>NC_090265.1:1587285862-1587595862 GCF_040414725.1 Anabrus simplex
AATGTAAATATGTATACAGTTTTACTGCCATAATAATAATTAGGAGTATTCATTAGGTGTTTTTAAATATTGAACATTTGATCGCATTTTCTGACTGAGGGTTTTCTCCGCACCACATTTCTATATGGCCTAAGCCTGTGGAAACCTCTTTCTCCACCAAAAAATTGTGCCCCCTAATTGACGTTTCTTCAGGGGATTTTTACCAACATTCCACCGTCCAATACACATTTATAAATAATAACTTATACATAAATATAATATTAGATGTTTTAATACTACTTAACACCAACAATCCACCGAAACAACGGTAAAAAGCATCCTGCGCGATTGGTCATGTTTCTTTAATTTTTGTAACTAGTTTTAGAAATAAAACTACGTATAAAATCGTTCTAAAATCACCGGATGGATAGAAAATACGAAAACCGAACCGTAAATACTTTATTTGCGAGGCAAAAGATAATTTATTTGTGAGAAAGCTACTGGAATAGTTCGTGTTAAGCACAGTGTTATTATATTACTTGTAATGTTCTGAAAAATCATCATCATCATCTGTTTACCCTCCAGGGTCGGCTTTTCCCTCGGACTCAGCGAGGGATCCCACCTCTACCGCCTCAAGGGCAGTGTCCTGGAGCTTCAGACTCTTGGTCGGGGGATACAACTGGGGAGAATGACCAGTATCTCGCCCATGCGGCCTCACCTGCTATGCTGAACAGGGGCCTTGTGGAGGGATGGGAAGATTGGAAGGGATGGACAAGGAAGAGGGAAGGAAGCGGCTGTGGCCTTAAGTTAGGTACCATCCCGGCATTCGCCTGGAGGAGAAGTGGGAAACCACGGAAAACCACTTCGAGGATGGCTGAGGTGGGAATCGAACCCACCTCTACTCAGTTGACCTCCCGAGGCTGAGTGGACCCCGTTCCAGCCCTCGTACCACTTTTCAAATTTTTGTGGCAGAGCCGGGAATCGAACCCGGACCTCCGGGGGTGGCAGCTAATCACGCTAACCCCTACACCACGGAGGCGGTCAATGTTCTGAAAAATACTGAAATAAATTACAACATAATTAGCCTACCTACACATAACAACTGGCAATTATATTTGACAAAAACTGAAAAAATATTTTGCAAGTGGTTAAATAAAAACAAGCAAATCATTAATAGAAACGCACAATTACAATAAAATTGGTCGTGTTCATTGCAAGCCCGGCAGTGGGGATCAGATGACGTCACCAGCCAAAGCGAGCCTGCGCGTGACCCCTACCGTCTAGTCTAGTAACCGTGCCTGTGCCCATACTGAATACCATATCTGCAAGTTCCGTAACATGGTACAACTCCATTTGGATAGGGCTGATCAACGTACCGCTTCAACCCGAAAACACAGACTGAAGCCAGACATCGCTCATCGATCACGTCAGTATACAGTGCGCCATCTGCATTGGAGTCGTTGAGTTCTTATCTTAGCCTCTTCTGCTCGTCGGGATTGTCTCCGCTATTGTACTCTTAGCAAATGTAGTGTACAGTACAGTCGGAGGTATCAGACCGAAGTTTGCTTTAATTTTTGACTGCCGGCTGATGATCACTGTGTCTTGGAATCACTGAAATGAAACAAACAATAACTGTCACAGCTATGGGTAGTCTGAAAAGCGAAAGAGGAAATGCATTTATTTATTTTTTATTTAATTCTTATGACCCAAAGAGCAGCCCTAACTGTTCTGAAATATCCATCGAGAGTGTATCGAAAGGGACAAGGAATCATACTACCTCGTTTGTGGTTAACTATTCAAAGACCGAGCTCGATAGCTGCAGTCGCTTAAGTGCGGCCAGTATCCAGTATTCGGGAGATAGTAGGTTCGAACCCCACTGTCGGCAGCCCTGAAGATGGTTTTCCGTGGTTTCCCATTTTCACACCAGGCAAATGCTGGGGCTGTACCTTAATTAAGGCCACGGCCGCTTCCTTCCCAGTCCTAGCCCTTTCCTGTCCCATCGTCGCCATAAGACATATCTGTGTCGGTGCGACGTAAAGCCAATAGCAAAAAAAAAAAAAAAAAAAAAAAAACTATTCAAAGCATGCCGGTAGGATATTTACATATTTTTTACCTTACGTCACACCGATACAGATAGGTCTTATGATGACGATGGGGAAATGACTAGGAGTGGGAAGGAAACCGCCGTGGCCTTGGTTAAGGTACTTGCCTGGTGTGAACATGGGAAACCATGGAAAGCCATCTTCAATGCTGCCGACAATGACGTTAGAATCCATTATATCCGGGATGCAAGGTGATCCAAACCGCGCAGCCACTCGCTCGGTGGTAGGATATTTGAAGAATATCAGTGTTAAAATCAATGTCCCACGTAATTCGAGCAATAAACAAAAACAAAGTTGGTACTGCAGACGGATGGACGAATAACAACAAGAATAAAAATATCTGAAATATCGTCACTTAGGAAATACACTCCAGTTATTAACTTTTTTTTGTAGACTGGGTTAATTGCACATTATTTAACAGATCAAGATCTACGAAGTAGTGCTGCATGAGGGTCACTCAAAACCAGTTTTTATTCTGCATCGTTATTATTTTTACATCTTGTAGTGACACAATGCCACTTCGTCCTTTTTTAACTGCCTTACATCACCTCGGCAATGATATGGTTCGGCGCGTCTAAACCACTGTGTAGTAGCCTTAACAAAGGAGTCGTTATCTTTAGACCTCTTTCCACGAAGCACGTCCTTCAGTTTACTAATAACTATAATTTAATGCGGCTATTTCTATCTGGGTGCATCTCAGCCGGAACCGAGATTTTTACCTTAAATGGTTAATCCCTAACGTATCCACAAAGACGCACATGAGTTACAATTATTTTTTATTTACCTGTATTTACAAATTAAACACACACATAACCTTAATCGCTGTTGGCACAAACAAAACACTCACATCACAAACCGCCATTTTAAAAACTGCCTGACACTTCAATATGGCGACTGCATCCACTGCAGGTCACGAGTCACAAGTATATTCTTGCTACACCATAACTCTACTGAACAATAACTCTCTTCCAACAACTCACTTAACAGCATCTCTCAATAACTAACTTCACCGTCTACATCGTCTCTTTATATATATCCTGGCCAGGCTTCCAGAAAGATACGTTACAAGTAATACCTTACTGAATATTCGAGAGTGCATAATACATATATTATAATGTATGGGATATTCTCAATCGCTCTCGTGCCTATTACCATTCTGGAAGTTACAGTGTGTTTCGCAATTATGAATTACAATTCATATATACAGGTAAGAATAAATCATAATATTATTTTACAGGTATTTATATTAACTGAAATTATATAAATATTTATGTATAGCACGTGTTTTATGACATAACCTCACGAACGGCGCGATCCTATCGTATGTACATATGATGTAATGATAACAATACTAATTCCATGGCTAAATGGTTAGCGTGCTGGCCTTTGGTCACAGGGTTCCCGGGTTCGATTCCCGGCAGGGTCGGGAGTTTTAACCATAATTGGTTAATTTCACTGACACGGGGGCTGGGTGTATGTGTCGTCTTCATCATCATTTCATCCTCATCACGACGCGCAGGTCGCCTACTGGCGTCAAATCGAAAGACCTGCATGTGGCGAGCCGAACTTGTCCTCGGACACTCCCGGCACTAAAAGCCATACGCCATTTCATTTTTCAATAGTACTAATACTAAATGGACGTAACACTTCATAGTTATACATTACAAGTAATAATAATAACAATAATCGTAAAACAGTAACAATAATTCGAGCTCGATACTTGTGTTAGTTGCCCATGGGCGAGTGAATATTGTTTTCAAGTTATACCTGTTATCGCACTTACGTCATCCCCTTGGCTGGGGGACTGGGTGTTTGTGCTCTCCCCAACATCCCTGCAACTCACACATTACAATATAACACTCTCCTCCACTACAGTAACACCCATTCGGCAGATACCGACGAGGGTGGGCGACCTTACAAGGGCCCAGATGTTTCAGTATTCTACACACACTTACTTCCCCAAGTCCCAGTTGGTGTGTCATTTCGCTTGCACTTGCACTTTGATGTCCATGACCAAATTGTTAACGCACTGCACATTATCAGGTGTGCAGGAGGATCGTGAATCTCGACGTGCCTTTGTCCGACAATCTCTGTGCTCAGCGACATACTGTACTGCGGTCGACAGTGTCATCTCCATACACTTGCTTCAGTCTCTTGTCAATGTTTCCCGACGGTCACATTCTCACAACACCGGAGCCCTATAATGGCATCTGGAACGAGAGCTACGACCGAACAACGCGCGGGAACTGAACTAAATTTAGATGCAATCGGCCAGGATGCTTGTATGTACTCTGGGAAAGGCGAAGAAAACTGGCATTTAAAAAAAAATGCTGCATTACGGTAGTTCTGGACGACCCTCGTGTTTCAAAGGAAATCCGGTTTTATTCTGCACCTTTATTATTTTTACATTCTTTAGTGACACAGTGCCACTTCGTCCTTTATAACTGCCTTACCTCACCTCGGAACAAGCCTTCACCTCCACCATTTAACCAAAAAATCGAGCATCACGTAGGGAGTGAAGGATGCATCTGGGAGACAGCCGCAAGTTCTGTGCGTAAATACGTATCTCGGGATAGGAAGTCAAATGCAAGAATGAAGAAATGCACTCACGTTTATGAGTCAGGTATCATTTTATTGATTATAGTCCGGCTGCATGGGCTAACTTGCCTGCTGGCCTTTTGTAAAAGGAGTCCCGGGTTAGGAATTGTAATCTTCACTGGGTAATTCCGACTGGGTGTTTGTGTGTCATCTTCAGCGTAGGATATCGTCCTACACCAAGACTCTCTGAAGGCCATGCACCATTATTATTATTATTATTATTAGGTTGATTTAACTAATTTGGAATACATCGACAAACTTGTCCACAACCATTGGCTTCGGCACAGATGCGCTAGAAGTGCTCGAGTCGTAGTCGACTCGTGTGCCGCCTTGATTGTCCTTCACTTTCTGTAATTAGTGTTAATACACCTGTCAGAATTGGTAAGCTTGGATTTGCTCTCTTCATCTCGACGCGCTCTACCGTTTGCTATCCGTCGCTTTTACTCGCAATCCCATTTTCCCTGCATATGCCTGGACATTGCGAATGTTCTCTCTTCACTCAACTTCGTTCACGATTTCTTCCAATTTACCTTCATGTTTGTTTGTTACTGTAGTCACGTCCTAGTTCGTGAACCATGGGCAACGGCTGAGTGGCCTAGTAAGTGGTCCTGAGAGTCAGGATACCAGTTGATATGGAATGGGAGTGGGCATCTCGGACATATTCTGAGTCGTGGCCCTCCTTGTGCTCAGGCGGCTAGGACTATACAATTCACCGGTGGTCCATAACCCGTTAGAGGAGAGATCCCTCACTTGGACTCTGTGCAAGTAGGGTAGCATCCTGCTTCATGAATTTACCGAGCTCAGAACACTTTAAGCAAGCCTCGGACCTATGAAAGTAATGGAGTCCCACTCCCATTTGACAGGCGAGGGACTCCTTGGAAACAACTTGGCGAACGAAATGGAATTCAATGGGGAGCTATCAATATTAATGGGGCTTATGGAAGAAAGAAGGTAGAACTGGCTGAGTCAGCAAAGAGGATGCATCTGGATGTGCTAGGAGTAAGTGATATTCGGGTAAGGGGAGATAATGAGGAAGAGATAGGAGATTATAAAGTGTACTTGACGGGTGTTAGAAAAGGAAGGGCAGAGTCTGGGGTAGGGCTCTTTATCAGGAATACCACTGCACGCAACATAGTTTCTGTTAGGTACGTAAATGAGCGAATGATGTGGATAGATTTGTCAGTTGGAGGAATTAGCACAAGAATTGTGTCCGTGTATTCACCATGTGAGGGTGCAGATGAGGATGAAGTTGACAAGTTTTATGAAGCATTGAGTGACATCGTGGTCAGGATCAACAGCAAGGATAGAATAGTGCAAATGGGCGATTTCAATGCGAGAGTTGGGAATAGAACTGAAGGATACGAAAGGGTGATTGGTAAATGTGGGGAGATACGGAAGCTAATGGGAATAGGAAGCGTTTGCTGGACTTCTGTGCTAGTATGGGTTTAGTTGCTACGAATACATTCTTCAAGCATAAGGCCATTCACCGCTACACATGGGAGGCTAGGGGTACCAGATCCATAATAGACTATATCTTAACAGACTTCTAAGGAAACTTGGCAACAGCACTCCCAAATTCGGTCCCAAGAGCTCTAAGATAAAACCAAACGAGGTGGCAAACAGATTAGTTAACCTGACAAGAAAACCAGTCGGCACAAATAAGAAAGTGTCAAAAAGAATTCAACAAGAGCTAAAATCGAGGATAACCCAGGCCAAAGCAGTCTCTCAGTTTTCCTCTGATTTCACACCTGCTGAGATCTCAACTGTGCTAAAAGAAATAAAGTCAAGAAAAGCAGCCGGATTGGATGGAATATACCCAGAATTCCTTATACATTGTGGTCCCCGAACAACCAAATGGCTTGCCAAATTTTACAGCAATATCTTACATGTCGGACAACTACCATCAATACTCAAAAGAACAAAAATAGTAGCAATCCTTAAACCAGGGAAAAGTGGAGACAGTGCAGAAGATTACAGACCCATAGCCCTTTTAAGTATCTGCTACAAACTACTGGAGAGAGTAATATACAATAGAATCTCAGCCAAAATCCTAGAGCACATACCACTTGAACAAGCTGGCTTCAGACCAAGCCGCAGCTGTACCGACCAGGTGTTAGCCCTAACCACCCATATTGAGAGGGTATTTCAAGATCCAAAGAAGACCGTACCAGTGTTCGTAGATCTGTCATCAGCTTATGACACAGTCTGGCGAAAAGGAATGATCCTCAAATTCCTGAAGTTAATCCCTTGTAAGACGCTTGCCACCCTGCTGAATAATATGTTGGCTAATAGAATGATTGAAGTACACCTACATGGCAACATAAGTAAAACTTACAAACTGAGTGACGGATTACCAAAGGGATCGGTACTGGCTCCATTGCTCTTCAACGTATATACAGCAGATCTACCTTCAACTAATGCTAGGAAGTTTATATACGCTGACGACATCTGTTTGGCAGCTCAGTCTGGTGATTTTGCTGGAGCAGAAACCACACTCACTAAAGATCTCTGCAGAATTGATAATTATTTTAAAACCTGGCGACTGAAACCAAACATAACAAAAACAGAGGTCAGCTGCTTTCATTTGAGCAACAGACAAGCCAATTATGTCCCTCAGGTTCAATTCAGAGGTCATATACTGAAGTTCAATCCTCATCCAAAATATCTAGGCGTTACCTTGGATCGATCTTTGACTTACAGCGAACATGTACGCAAAAACATCTGCCAAGATCAAAACCCGCAATAACATCCTGCACAAACTCACAGGAACAAGCTGGGGCCCATCTGCATCCACCCTCCGAACTACAGCACTTGCGTTAGTATACCCAGTAGCCGAATACTGCTGCCCAGTATGGTTCAACAGTGCCCATACAAAGAAGATAGACACTCAGTTAAACGATACAATGAGGACTATATCAGGAACCATCCAATCCACACCTTTGGATTGGTTACCAGTTCTTTCAAATATTCCACCTCCTCATCTCCGAAGACAAATGGCACTGAAGAAAGAATGGCTTAAATGCTGTGACAATCCTCTTCCACCAATACATCAAGACTGCCTACGTGAAGATCTCAGGCTGAAATCTAGGAACCCTTCTTGGTTACTAGGAAAGAGGCTAGCCCAAGATGAATTTCATACTAACACTGCCTGGCGCGATGGGTGGGCAGCTTCAAACCCTGACAGATTAGGTCTAATTTCGGATCCAGTTATGCAACCTCCTGGTTTCAACTTACCCAGAAAAATCTGGTCATCACTTAATCGGATCAGAACTCAACATAGCAGATGCAACTACTGGAAACACAAGTGGAAGATTACCAGCGATCCTTATTGCGACTGCTCTGACGTGCCTCAGACCGTTCAACATATCGTCACAGAGTGCCCACTCCGAAGATTCAGTGGGACAATAAAGGATATCCACGAGGCCAGTGATGAAGGTGTGAGTTGGCTAACAAAACTGGACATTCAGCTTTAGCAGCAATGCAGATATTGATGAGCTAAAATGTATAAATATAGTTTGTTTATTACGTACTTGTTCTGTGTGTATAGATGAAACTGTTTTTCGTGTAATTGTACATATTTCTTAATAACCAAATTGTAACAATGTATCCTCATGCCATACGAAATATATATCTTAACAGACTTTGAATTCAGGAAATCTGTTAGAAATGTACGAGTTTTTCGAGGATTTTTCGATGATACAGACCACTATCTGATCTCTAGTGAACTATCTCTAGGCCTAGGGTAGAGAAAGTGAAATCTGTCTGCAAACGAATAAGGTTAGAAAATCTCCAGGACAAGGAAATTAGACAGAAGTACATGAATATGATTAGTGAGAAGTTTCGAACAATAGACAGTATGCAGGTTCAGGATATAGAAAGTGAATGGGTGGCATACAGGGATGCTGTAGTAGAAACAGCAAGGGAATGCCTAGGAACAACTGTGTGTAAAGATGGGAAAAGGCGAACATCTTGGTGGAATGATGAAGTGAGAGCAGCCTGTAAACGTAAAAAGAAGGCTTATTAGAAATGGCTCCAAACAAGGGCCGAGGCAGACAGGGATTTGTACGTAGATGAAAGAAACAGAACGAAACAAATAGTTGTTGAATCCGAAAAGAAGTCATGGGAATATTTTGGTAATAATCTGGAAAGGCTAGGTCAAGCAGCAGGGAAACCTTTCTGGACAGTAATAAAGAATCTTAGGAAGGGAGGGAAAAAGGAAATGAACAGTGTTTTGAGTAATTCAGGTGAACTCATAATAGATCCCAGGGAATCACTGGAGAGGTGGAGGGAATATTTTGAACATCTTCTCAATGTAAAAGGAAATCATCATGGTGGTGTTGCAAACAGCCGAGCTCATGGGGAGGAGGAAAATGATGTTGGTGAAATTATGCTTGAGGAAGTGGAAAGGATAGTAAATAAACTCCATTGTCATAAGGCAGCAGGAATAGATTAAATTAGACCTGAAATGGTGAAGTATAGTGGGAAGGCAGGGATGAAATGGCTTCATAGAGTAGTAAAATTAGCGTGGAGTGTTGGTAAGGTACCTTCAGATTGGACAAAAGCAGTAATTACACCTATCTATAAGCAAGGGAACAGGAAGGATTGCAACAACTATCGAGGTATCTCATTGATTAGTATACCAGGTAAAGTATTCACTGGCATCTTGGAAGGGAGGGTGCGATCAGTCGTTGAGAGGAAGTTGGATGAAAACCAGTGTGGTTTCAGACCACAGGGAGGCTGTCAGGATCAGATTTTCAGTATGCGCCAGGTAATTGAAAAATGCTACGAGAGGAATAGGCAGTTGTGTTTATGTTTCGTAGATCTAGAGAAAGCATATGACAGGGTACCGAGGGAAAAGATGTTCGCTATACTGGGTGACTATGGAATTAAAGGTAGATTATTAAAATCAATCAAAGGCATTTATGTTGACAATTGGGCTTCAGTGAGAATCGATGGTAGAATGAGTTCTTGGTTCAGGGTACTTAATGGAGTTAGACAAGGCTGTAATCTTTCACCTTTGCTGTTCGTAGTTTACATGGATCATCTGCTGAAAGGTATAAAATGGCAGGGAGGGATTCAGTTAGGTAGTAGTAAGCAGTTTAGCCTATGCTGACGACTTGGTCTTAATGGCAGACTGTGCCGAAAGCCTGCAGTCTAATATCTTGGAACTTGAAAATAGGTGCAATGAGTATGGTATGAAAATTAGCCTCTCGAAGACTAAATTGATGTCACTAGGTAAGAAATTCAACAGAATTGAATGTCAGATTGGTGATACAAAGCTAGAACAGGTCGATAATTTCAAGTATTTAGGTTGTGTGTTCTCCCAGGATGCTAATATAGTAAGTGAGATTGAATCAAGGTGTAGTAAAGCTAACGCAGTGAGCTCGCAGTTGCGATCAGCAGTATTCTGTAAGAAGGAAGTCAGCTCCCAGACAAAACTCTCTTTACATCGGTCTGTTTTCAGACCAACTTTGCTGTACGGGAGCGAAAGCTGGGTGGACTCAGGATATATTATTCATAAGTTAGAGGTAACAGACATGAAAGTAGCAAGAATGATTGCTGGTAAAAACAGGTGGGAACAATGGTAGGAGGGTACTCGGAATGAGGAGATAAAGGCTAATTTAGGAATGAACTCGATGGATGAAGCTGTTCGCATAAACCGGCTTCGGTGGTGGGGTGATGTGAGGCGAATGGAGGAGAATAATGGACTCTGCTATGGAGGGTAAGAGAAGTAGAGGGAGACCTAGACGACGATGGTTAGACTCGGTTTCTAACGATTTAAAGAGGTATAGAACTAAATGAGGCCACAACACTAGTTGCAAATCGAGGATTTTGGCGACGTTTAGTAAATTCTCAGAGGCTTGCAGACTGAGCGCTGAAAGGCATAACAATCTATAATGATAATGTATGTATGTATGTATGTACCTTGTTGACAGCTGATAATAGCTCAATTGAGATTGTAGCCTGGTTCGTTACAATGTTTTTGACGTCACTGTGAACGTTCTATCGCTTGTCATTCCTCGGGTAACACCGCCTCGACTGCCGCGCGACCCGCCCACTCGTACCTCATATTCCCTCGTCCTATGTATCTACTCGGTGACGTGGTGGTGGTGGTGATGATTTTTGTTTTAAGAGGAAGTACAAGTAGGTAATCGTCCTCTCTGAACAAATACAGTGGTAAATAAATTTAAAATAAACAAACTTATTTATTCAACAAAATAATTTTGAAATGAATTACAAAATAAAACAAAATTATTCTATCGAGCCGACTAAGCCACTAACGAATCAAAATAGAACGTTAAGTTCCCTGAGTAACAGAACACTTGAAATGTACATACCCTTGATTAATTCACTGTCACACTTAAAGCGGATGACGAGATCAGCACTAGTCACGTCATCGACTAGTATGCGTTCGAGTGTCTCCTGCGGACCGAGGCTCCGTCTTTAGCCCAGAGAGATCGGCACACTCTGTGAGAATGTGGGCCACGGTGAAGTTGGCACCACAAGAACTCAGTTGGGGCGGGTAGGGGGGGTTCGTTTCTCTTTAGTAAATGAGAGTGCGTAGATCGTCCGTGACCTACACAATACTATGGCCTCTCTCCATGAAGGCCGCCACACGGTAGTTATCTTCTTAATTGCTCTCAGCTTGTTGGGAGTTCGGATAGCTAGCCACTCCGATTCCCAAGATGCCAAGATGGTTCGACGCAGCTGAGAACAAATATCTTTAGCAGGTACATTCATAGGCCTTGGAAGTAAAAGTACCGCTTCCTTTGCAGCTTGATCCGCACGTTCATTTTTCGCAATCCCAACGTGGCTCGGAAGCCACGCGAAAGTGATTCTGGTACCAACATCATGTAACCTGGCTAAAAGGTAATGAATCTGTTGCACCAGTGGGTGTTGCGAGAAACGGGTTTCTATACACTGCAGATGTCATCCGCTCTACTTCAAGGTCACGCTGGATACACTCATCCTTCATCTCTCGATCATCATTTATTTCATTGGAATATGTCGTTTAGTTTGAAATTATAAACGTGACAAAACTCCCCTAATAAGTATCGGTCGACTTTCTGGGATGGCACCGCAGTATTTGACCAATAGTAGGCCTATAGACGTATTTACGCTTTTAGTCCCTTTATACGACAGGCGTATTTGGGTGTCTTCTAAACCACAGACACATCTCGACTTGGAGGTCTAGGTTGGCGTCCATGGAGCTCCTAGCTGAGAATGGCATTGTTACCTCTTTCTTTGTCAGGCTACTCACTTACATCGTTCCTGACCTCCTTTGGTGAACTCTTGTCCTCCTTCGGTGGTAGTGGTGGTGATGATTATTGTTTTAAGAGGAAGTACAATTAGGCATCCATCCTCAGAGTGAAAAAAATCAGAAGGGATCTGACACTTTGAAAAATGAAGGTATCGACCAAAGAAAGACGAGAGCAACGAAGAGTTCGCAAACTTATTACCGTAAAGGTCGAAATGTCTTCCGACCTTGACGGTTCTAAGTTTGCAAAACCTAGTGAGTCTTCCTTTCTCTCAGCGATACTTCCATTCTTCGAAGGATAGGACGACTTCTTTTGGTATTAAGAGAGAACTTTTCCCTATTGACACTTCCCCATTAAACAATAATCACTACCACTTTAGTCACATCGGCTGAGTGATTCTTAGACCCTCGGCAAGTTACTGCCAAGCATGTTGTGTCGAAAGTCTAAGGAACGATGTGGATTCTATCGAACACTTGTCTTCGTCAATGTGACATGCCTATGAATGACAGAACTCTCAAAGATTGATGAGTGAGTCTATTGATTAACAGATTTCTGTGCCATGGCAGGAAAGTTGGGTTAAAAGACTAGGCACATCCATCGTAAAGGATGTCTGCTGTATGTTGTCCAATAATACTGTTAATTGGGTGTCCTCGTAGATGGGCCATACTGTATGGGAAATTATGAGTTTCTTCTTCTTCCTCTTCTTTTGCTACAGCTTTTCCCACACCTGTGGGGTCGCGGGTGCGAACTGCATCACACCTATATGGAGGGATGTAATCGCTATTGCGTGTTTCTGTTGTGGTTGGTAGTGTGGTATGTTGTCTGAATATGATGATGAGAGTATTGGGACGGACACATACACCCAGTCCCCGAGCCAGAAGAATTAATCAGAACCGATTAAAATCCCCGACCCGACCGGGAATCGAATCCGGGACCCTCTGAACCGAAGGTCAGTACGCTGACCATTCAGCCAACGAGTCGTACTATCTTATGATTTTATTTCATATTAATGTTAAGGTGTGTACTTTTTATGACAAGCTTAGAAGATTGGATGTACCTGTGCAGTATAACTTGTCCTCTACACACCTGTTCAGTCACCTAACATCTTCACAGCCAAGTACAGCTCAGGTTCTGGTCCCGATGGGACAATAGTCCACTGCCGGAATTCAGGGATTTGTACATCTCTTATTGCCAACAGTCCAAACATTTTCATTCTGATCTGTTTCCTTTTTTTTTTTTGTTACCAAAGCAGTTAGCTGCACTGTTCAAGTAATGTAGCTGTGAGCTTGCATTCGGGAGATGATGGGTCCAAATTCCACTGTCGGTCTAAAGAGGGTTTTTTTCTTGGTTTCCCATTTTTACATCAGACAAACGCTGGGGTTGTCTCGTAATGAAGACCACGACTGCTACTTTCCCAGTCTTTGCCCTTTCCTGCCCTTCTGCTACCGAAAATCTTCCATGTGATAGTAAGACATTAACCAATAGCAGAAAATAACTATTTTGTTCCCCCGACGCTGTCTAGATGATATTTGTCCCGTCGCATAACTTACATTTTTCGAAGCATTACTTTCAACAACAGATATTTTATGATGATGTTGATGGATTTTTGTTTTAAGGGGAGGTACAATTAGGTAGTCATCCCATTTTGACGCGAAATCAAGGCAAAGCCATCTTCGTACATACTACGAAGACCCTTGGAGAGTAGATGACAATGATTTCTATTGTTCGTAAGGAGGTATACGCATGCACATAAATGGCGTTCCGTCATAAACAATCAACACTGCCCCACTCCAGTACTGAAAGGAGGGGAGGGAGTGAAGGGCAGTGTTGAAGGATACTCTAGCACAGAAAAGGAGGAAAAGAGAGTGAACTGGTAGTGCTGAAGGCATTGTGTATATTGCCTCCCTTGGATCATCCCCCCACCTCCGAACGGCTAACCTATTGTTAGGCCCGGTGGGGAGGGGGCACTCCATCACCTGTTCCCTTCCTTTCCTCTCTTTCTCCCCTCCCCTCACGGAAGGCCTCACCAGAAGTAGAAAACACGTTTATAAATGTTTGAACTTCCCGACGGGGAATCAAACCTACATCCTTTTGGTTAAACCGAGCACGGAGACAGCCTCTCTTCTTAACACTAATCGGAAGTAAAACTGGAAGAGTTATAACCCTTCCAAGAACGAGGGTATTGGCAAAAGAAGGAAAGGGTCATGAAGGGCTTGTAAATAAGACATCCTAGGCCCGCAAACTTAATACCGGAGGGGTCGGAAGTGTACTAAAGTTGATCAAGGGAGATCGGGTAGAACACACATTTTGTTTTAATGTACAATGGGGTCCAGAAAAATGTAGACACTCTTTGATAGTCAATATTAATGGAACAAAATTACTTATTGTTACAATTCTTGCACGGAGGGGAGATTATTTCATGCGTTCAAAGTGACCCCCATTATCAGCCAAACAACGTCGATGCCGCTTAACTGCTGACCGAACTACGGCTATCAGTGTTGCCGGTGTGATAGCCGCACAGGACGTCTCGATGGTTTCTCGTACCTCGTTCAGGGTAGCTGGCTTCTGTCGATAAACTTCATTTTTCAAGGTCCCCCATAGGTGGAGGTCAAGAGGTGTAAGGTCTGGAGACCGTGGTGGGTACTCAACAGCTCCTCTTCGACCTTTCCATCGTCCAGGTAGATGTTCATCCAAGTAAGCTCTGACATCTCTATGGTAGTGAGGCGGAGCGCCATCTTGTTGCAGGTAAAATGTTTCATTTCCAAACACCTCTCGGATGGCAGGTAAAATCGATGTTTACAGCATATGAAGATACAACTCACCAGTTATGGTACCTTAAAAGAAGAATGGGCCAATCAAACCGCGCGATGACAGAACACACCACACATTAACACCGGGTAGATTAACATGTTTGCCCACGTGAACGTGAGGATTTTCAGGAGCCCAGTTCACGCAGTTGTGGCGGTTTACAATACCGTTCAGTTTGGATTGCGCCTCGTCAGACCAGGTAACCATCCCTGCAAACCGTTCATCCTCGCGAAGCATCCCTTCAAACCACTCGCAGTACTCCATCCTTCGATCCGGGTCGTCTTCGTTCATAGCGTGCAGCGATCTTTGAATGTACACTTTCCACTATGCAACCTTCAGGATTCGTCGTACGGTTGATCGGCTTACCCCGCCTTCACGTGCACTCTAATTCACAGATTTTTGAGGTGTCCTAGTAAAATGTTGCAACACAGCAGCGCTGGAAGCTGGACTTGTTGATGTTTTTGGTCGGCCAGACCTTTTCTTATGCACATCCTGAACAATACCGTCAGCTTCAAATTTATCCCGAATACGATAAATTGTTGTACGTGTTGGTGGCTAAGTTTCGTACATTTTACGCCATTGCCGTTGTATCTCCATCATGTTTTCGTACTTCCAGTACCACTCCAATATGGCCTTGGGTTGCTTAAAATACATTCTTACTTCATTTATTGCTGCACTGTCATCTGCTGGAGAACGCGCGCCAAGATTGTCGCGCCATTCACGTGACCATCATCTGTTGAGAAAACAATGGACTACACTACCGTGCAACAATTGCAACGATATGTCATTATGTTTCAAAGATATTAACTATCAAGAGTGTCTACATTTTTCTGGACCCCTCTGTATATGAGTTTATCTATGGCCTTTGGCTGCAATAAACTACTATTATTATTATTATTATTATTATTATTATTATTATTATTATTATTATTGTTATGTATTTTGGCAGAAAACTTTGACTGTCGACTCTGGAGTCTCCCTATGGAGGTAGTCATTCTTCATATTCTCTACGACCAATGATCTCTGTGTTAGGCCTTATAAAAATAATAATAATAATAATAATAATAATAATAATAATAATAATAATAATAATAAAAACAGCCCACCTGGTGGCCATTATTTTTAATGCATCAAGTCTATATGGTCTGACACAGTGGTTTGCCGGTTCGAGTCCCGTTAGTAGAAAAATAAAATTCACAATTAAAATGTTGGCTGGGTGAGTAGGAGACGTGGTGGTATACAATTTATAATCACCAGATTGCGTGCTAAAAGCCCGGATTCAATTCCAAACCTTTCCACAATGTTCATATGGAGTGAGGGCATATGACGCTGTTGATAGTGATTCATCCGTCGGATGGGAACGTTAAGATTTGAGCAGACCATTGGTGCTATTCGACAGGAGTAGGCTATGTGTCAGCACAGGTTTTTGCTACCCCCTTCCTACTATCATATATATTACGTCATTCATTTCATCTCATTAACTCATCAGGAAGGGTATCCGGTCGTAAAAATTCGCCACGAAGATTCATCTTACTTCATACCCACTTCCGTAGAGTAACAGGAGAAGGGTTGGACACACACAATAATAATAATAATAATAATAATAATAATAATAATAATAATAATAATAATAATAATAATAATAATAATAATAATAATAATAATAATAATTCAAATGGACTAAAATGATTCTTTTTCCTTCCTCTACTCTAAAAATACCCAGTTCTAAGGGTTCCACCCAGTACAGAAGGAATCAAGGCCTGCTATTGGCCCAACCAGTAACTATGGAAATAATTTAAAAAATTTCGACAGAGTCCAATGTGCGAAAGTAAGACTAAATACTATGGATGTAGTCTGGTTCCTGGAGGTGAGCGACTAGTGACTGTATCACCTCACCACGACTCAGAAGCTTGTGATAGGAGGTGGTTTCAACTTCTACACAGACGCGCACACACTCATTTACACAGGAGCCACCCAAGACAGAGAGGCTGAATGGATAGTAAGATGAATTAAAATTAAAGGTGAATACAATACGACAGAAAGGAACAGAAATGAAGAAAAGAGTACGGAGACCTCTCAGGCAGCGCACACTTACAGTATTTCAAAGGTTTTCGTGGGTCTATAAGAAGAATGAAGACTGATATATTCTAAAAGGGAATACTACTCTTGACTCTGTTTTATTGGTGATAGATAAGGAACGGGCTTTTATGCACTAAAAACGATTCAAATATACATGCACTTATGTACTAAAATGTAGAAAATATGCATTAAAACTGAAGAATAAGCCAATTTTATTCACTCTCTTTATACATGTATTATTAATGCAGAAAGAAGCAACACAATAGATAACTGCAAGTTTTTCAATGTTTTATGGAGACAAATTACGTCTATTGTCTGTCAAAATGAGTTTATAGGCCGAGAAAGACCTTTCTACATCAACTGAAGTATGGGACAAAATGTATACACTGGCACCGAAGGTTCCGAACATTAATTTGGCAAAGACATCCTGATTCCACTCAGGTACGGACTAATTGTTTGAATCTTCCTTAGCCCTGGGATATTTTGGTTTACACATTATTTCTTCGGGAATGATTGTAGAACTGGATTGTTTAATTTATTCCGCGGAATATTGCTGCATAATATAAGCCTTACAAAGATCGGCTGAAAATGTGTTTGGTGGAGGATTCCGTTCTACATGCGTAAGAAGTAGTTGTAGTGTGTTGATCGTCCTTTCCCTCCTTTGCCGTAACACGTGCAGTCGTTTTTGCATGTTGTTCAAGTTGAAATTTCTTTTCACATTTCACTTCCTTCAGGCATAATTGACAATAGACGACAACGTCGTCAGTTGATTAATTACTATTGCCTGACACCCACGGATTTTATAATTACTTTCTGCTGCTCTTCTCTTGGGGCATTTTGAGTAAAGGATATGTAGACTAAGAATAAAGTAACACATTAACTGAAGAAACTCCTAACAGAACTAACCCCGGGCTACTGGTAGCCCAGATGGGGAAAGGAATATCCCATCCCACCCCTTTCTTGAAATAGCCAGGCAGCGTTATGTACTACTCAGAAAGTTGCTTACAAGGGATGTCCAACACGAAAGTGAAACCAATTTTGTTCGAGATGTTCTAAATTATACTTAATTTGAAATGTATACTCTGAAATATCCTGTTATGTTTAGAAAATGCAATAATCCAATAAACTCACAAACTATCTATTTGCAAATGCGCATATGCATTTAAAAAAATATGGATCCTAGTGATAAGTAGACTGTTGGTAGAGCCACACACTGGGGAATGTCTTGGTCATAAGGTACTGGAATTCTTAGGGCAATTGGGAGTGGTTTGTGAACACGGAAGAGTCATTCTTTCGAGTAATTAATCAAATATCTGATCATTTGACTATAAACTTTAATTATTCTTTAAAGACAAGGGTACAAGCATTGACAAGAAAATAAAACAAAAATAATATTATAGCATTTTGATAACATGAAAAAAGGAAAGAAAGAAAGAAACAAACAAACAAAACAAGAATTGAACAAAATAATACATAATGAAGATAATTTACACATTTCTCTTTTGAATTCTTATACCCTTACACCAGTGAAAATATTTAGCAATACATGTATATTCTTAAGATCACACCCTTCTTCAAATAATATATTTGTATATATTATACGGGCATATGTATATGAATAGAAAACCAGTTTTACGTACTTTTCACAATCCTATGTATACACACTATCCACGTAATTCTTTAAAAACTCAGTGAGTTAAAGATGAAGCTCATAAGCCGCTCATTATGAAGCTTCTTTCTTATATCACAAAATTATCCACCATACATCTATTATATCTGCACAATAAGTTTCGTCTAATATACTACAGTACGAAGAGCAAGTTTACTGGAGTTAAACGGACACTAAATGTATACGAATAAATAAAGCACAGCAGAACTTCTCTTTAAAACTGGCTTTTCACACTTAACTAATTGTAAACATGTATAATTCGTGCAAACAGCAATCAACCACAACTCATAAGCAGCGTCTTATTAACTCAGTTGATACTCCAATAAAGTTGTTCTTAGTTTCATATCACGTTTACAATATGCATTAACACTAATAATGACTAGTTCATGCTAATTCATATCAATTTAAATTACACTGAGAGATTTGACAACATAACAAACAAATTTTACTTATTTATGTAGTCCATTTCAACCCTATCAGTGGACCTTACAACAACACTTCAGTCATTCATTCAGCAATATTTAAGAAAATTTGATAGTGTTAAAGAATATAGAAAAATCATTACCGCTACGCCAGGACGAATACAGTGCATGGCAAATAAAATCTACTACACTCATACCAATGCATTTTCTTCGCCTTAAGACGATGTGAACTCTTTTCCTTATAAGAAAGGTAAATATTAAATTTTAGTATTGCGGATGAAATACTGTTCTTAAAAGTTGCACAGGTAAATGTATGATTTCTATTGACGTATCATTGCACAATTTGATCGAAATCATACTGCTTTAACGATATGGTGAATACATTGCAATTAACTGTTTTCCTGTCTCCTGGAACAACTACAGGAAGAAACGCACACTAACATTATGTTATAGTTTACTGTGTTTTACTTATCCTGGGCACATTGTCTTTGTTCGATGATGTAGTGGGTGACGCCTTGGACTTATGCCGTCGTCTCGCGTGGCCGCGACTTGTATAAGGACGGTATTGAAGAGAAGGGATGTTCGCAGTTTCATTAGGATTGCCGGTGATGTGGCTGAAATTCCAGCCAGAAAAGATGTCTTCCAACAAAAAGTCAAACTTCTCTGCGAGCACGTTCGTCATCTCGGAGTATACACTGGTATCCTGTGCCAACAAACCATCTTTGTCAAAGCTACTTTCAGTTTAATGAAAATAATCTCTGCAATCTGTCTTTCAAATCCTCTCATGCTACACATTTCGCATTTCAAAACAAGACACTACGAAAGGTACTTCATTTTAACTTTTAGATGCGTTTTCGTAAAAATCGAAATTCCTAAAAGCATCTCTGTAATTTCTACAGCAAATTTATAAGGGCTAAAGCATAAAAAGTGTTTAGAACTTAGTCACGGCTTCCAGTAAAGCAAATACATTGCCAAGCTCTAATAAGCTCCTTCATTTGCAAATAACAGGAATGATCGGACAATAACAAGACAAGCTTTTTAAGAAAGGTCAACACAATCAAAACACTTGGAACATAATAATAATAATAATAATAATAATAATAATAATAATAATAATAATAATAATAATAATAATAATAATAATAATAATAATAATAATAATAATAATTTAATACTCCATCACCCATCTCTCACTGTGTCAGTAGCACTTTTAATTTAGTAAAATGTGAATACGGCTCGATTGCTGCTAAGTTGCACATGCATTTGACATGGTTAGCATTGTTTTGCAAGAAGGGGTTTTAAAAGTTCAGGATCAAAGGCAGATAGAACTCGCATTTCTTTTTACATTTCCTGTAGCTAAAAGTGTCTTGAAGGTCATTCAATCTCACTTCCTACTCCTGAACTGCCTTAACAGGGAGGACATCTCTCTCTCTCTACTAGTCAAACACACTACAGCTCGATCCCGTTCAGTTTATACTTACAGGGGCCGTTTATCCTATCTGATCACTTTTATCAACAAGATTAGTTCGAATTCCAAAGTAAGTATTTGCGACGAATAAGCGTAGTACCAATATTTTTCTTCAAAGATTATTGCAGAAAATTCCCACAGTGTCCATATTAGGACAATGGCTGGCAGGATCCAGACAAATTAATACTTCTTACTGGGTTTATTTGCGTAAATAATATTCAATTTCTTAATAGAGGTTAATCTATTCTACTGTACTTCAACTTAGCACCATTTCTGGCGGCACCGATAAGATCGCACATCGCCTCGATCCCTTTGCTTCTAATTGTAAATAAGTATATCAACTCAGTCCAGCCATGCGAGCCATGTGTACAGGGCGTTTCCAAAAGCAATCGGGAAATGGGTGGTACACCCCAAAACAACACAAGTCCCTATGGGCATATGTGCTCTACGGTCGATCGTTTACAAGCTACGCCTGTCTTTTTTTTGTTTATTTGTTTTACGTCGCACCGACAGAGAAATGTCTTATGGCGAAGATGGGAGAGGAAAGGCCTAGGAGTGGGAGGGAAGCGGCCGTGGCCTTAATTAAGGTACAGTCCCAGCATTTGCCTAGTGTGAAAATGGGAAACCACGGAAAATCATCTTCGGGACTGCCGACAGTGGGGTTCGAACCCACTATTTTCCGGATGCGAGTTCACAGCTGCGCGTCCCCAACCACACGGCCAACTCGTCCAGTTTTTCTACTAGTTGAACGTCGCACTATCGCATCGAAGACTTTCGGCGACGGAAGGATAACAAAGAGCTGGATTGGGAAGGTATCGGCCGTGGCCTTAATTAAGGTCCAGCATTTGGCTGGAGTGAAGACGGAAAACAATCTTCGGGGCTGCCGACGGTGGGATTCGAACCCACCATCTTCCGAATGCAAGCTTGCAGAGCGCAACCCTAACTGCACGGTCAACTCGCTTGGTACTTCTCTTTTAGCTATTAGCTAGAATTGGGAGAGAGTTCGTATTTAGAATGAAATTTGGAGTCAGGCATGCCGTTATGAACATTGCTGTACTTTGCCAGCGTTTGGAACAAGGTTGCCATCGGATACGTGCAATCCCCTGAGTGTTCGAAATTGTCCGACAATCAATGAGGCGACGAGTTCAGGTGCATGGTGGACCTTTTGAGGACTTAGTGTATTAGAATGCAGTATCCCCGCTGGTACACCAACATGGCGACAGCTACTCGACGTGGTAACAATACTTCCCGTCATCATCATCAAAGCGGTTATTTCATTCCCGTTCCTCAGACGAGGAAGGGCGGGCCATCAGCTCAACTAAGGAGCTCTTCGGCCATAGAGAGGAAGAAAAACAGAGAAAAAATGGAAATGCAGTGGGTATGTGTCGTACATACCATAAAAGAAATTGTGTAGTAAACTGGCGTAAGGAGACCGGGTCAACAAGTCGGACCCCAGGGGAGACCCGCAAGGCACCCCGCACAAGCAAACCGCCGCGAACAGCTGAGGGAAAGGGTTGAGAACTCTATTTATTATTGGAGCAAAGCATCTCGGGCGCGCATTTCGCAAAAGACAATGTTACATAGCGTGACAGAGAGTTACATTACACATACTGAGCTGGAGAAATAAGGGGGTGCGGGAAGTAGTTGGAGGCAGGAGGAGGGGAGTGTTGTGAGAGAAGGTGGTACAGGGTGATGGTCATGTTGGTGACGGAAGTGGCGAGTAAACGGAGAAGGTCCAAGATCGGGAGGGGTGGTAGAAAAAGTATGGGTGGGGGAGCGGGGACGTTGAGGGGCGGCGGGGGTAGGGTGGGTGGCGGGACCGGTGTTGGACGAGGAGAAGTGTGGGGCGAAGAAGAACGGACATGGCGGGGCGGGGAGCGGGAAGGTTCCACGCGATAAGTTCTTCCGCGGAGACGGACGCCGGTGGTGATCAGCTGGTCAACGTCGGCTGGAGATGAGAGCTGAAGACGGACCATGAACGTGGGGCCTTCGTCGTTGAAGATCCGAAAGGCTCGACGGGTCGCAACACCAGCCTGTTGAAGTTCGGTCTGGATATCCTGTTCCGGGATGGCCGGGTCGTTGCCACGGACTACGCAGCTCAAAGATGGGTGGAGAGGCGGTGCTGCCGCGTCGGGCGTGGATCTACGCCGTGTAGCTGAAGCCGCAGAGGTGGTAGCCGAAACGTCGACAGAGGGATGCAATGGACTCGGGAGAGAGGCAGGAAAGGAGGTGGGGGGAGTAGACATGATAGGAGAAGAGTGGCTAGTAGTGGTAAGTACTGGCGAAGCAGTCAAGGGAGTGGAGGCAGAAGTAGTGAAGGTGGGTGTGGTGTTGGTAAACGTAATGGAGGTTGGGGTTGGTGACGACGTCTGGCGAGATAAACGGGGTTCAACTGTGAGAGGAGGGCCTATAAGGGATCGTAGGTCACGGATGAAATAATCAGGAGTTGGAATCACCTCGTGCCGACGACCAGCGATGATGGCGCCATCTGCGATGAAGTTCTCCACTTGGGCTTGTTCCCGGAAGAAGGCGAGGACGTCCGGTGAGGTCTGGCCAGAAGAACTGTCCTGAAGCCGGGCAACTTCCCAGATTGAGTGGCCGTGTCCATCAACTTCATTACAAATGAACCAGTCGGAGAAGGACGTGTCCACGCTTTTGATGAGACAGGTGTACATGGTGGGGGATAGGCGACAGCCAACTAGGCGTCTGCCCGTTTGCTTATTCTTGGGCCGACTGAGCAGAGAAGAGCGCCACCCAGCCGAAAAAATAGCGTGGAGATGTGAAAAAGAGTTGTCACCGAAGCCCTGTTCGTAGTGTGACCGTGTATGAATACTTCCCGTACAGAGCTGGAAAGTCTATAACTCGTAAACGATCGTAGGGTAGGGACTTTTTGTGTTGTTTCGGGGTGTACTATCCACCTCCCCATAATGCCTCATGTTTGGGAACACACTGTATTTACAGGAGACCCAAAAGTCCGTTAACATTTGACGAGGCAATACTTCACGGAATATTGGAGGTAGAGAAGTAATAATTGACACACATGATTGGCATGGCATGGAGTTTCATTGACACCAAAATAAAGTACACAAAATGACCAGTAGATGGCCACACGCAGGACCAATTACATTACCAATTACATTGAACCTATGGCGTCGGCCATGTTGTTTTTGTATTAAGGTCTGATGTTATTGTAGATGGTCTTGCTACACGTGTTTGCCATGACACGAGGTTTTTATTGACACCAACAACGAGTGCACAAACAGGCCAAGAGATGAAGCTGGTCAGAAACACGTCAGTGATGTCGCATGGGACCCGTGTACGGTATAAAAGTAGCTGTCGTGGGAGAGGGCATCAGATGCGCCTGCAATCGTGGCATGTTGACTTTACCAGAAAAGGCAGTGTTTGTGATGCTTTATTTACTTTAGTTTGGTGTCAATAAAACCCCATATCATGCCAATCACGTGTGTCGATTATTACCTCTCTACTTCCAATATTCCGTTTAGTATTGCCTCGTCAAATGTTAACGGACTTTTGGGTCACTCTGTATATCCACCGCTCGGGTTATACGCTCTTCGTATACAAGGTGTTCCCAAACACGCGGGAGGTAATGAGCGCTGGATAATACACCCCAAATATCCCCATGAAAATATGCCCTACGGTGAAGGGGACACATGCAATGAGTTTTTGCGAAGATTCCTTAAGTAAGTGACGCGAGTGTTTGATTGTAATAAGCAACTGTTCTTTTAGATTTCATTAAGTGCTAGCAAGCAATGTAAGGTGGTGGTAGTGGTGGTGGTGATTATTGTTTTAAGAAGAAATACAACCGGACAACCATCCTCTATTAACGCCAATCAGAGGGAAAAAATAGCCACACGAAATTATAAATTATTATCAAATAATTCCGCATCACCCTAAAAACATCAAGTTGTCTATTATCTTTATAGAGATGTAAGTCTTACGCTTAGAATTTCATGTGTTACATCGTTAATTTTTTCGTAGCTTACAGTTCTTCTTTCACCAGTAAAAATACTCTCCCTCCTATCGTTCCTAACTTGTTTCTACGATTAACACTCCATTTCCGTGAGGACATTTAGGCATCCATAATATCACTTCTGAGCCATGATTCCTTCAACTCATATTACAACGTCTGGTAAAAACTGTATATAATATCTATTCAGTTTCTTTTCAATACTTCAAGTAATTTTATGTCATCCTTACTTGACTTCCTGCTTCCTACGAGTATATTTACTTATCTCACCGCCTGCTCGATAAGCATCCGATGGCTACTTATACTGCCTACTCATTACAACATTTTGACATGGCGCTAAGTGAAATACTGCGTTTACAAATACCCACGGTAGGTGGCAGCACCAAATAGCCCCAGGCCTGTCGGAATGAAATAGTGGATAATAGGCTAGTACTGTACTTGTTTTCAGTGAAAATGGTGTACTATACAGCATGGTATTTGTTGGCGGATTGCTTCTCCTAAAGATTACGAGTATGGGCTGAGATCATAACTAATATGGTCACCTTCACGTAGTACACTGGATAGGTATGAACGATGAACTGTGGAATAGGAACTGCCCCGGTATTTGCCTGGAAGAGAAAATCGGAAACCACATAAAATCATTCTGGGGACAGCCGATGGTGGGGTTGGATCTATTTGTTTTATGTTTTAACAAATTTACCGCAACCAGTTACCTGGTGAATCAGATAGGTAGTATAGCCTGCGACAATAAATGGGTTGCAGTTCTGTAATCTTTCACCTTTGTTGTTCGTAATTTACATGGATCATCTGCTGAAAGGTATTAAGTGGCAGGGAGCGACTCAGGTGAAAATGTAATAAGCAGTTTGGCCTATGCTGACGACTTGATCTTAAAGGCAGATTGTGCCGAAAGCCTGCGGTCTAATATCTTGGAACTTGAAAATAGGTGCAATGAGTACGGTTTGAAACTTAGCCTTTCTGAGAAGGGGAGGAGGATCCTTGGTTACAAGGATAATGTCCAGATAGGGGAGGTGAGTAATACTAAAGAAGTATTAAAATTTACCTATGATAAAAATGACATTTACAGTAAGATACAAAAGTTGAAAACTAGAAAAGCAGCTGGAATTGATAAGATTTCTGGGGATATACTAAAGGCAAAGGGTTGGGATATAGTACCATATCTGAAATACTTATTTGATTATTGTTTGGTTGAAGGAGCTATACCAAATTAATGGAGAGTTGCTATAGTAGCCCCTGTGCATAAAGGAAAGGGTGATAGACATAAAGCTGAAAATTACAGGCCAGTCAGTTTGATATGCATTGCATGTAAACTTTAAGAAAGCATTATTTATGATTATATTAGACATGTTTGCGAAATTAATAACTGGTTTGACAGGAGGCAGTTTGGGTTTAGGAAAGATTATTCCACTGAAGCTCAGCTTGTAGGATTTCAGCAAGATTCAGGATTCAGATCCTGGATTCAGGAGGCCAAAGGGACTGTATTGCAATTGACCTATCTCAGGCATTTAGGAAAGATTATTCCACTGAAGCTCAGCTTGTAGGATTTCAGCAAGATTCAGGATTCAGATCCTGGATTCAGGAGGCCAAAGGGACTGTATTGCAATTGACCTATCTCAGGCATTTGATAGTGTAGATCATGGGAGACTACTGGCAAAAATGAGTGCTATTAGACTAGCAAAAAGAGTGACTGAATGGGTGGCTATATTTCTAGAAAATAGGACTCAGAGAATTAGAGTAGGCGAAGCTTTATTTGACCCTTTAATAATTAAGAGGGGAATTCCTCAAGGCAGTATTATTGGACCTTTATGTTTTCTTATATATGTCAATGATATGTGTAAAGAAGTGGAATCAGAGATAAGGCTGTTTTGCAGATGATGTTATTCTGTACAGAGTAATAAATAAGTTACAAGATTGTGAGGGGCTGCAGGGTGACCTCAATAGTGTTGTGAGATGGACGGTGGGCAATGGTATGATGATAAACGGGGTTAGAAGTCAGGTCGTGAGTTTCACAAATAGGAAAAGTCCTTTCAGTTTTAATTACTGCGTTGATGGGATGAAAGTTCCTTTTGGGGATCATTGTAAGTACCTAGGCGTCAATATAACAAAAGACCTTCAGTGGGGTAATCACGTAAATATGATTGTTAATAAAGGGTACATATCTCTGCACATGGTTATGAGGGTTTTTAGTGATTGTAGTAAGGATATAAAGGTGAGGGCATATAAGTCTCTGGTAAGACCCCAACTAGAGTATGGTTCCAGTGTATGGGAGCCTCGCCAGGATTACTTGATTCAAGAACTGGAAAAAATCCAAAGAAAAGCAGCTCGATTTGTTCTGGGTGATTTCCGACAAAAGAGTAGCGTTACAAAAATGTTGCAAAGTTTGGGCTGGGAAGACTTGGGAGAAAGGAGACGAGCTGCTCGATTAAGTGATATGTTCCGAGCTGTCAGCGGAGCGATGGCGTGGGAGGACATCAGTAGACGAATAAGTTTGAGTGGTGTCTTTAAAAGTAGAAAAGATCACATTATGAAGATAAAGTTGGAATTCAAGAGGACAAATTGGGACAAATATTCGTTTATAGGAAGGGGAGTTAGGTATTGGAATAACTTACCAAGGGAGATGTTCAATAATTTTCCAATTTCTTTGCGATCTTTTAAGAAAAGGTCAGGAAAACAACAGATAGGGAATCTGCCACCTGGGCGACTGCCCTAAATGCAGATCAGTAGTGATTGATTTGATTGAAATGGAGCTTAACGTGTTGAGAGGATATGTGATGTTATTTCAGTGATTACAAAATCAAGTCAAATTTATAAAAAACTTGGTAGTACAGCCCATTTATCAGTACGGCGTAGCACACCCTTTGGCTTGGATGCATGCACTGATTCGATTGAGAAGGATGTCATAAAGCCGCCGTATCCTCTCCTGAGGCCAGCTGGCCCACAACTGTTGTAACTGGTCCTTGATATCCTGGATACTGGCATTAGGACGGAGTTGATGTCCGAGCTGGTCTCACACATTTTCTTTCGGGGACAGATCTGGGGAGCTTGCTGGCCAGGGCCACGGGTGTACCTCAATATCACGCAGACAGTTCATAAACACACGCGCCGTGTGTGGACAAGCGTTTTCCTGTTGAAAAATGGCACCACTATACTGTCGCATGTATATTTGTTAATCTTGAAGATAAAATTAGATATATACAAGATTTTCTTAACGTATAGTTACGACACGGCGTAAGTGAGGACGTCAAATACGACACGATCGACTATAAGACTCATTTTAATAGTCCAACTGCAACTCAACTTCAACTACGATAGTTTTATCAAGAGTTTCCCCGATAACTATACGTTAAGAAAATATACACGTCTCCAACATAAAGAAGAACCTTATCGCCGATTTTACTTCGTCACTTGGACACTGGCTTGTTGAAATTTTAACCAACATGAATTAACATTTTATTTGATAGCTGCCTCTGTGGATCAGCGGTAGAGTGTCGGCCTCCGGATCCCAAGATAGCGGGTTCAAACCCGGCAGAGGTAGTCGGATTTTTGAAGGGCGGAAAAAAGTCCATTCGACACTCCATGTCGTACGATGTCGGCATGTAAAAGATCTCTGGTGACACATTTGGTGTTTACCCGACAAAATTCATTAAATCTCAGCCATAGACGCCCAAGAGAGTTTCGGTTTACTCGGTCTGCCATCTAGTGGTGGCCTAGAGTAAAACGGAACGTCGAAATTGACGAGCAGACAGCCAGATGGCGTCAAATTGAAATGTCTGCACACGGTAGCTGAGGCCATACGATTATTATTATTTCATTTGATCATCATAACTATCGTATGTGGGGAGTCTCCGTGGCTCAGATGGCGTCGGCCTCTCACCGCTGGATACCGTGGTTCAAATCCCGGCCACTCCATGTGAGATTTGTGCTGGACAATGCGGAGGCGGGACAGGTTTTTTTTCGGGTACTCCGGTTTTCCCTGTTATATTTCATTCCAGCACACTCTCCATTCTCATTTGATAGCATCTATCACTCATTAATGTAAATCACTTTGGGAGTGGCGACCCCGTCGTAATAACAGCCTATATCTGATTCATTCATTACATCCCTGACCCGGTCAAAGACTGAAAAACAGGCTGTACGTTTTCATTTTCAACTATCATATGTGTTTCAATTTTCGTGCCATTTTGTCAAATCTTTTAGCTATTGTATCATCATAACTATCACATGTGTTTTAATTGTCTTGCCATTTTGTCAAATCTTTTATCTGAAGATGTTCCATAATCGGAACGAAACATGTCCTAGAGATTAAGCTGGGTTACATCATGTAATTAATAAAACTATTATAATTGATAGGTATTGAAAGGTGGTAACCTACTTATAACTTAACCTTAATTGTTTATCTATCTAATTTCAGCAGAAATTGAGTCTCAAGAACATATGGTAGCAGATATAAAGTATATGATGATATGGCGAGATGTAGTGTTTACAGCGCAGTGTCTTCTAGTATGGACTAGAATAAATTTGTTACTTTCATTGATCTGTCTCATCCTTGGCTTGGAGAATATGAAAGTGACTGAGATATGAGCGATGCTAGTAATACCGTTCCTTATGCAGCCAGTCCCTGTTATTAATGGTGGGAAAATATCACTCATAGGGTTGGTTGGTTCATGCATTTCAGTGGGCTTGGCAGACTGATATGTAATAGCAACTTCTGGCTCAGTAAGGAAAGCAACGGGAAAGTACCTCACTCCTCATTTCCCTAGTATGCCTCTTCAGTGACGCCTAGGCTATCTATGACAGCTATTGGCGGAACTGTAGGAGGGGTTATATTAATGACCTTGGGAGAAATTTTCTCTGTAAAGGAGAGATATTTGAAACCTGTTTTGATATATTAAGTCATGTTGTAATGGCAGTGGAATATTCATTTTTGTGAAGCAGTAATTTCAGCTCTACTGCAAGGCGCGGCTCACTTAGCTTCCAATGGATGCCTTTAACGATCTGGAATTATTTAAAAATTACAAATCTTCATAGTGGTTCTTTGACAACAAACGTATACACATTCGAAATTAACTCGACTTTGGAACATACTAAAAATAGAAGTTTGCTTTATTCTCTGAAGGGTCGAGCCTCAAGTCTGGCCCCATGGCTAAATGGTTAGCGTGCTGGCCTTTGGTCCAGGGGGTCCCGGGTTCAATCCCCGGCCGGGTCGAGGATGTTAACCATTGGTTAATTCCGATGGCTCAAGGGCTGTGTGTGTATGTGTGTGTGCTGTCTTCACATTAGAATTCATCATAGGTAGGGCCCCATATACCATAATCACGACAAAACATAAAAACATCATTGCATGAGTTAAACATGGACGATTTGAGTGACGTGTAAAAAATATTTATAATAAGTAAATTTGCCATAGTTCGTAATCTGACCCTCCAGGGTCGTTTTTTCCCTCGGACTTAGCGAGGGATCCCACCTCTACCGCCTCAAGGGCAGTGTCCTGGAGATTCAGACTATGGGTCGGGGATACAACTGGGGAGGATGACCAGTACCGCGCCCAGGCGGCCTCACCCGCTATGCTGAACAGGGGCCTTGTGTGGGGATGGGAAGTGTGGAAGGGATAGACAAGGAAGAGGGAAGGAAGTGGCCGTGGCCTTAAGTTAGGTACCATCCCGGCATTTGCCTGTAGAAGAAGTGGGAAACCACGGAAAACCACTTTCAGGATGGCTGAGGAGGGAATCGAACCCCCCTCTACTCAGTTGACCTCCTGAGGCTGAGTGGACCCCGTTCCAGCCCTCGTACCACTTGTCAAATTTCGTGGCAGAGCCGGGAATCGAACCCGGGCCTCTGGGGGTGGCAGCTAATCACACTAACCACTACACCACAGAGGCGGACAGAAATTCGCCATAGTATGAAATAAAATATTGTACGCAGGAGCCACTTTAGTGATAAGTTTACGTTACCCGTTTCGAAATGATGGCATTTAATGGGGCAGAGACGTGGACATTGAGAAGAGAAGATGAGAAAAGGGTAGAGGCGTTTGAGATGTGGATGTGAAGGAGAATGGAGAGAATAAGCTGAACGGAAAGAGTGAGGAATGAAAAAGTACTAGAAAGGGTTGAGTGAGAAGAGAAGATTCCTCCAAGTTATAAGTGAAAGAAAGAAGAACTCGACGGAACACTTGTCGAGACGGGAGTATTTGTCAACGGAAACACTGGAAGGATTTGTTTGCGGAAGAATAAGGTACAAGATGATAGGCGATATCAAAGAAGGAGGAAGTTACAAGGATCTGAAGAGGATGGCAGAAGACAGGAGAGCATGAAAGGCTGCCGTGTGGAAACCTGCCTGTGAGCAGAACACAGGATAATGATGATGATGATAATGATAGGTAGGGCCCCATACTCACAGACGCGCAAGTCGCCTATGCTGCATCATCTCGAAAAACCTGCACCAGGCCTCTTCGGAGGCCACACGCCAAATTAGGATTAAAAAGGGCAATCAAGAGACTCTAATGAAGAACTTGATGAAAATTAGAAATGAAGGATTCTTATGGTGATTCCTTTTCTACGGGTCTGGCTCCATGGCTAAATGGTTAGCGTGCTGGCCTTTGGTCACAGGGGTCCCAGGTTCGATTCCCGGCAGGGTCGGAAATTTTAACCATCATTGGTTAATTTCGCTGGTACAGGGGCTGGGTGTATTTGTCGTCTTCATCATCATTTCATCCTCATCACGTCGCGCAGGTCGCCTACGGGGGTCAAATGAAAGACCTGCACCTGGCGAGCCGAACGTGTCCTCGGACACTCCCGGCACTAAAAGCAATACGCCATTTAATTTTCATTTTCTTTTTCTTCTAATAGTGCGAACAAATCGGCAATCTTCAACTCGGTCCCAAACCTCAAGAACACTAACTCAGTCCCAGAAATCTGAGGGGTATTTATCAACTCAGTCCCAGGTCACTTCATTTGAGTCCCGCGCTATATATATGCTGTGCTAAAAATATTCCTTCCCATTTCATAGACTTGTATGTGCACGGTTTGTGAAAATATAGTTTTAAAGATTCTAAAATATTGAACCTTGTCACGTAGATTCGCAGCAGCCACGGAAAGTTATTTTACGTGTGAGATGTTTACGTGCGAGCCGCATGCGAGGGCGGAATTACGGAAACGAGTAGATGGGTATGGAACCACAGTGCTGCAATCAGGCGCAGAAATTATTCAACAAGGTTAAGTTAGGTGTCTCTGTTCTATAACCGCTCTGACTGTCCGTGTTTACATTACTGTGAAGCGGAGTTCAACCAATCAGAGGCGATTTCTAATAAAACCGTGTGGAAAGTACTTTTTGGAGTATGCAAAGAAGGCAAATCAAGAAATCAAGTAAAAGTATACATGTTAAATTACTTTGATGAGCAATTGAATTAGAAATACCTAACCCTGTTTCACCATGATGACGATGGCAATGCGGCGTGACAGAGACTCCCCAAGACACCGGAATTGTGGGAAGTCGTACTGTTCCATGACCACTGGTGGTGGTGGTGGTGGTGATTATTGTTTTAAAAGGAAGTACAACTAGGCAACCATCCTCTATATAACACTAATCAGAGAGAAAAAATGGAAGGAGTCCGACACTTCGAAAAATGAAGGTATCGGCCAAAGGAAGACAAGGGCCACGAAGGGCATGAAAATGAAAGACTCCCTAGGCCTCCATACGTAATACCGTCGGGGTCGGATAGCATAGATGAAAGTGAGGTGGTGGTGGTGATTTTTGTATTAAGAGGAAGTACAACTAGGCAACCATCCTCTATACAACACTAATCAGAGGGAAAAAATAGAAGGGATCCGATACTTCGAAAATTAAGATATCGGCCAAAGGAAGAAAAGGGCCACGAAGGGCGTGAAAATGAAAGACTCCCTAGCCCTCGCAAACCTAATAGCGTCGGGGTCAGAAAAGAACAAGAGTTGGCCAAGAGAGGTCGGATAGGATAGATGAAAGTGAGGAGCCTGGCACAAGAAAGTGGAAGCAATGCCAGGACTCAGCTGAGGGCCCCGTGGTCGCCAACCCACGCTCCAAAGTTCAGAGCCCCTGAGACCCCTTTTAGTCGCCTCTTACGACAGGCAGGGAATACCGTAGGTGTTATTCTACCGCCCCCACTCACAGGGGATGTAAATGTCCGGGTAGAGGAGGCGACTGATACTGCCGAATTGTGGAAATTTACCTGGGAATGATAAGATTTCTGGTAATATGCGAAAGGTTGAGATATAGTGCAATATCTGATATACTTATTTGAGTACTATTTGCAGAAAGGAGCTATACCAAATAAATGGAGGGTTGCAATAGCTGCCCCAGTGTGCAGTGGGAAGTGTGATAAACATAAAGCGGATAATTACAGGCCAGTTTACTTGTCATCTGTTGTTTGTAATTATATTACACACGTTTGTGAAATTACTAACTGGTTTGATAGAAGGCTGTTCGGGTCTAGAAAACGTTTTTCCAGTGAAGTGAGGTGTAGGATTCCAGCAAAATATAGCAGATATTTAAATTCAGGAGGTCAAATAGCCCGCCTCTGTGGTGTAGTGGTGAGTGTGGTTAGCTGCCACCCCCCACAGGCCCGGGTTCGATTCCCGGCTCTGTCACAAAATTTGAAAAGTGGTACGAGGGCTGGAACATGGTCCACTCAGCCTCGGGAGGTCAAATGAGTAGAGGTGGGTTCGATTCCCACCTCAGCCATCCTTGAAGTGGTTTCCCGTGGTTTCCCACTTCTCCTCCAGGTATCTTAAATGCCGGGGTGGTACCTAACTTAAGACCATGGCCGCTTCCTTCCCTCTTATCTACCCCTTCCAATCTTCCCATCCCCAAAAGGCCCCTGTTCAGCATAGCAGGTGAGGCCGCTTGGGCGAGGTATTGGTCATCCTCCCCAGTTGTATCCCCAGACACAATGTCCCACGCTCCAGGACACTGCCCTTGAGGTGGTAGAGGCGGGATCCCTCGCTGAGTCCGAGGGAAAAGCCAATCCCGGAGGGTAAACAGATTAAGAAAGAACCAAACCCCATGGCACTACAGCCCTTGTAGGGCCTTGGCGTACCAAGCGACCACTGCTCAGCCCGAAGGCCTGCAGATTACGAGGTGTCGTGTAGCCAGCACGACGAATCTTCCCGGCCGTTATTCTTGGCTTTCTAGACCGGGGCCTCTATCGCACAGTCAGATAGCTCCCCAGTTCTAATCATGTAGGCTGAGTGGACCTCGAACCAGCCCTCAGGTCCAGGTAAAAACTCTGACCTGGCCGGTAAACGAACCCGGGACCTCCGGGTAAGAGGCAAGCATGCCACCTCTACACCACGAGGCCGGCGATTAAGAAAGAAAGAAAGATTAATATTAATGTCTAATTATTGATATATATATATATATATATAGGCTATAGTCCGCCTCTGTTGTGTAGTGGTTAGTGTGATTAGCTGCCACCCCCGGAGGCCCGGGTTCGATTCCCAGCTCTGCCACTAAATTTGAAAAGTGGAACGAGGGTTGGAACGGGGTCCACTCAGCCTCGGGAGGTCAACTGAGTAGAGGTGGGTACGATTCCCATCTCAGCCATCCTGGAAGTGGTTTTCCGTGGTTTCCCACTCCTCCTCCAGGCAAATGCCGGGATGGTACCAAACTTAAGGCCACGGCCTTCCTTCCCTCTTCCTTGTCTATCCCTTCCAATCTTCTCATCCCCCATAAAGACCCCTGTTCAGCATAGCAGGTGAGGCCGCCTGGGCGAGGTATTGGTCATCCTCCCCAGTTGTATCCCCCGACCCAATGCCTCGCGCTCCAGGACACTGCTCTTGAGGCGGTAGAGGTGGGATCCCTCGCTGAGTCCGAGGGAATAATCAACCCTGGAGGGTAAGCAGATTAAGAATATATACCGGGTGGCGACTAGCCCCTTGCGATCCAGTTTTATGCATCCCTTCACATTTACTACACTTCTGAAAGACATCGGTCCCTCTCTTTAAAGCGGGAGTAGGCCCTAATAAAACGAGATGTCTGTTTACGGGCTAGAAGACAGAAGGAATCGTGAGCGCCACTATTAATTCATTATGGGTACCTCGACTGAACTCGTAAAACGAGTAGGGCCTACAGATACGCAGTACACGTAATTTAAAACAGGTGGTGGACGCACAGACCGGGAGCACGGTAGGCTGGGAGTGGGCGCCGTAGGGCACATGTCGCAGTAGCTCACCTGGCAAGCGGGGGAGGTATGTGGTAGTGGACAGGGCTCGAGGTAGGAGGTTCGAATCCCACCTAACATATTTTTTACAGCCAGCTGCCTGGGATGTGGTAAGGTTGCATACTTGATAGCTTCCAAGGACTGATTTGTTTATTTGACCCTGTAAGAGACCGTATGTATCGTTGCATTGGTTATGGTGCTGGATTGGACGACAATGTTGCCAATATAGGCTGGGAAGTGGGCGCCGTGCGTCAAATGTCGCAGTACATCACATCGTTAGCGCGCGGTAGGATGTATGATGGTTGACAGTGTTCGAGGGTTAAAAGGTTCAAGTTCCAAGCAAGCGTTTTTTTAAGCCAGTTGCCTGGGATGTGGCAAGGTTGTATACTTAATGCCGGTATTTTTGACAGACATTTGTTTATTTGGCCCTGAAAAGGGCCGTTGGTATGGAGCTGGGTTGATAGTGGCCAGGAAACATGTAACAGGATTTCAGTTATCCACGTCGTTTAACACAGCACCTGTTCGAACTGACGACCTCCGTGGTCGATACAGAGCTGTGCGCGATTTTGTAAGGACCGTCTGGCCCGTCGCAACATCTCTGGCGAAACGTATCGGCATGCCTCGGTGATGAGTTGTTTAATGTGACAATGACTGGTCGGCTCCTAAGCATACACCAGTTGTTTTACATGGCCGCACAGAAAAAAATCCAGGGGTGTAAGATAGGACGATCAATTTATCATGATACATCGCATGGAGATGGTTCCAGACGACCACCGCCGCGGTTAAGCAAGGAGTGGCACATGTTCCAAAAACGGTGGTAGTTCATCTTGGAGAAACCGCAGATAGAGTTGGCTGGTCCTCAAAGAAATAGGGACCGATGGCATGATCACCTATGATTCACGCCCTACTGTACCTGAAAAAACTGTCTGTCGCACCCACTGGGGATTATCCAGACTCCAGTAATGCATATTATGGCAATTAACGGTTCCATTGTTGTGGAATCGTGCTTCGTCCGTATGTAAGAGAGTCGGTAGAAAAGCAGGCTCAGTGTCCACATGCTGTAGGATCCATTGACAGAACGCTACCCGGGTATCGAAACCATGACCATGGAGTTCCTGGTGTAAGTGCAGATGGTTACGGGTGAAACCGGTGGGTATGCAATATCCGCATAACAGACGCTCCGTTGATGTTCGTCTCCTGTGTAGTGGCCCGTGTGCTAGTATAAGAGTTACGCCGGATAGCGACAAACACGACCTCTTCATTGTCAGCAGACGTCACGGAATGATATCGAACAGGCCGTGTCCTTCCCAGGGTTGCAATATCCCGCAGGCGTCTTTCCACACTCTGAAATGTCATGCCCGTCGGTTGTCATCTATCCGAGTAGCGTTCTTGGTACAGACGTTGTGCCTGGTATTCATTCTGTCTAGCTTCTCCACAGATAAGTAACATATCCACATACTCGTCGCTGGAATACATCTCGAGGCAGTGAATAAACTTTGTGTTGTGAATTGCTTCGAAGGAGGGGAGTTTGCGCAGCTACGTACTTACCTGCCATCGCATGTTCTTAACGTTCCAATGGGGCATACTTTGTGCTACCTGTGGTCTACGAATCTTGGAATATGTACGATGTAGCTATCTGGCCACAGACCACCATCTCCTCATCCTCGTCCAACCCATCATTACACCCAATGCAACGATACATACAGTCTTTTACAGGGTCTTCTTCTTCTTTATCTGTTTACCCTCCAGGGTCGGTTTTTCCCTCGGACTCAGCGAGGGATCCCACCTCTACCGCTTCAAGGGCAGTGTTCTGGAGCTTCAGACTCTGTCGGGGTATACAACTGGGGAGGATGGCCAGTACCTCACCTAGGCGGCCTCACCTGCTATGCTGAACAGGGGCCTTGTGGAGGGATGGGAAGATTGGAAGGGATAGGCAAGGAAGAGGGAAGGAAGCGGCCGTGGCCTTAAGTTAGGTACCATCCCGGCATTCGCCTGGAGGAGAAGTGGGAAACCACGGAAAACCACTTCCAGGATGGCTGAGGTGGGAATCGAACCCACCTCTACTCAGTTGACCTCCCGAGGCTGAGTGGACCCCGTTCCAGCCCTCGTACCACTTTTCAAATTTCGTGGCAGAGCCGGGAATCGAACCCGGGCCTCCGGGGGTGGCAGCTAATCACGCTAACCACTACACCACAGAGGCGGACGTTCCATTTATTAGTATCCTTAATATTTGAAACTTTCCCTCAACATATTCTTGGGTTTGATGTTCAAATTTTTAATGTGGACTTTCAGGAAACTCTTAAGCCCATGAAAATAATCGGCCATCGCTTTGGAAAAATATATCCGACTGGGTAAAATAGATGTTTACGCTTGCCTTCTTATGTTGAGCCCCAATGATGAAATCCCATTCAGCCTGATCTCTTCGGGGAATTTTGGGAATATTCGACTTTTGTACGGAACCTGAGGGCGTTATATTCTCTGGAACGAAGTTTAAAGTTTTTAAGATGCCTGGAAGTGCCTCAATAATTCATGTCTATTTTCATTTTTATATTTTTGTACATGTACAGATCATTTCTCGAAAATTTCCCTCAACATATTCTCGGGGTTTGGTGTTAAAATTAATTGGGACTTCCAGAAAACTTATACGCTCACGAAAACTATAGGGCGTATAGGCGATCGCTTTGGAGAAAAACACCCCACTGGGTGCAGAAATTGTGTACTTGTGTACGTACGCTGAGCCCCAAATTTGAAACCCCTCAGCTTGACCCCCTCGGGCAATTTTGGAAATTTTCTACTGTTCTATGGAACCTGAGGACGTTAGCTTCTCTGGTACCAAGTTTAAATTTTGTACGATCCCTGGAAGTGCCTCAATAATTCATGTCTACTTTCTTTTTTACATTTTTGTACAGATCACCTCGCACCCAGTTCCATTTATTAGTATCCTCAAAATCTCGAAAATTTACCTCAACATATTCTCAGGAAGCTGCCTCTGTGGATCAGTGGATGACCTCCGCATCCGAAGATAGCTCGAACCCGGCAGAGGTAGTCGGATTTCTGAAGGTTGGAAAAAAGTCCATTCGATACTAAATGTCGGTACGATGTCGGAAAGTAAAAGATCTCTGGCGACCACATTTGATGCTTACCAGACACAATTCACTAAAACTGAGCCATAGACGCCCAGGAAGTATTCGGTTTACTCTGCCATCTAGCAGGCCTAGAGTAAAACGGAACGTCGAAATTGTCTGCACATGGTAGCTGAGGCCATGCGATTATTATTATTATTATTATTATTATTATTATTATTATTATTATTATTATTATTATTATTATTATTATTATTTGTTCATTATTATTATTATTATTGGACTTTTAGGAAACTCTAAAGCCCATGAAAGTTATCGGTCATCGTTTTCGATAAATATATCCGAGAGAGTGAAGAAATCCTTACACTTGCATTCTGATGTTGAGTCCCAAATTGGAAACCTTCACCCAGCCTGGCCCCTCGGAGAATTTTGGGAATATTCGACTTTTCGAGGGAACCTGAGGGCGTCAGCTCCTGTCATACCAAGTTAAAAGTTTGTGGGGCACCTGGAAGTGCCTCATTAATTCACGTTTATTTTCATTTTTATATTTTTGTATAGATAACTTACATCCAGTAGTGTTCCATTTATTAGTATCAAACTGTGACTGCCAGTAGGAAAGGGAGCCTGCCAATGTAATGAAGGATCCCCAACACGATTGTGCCTGGCAGTAGGCAAGCAGGGCTGCCATTAATATCACAACTCCCCATGAGAAACAACGTATGGGGAGCTCCCCGTGGTGTACCTTGGGTAACGATTTCTCTATTTTGACTGGCATTAGGTAAATAGGCCATTATAGTGAAAATTTCCTAACTTGATTGCGAAAAGCAGTAGGCAGGGAGGGGGGGGGGAGGTGGCACTATAATCAAAACTCAAACTTGACTGTTTCTGGCAGTAAGAAAGGGGACTTGCGATTATGATCAAAACTTTCCAACCCGGACTTTCCATGTGTAACAACGTATGGGCGCCTACCCGTGGCGTTTCTCGGGTAACTCTAACATACATGCAATTAAATAAAATCTTGCTTACAGCGTGTACAGTAATTTATCTATAAATCCGTATACACTGTAGAATTCCGTAGTGAAACACGAGTACATTAGATAGTTTTTTTAATAATGTAATGCACAGATGTAACTTTTTTTCTGAACAGTAAATTGAGAAAATAACATTATTTTATATTCTAAGATATTATTTTATTGAGACAGTTAATCACTTTTGTCTGTGTTGTAACTATATCAGTAAGTTACCATAAGGTACACAAAAAGTACAAGTACTTTATACAATTTCCTCTCTTAGAATGCTCGTGATTCTGCATGTCAATTCAACTTTGTTATCCATAGCGCTGTTGCTGCTATATCTCTTATAAAGTAACCAAGGAGCAAATACTATCGTTGCTCGAATCCAGTGGAATATAGTGGTCATTGCACGATAAGGAAGGCGGGGCTATGGCAAGAGCTGAATTTTGGCCCAAAAGTACATCATTATCAGAAACACAAAAGTGGGGAGTTTGACTGGATAAATGTAACTGCCCTTCACCATCGAAGTAAAGGATTCACCCTGTTTGCGGTGCAGCTGAAGGATCTAGAGTAATTAGATGAGGAATATGCAGGAGAATGAATTTTTCTTCTAGAAAATGTTTCTTCCGTTTCCTGTAAATGGGCCAGTTCTTGTTCTGTTATGTTTTGAGCTAGCTTAGCCTTAATGAAAGCTCTTCACTGAGGTCTTGGCAAATCTGATCAAATTAATTTCGTCCTGTTCTTGTGGACTGTGTAGGAAATAATTTTATCTGTGTTGGTAGGACAGGATGCAATTGTGAGATCTCTCCTTCTCTTATGGTGATTTACGCTTGAAGGGTGCAGATTTTGAGGTCCAACCTCTGGTGAGTTTTCGGAAATGTCATTATGATCCTGTGCTGCCACTGACAGGTTGCTTCCTTTTGTAGGTATCACATTCACTTCATCTTCCCTGTCTTTGGGATCAATAGAAACAACATTCGAATCTGTCGAAAACAGGGTCTCCGAAAGGACATCTGATTTGCACATGGCCAGGATCTATGGTGATTTAGCTGCTTTGACGCCTGTCCACTTATTGTTTTCAGTGATCGAAGGTTTTTACCATAACTGACTCGTATGTCTTTCCATTGTTACTTCACCTGAAAAATAAGTAAATTACTTATTACACATTTTATACTTTACAATTATGATATTATTAAATTCTACTCCATATTCTAGATTCTTGGTAACCGGAGATCACTTCAAGTCCTATTAGAAATAGTTATCATGTGGGTTATTCTACAGTCAGTGGAATAGTGATTGAAGTCTGTGATGCTGAAGACGTTTCTAAACTGGAGAAGTTTTCAACGTACGTATCCTTCACATTCAATGCAAGACATGTGGAAGAACATGTGAAATGTTTCTACGAGAAATGGCAGTTTTCGAATTGCATTGGAAGTACTGATGGAATGCATGTGCGAATAAAACGGTCTAATAAAAGTGGCTCGACATATATTAATTATTTGCACACATACTCGATAGCGCTCCTGGTAATTCCTTTCACGACTATAAATTTACTATACTTGTGTTGATGTTGGAGTATATGGGAAAATAATGATGGCGATATTTTTAAGCTTCCTCAATGGAACAAAGACTGAATCGTGGCACGCTGAATGTCCCAGAAAGTAGTCCGCTGCAGGGACAGAATGAGTCGACACCATGCGTCTTGGTTGGGGACGGAGCATTCCCGCTCTGCCCATACTTGATGTGGCCATTTCCATACAGACAACCCAGTGATGACGAACTTAAACTTAAGTACAACAAGAAATCATGCCATGCTAGACGCACAGTGGAGAGTGCATTTGGCATTTTAGAGCAGAAGTCGAGAATGCATTTTATATTTTAGAACAGAAGTGGAGAGTTATTTTACGGCCTTTAGAAATTAAGGTAGATACTCAACACTCATTGTCGAAACTGCATGCGTTCTCCATAATTATTTTAAGGCAAAGAATCTAGAACTAGCTACTTTGAAAATAGGAGCCTTTCAGAACCAAAGCTTGCATACTCAAGACCAGCTTTCGCATCTCAGATCCGTGAACGATTTGTTCATTTTTCAGTTCAGATGGAGTACGAACATTATTTTCTTCTACACGATGAAAACTTCTTCTATGGCTCTAAACTATTTGAAGTTCTAATCCCCTCGAGAACATTTCAAAATTCGACCTTCTAAATATTTTCGTTTCAATAGTCTTAACTCAAATTCACCTCAGTGTCATCCAACTTCATGTGGCTGTACCTTTTTTTCACTCAGTTAAACACGACGTGTGGGAGTTCGGTAATGTTTGTGAATTTAATGCACACATGTGAATTTGTAAACAAACACGGTGTTCTATATGTGTTAGTAGGTTAAGTAAATTACTTGTCAATAAATATCGTTACTGAAATTAAACACAGTAAATTATGTCTTACCTGTCGTTTCTAAAATGGAGCCTATTTTTATCCCTGTTCTTGTTAGTTACTTTATTGTTCTTGTAGCCGTCCAGACTCATATTATAAAGCACCTCATTCATTTTCGCCGCTTCTATAAGACGTTCTGGAGTTTCTGGATCCATGCTGCTAAAACAATGACACAAAGAGGTAAATACTTGCAATACGGGTGGCTTATAACTGCATCAAACTTCCGCTGCTCGCCTACCAACAGTGCGAATACGCGACATGTGCGATCTGTTCGCCTGCCCGCCTACCCTGACCGCGCAATTCGCTTGCCTTCGCGAACCGCCCGTTCTGTGATGTGTGCTACTGCTTTTAACTTCGAGTGTTAGAAAGATCGCGTTCGCCTTCGTGTGCGGGGAGCTTTATTTCCATGCAAGTGAAGGCGAGGACACACGCTATTATTAATTCACTGCAAATAACACCATTCCTACTTCATCACTGAGTGACAAATGAACACAAGCAGAAACATCTGCGTATATTTAACATTAATCAGCATTGGAAGTATTACTGTATCTCCCATAAAGTTTCATCTAACCTTTGACAGTCACGGTTTACCCAAAATTATTCAAACTCATTTCACTGCAACAGCTAAAACTGGTACACCTTTTTGTTCTACTTAGTAATTTTTTTTATGTAACTAAAGGGACACAATCATTTGGATTCGCAGAACCAGTCTATGTGGGCGGAGCCGTGGCTAAAAGCTAGTTTCACTATAAATAAAGAACCAAATTGAACGATTCTACCAAATATTAAGAGACTTACATTTAATATGTAGTCCTAAGAAGTATATTCTCTTGATACTGACCAAAATAAATTGATATTCAGGCTTGTCTTGTGATTGTCGGATCGTCCCTAATAGTTGTATCTGTAACTCACGGGATTGTAAAGTCTAGAATTGTAGAATATTCGACGGAAATCATGAACGAACTGCTCGATAGTCTCATATATACGTGTGCGTAGTTTATAGGCGATTGTTTGTAAAAACATGGGATGTTTTACGATTTGATGATAGTCTTCCACCTGCAAAACGAGAAAACAACACACAATAAATATAAAATAAATTCCTACATACAGAAAATTAAGGAAGATCCCTCGTTTGAGAGAATAGGTTTTTCAATTAAATGAATCAGCATGGAAAGTCTAAACTGGCAAGGCTTTCACTGAATAAGAGATTTTACAAGATCATTCTTTTGAAGCAGACTTATTTATTTACACGCCGAAACTTATCATGGTGGACTTAAATTGTTCAGTTTATAAGCACCTTAGATCTCGAAAACGTTATACCATCAGTATACATAGAGGACATCTAGTACTAATTTGCAGCACTCACCTCGCACCTTTAATGAACGCTCTTGAAAGTCGTGAGGCTACGTCGGATATCGACCACGAGATGGAAAGGAACGCCTGAGACATTAACATTTAGAAAAGACCAGAGCCTCTTGATGATCAGTTATAACAGCTAGTTCATAAGTGGTATTTTACTGTTTCTCTGCCTGTGAGTCTTACGTTACCACATGAAAATGGAATAAATTACATCAAACAACGGCGTGGGGAGGGAATAGTTAGAAGAGGGTGAGGTAATACCAAGAAAGACAGGAAGAAAAAGAACATCAGAATCATCACTGTCAGAGGACAAAGTTGAAACTGTCAATATAATGGAGTAGTATCGAGATTTGAAGATATACCGGTAATTTCTGAGGTACCACCCAGTTAGGTGCAGAAAGGAACGTTTTTGTTGCTCCCTCTGCCCACACTAGCCTGCCATCTTCCAAACATCCTGTGTTTGATGTGCGGTATATTCACACACACACACACACACGGTATAGAAAAATGTCATCAATAATCACATGTGGTAATAGAGGGAAACAATACAATTAAACTGAGAGTAGGAACCAACTAGCGTTGACAACTTCCCTTCATGAAAACAACGGAGACTTCGTTGCAAGATAATGGCTAATATGAAAAACAAAAATATCTTAAAATATAAAACAAAAACTACATAACAATTACCAACTACAAAGATTTCTTTTTACATTTTTGGAAGCAGACACACGTTTCCTTTATATATTCGACAACGTCTTGACAAGAGTAGTCAAAATTAACGCTTAGCCTATTTGTGACTAAACTTTCAATAGTTCTACATTGCAATGTTTTCTATCATCCGATCATTCATTGTTCATCAAAAGTCCGTTCTACGTGAGAATTGATTAATAATGCACTGAGAATAAAGTCAAAAATTGTATTCATCTCCTGAGTTTTGCTTCAGTCATCACGGATACTCAATTTTCCACAGCAATATCAACAATGAAAACGTTTGTACTTAGTACATCTTTCAAAAAACAAAATTCATAAAACATGTTATGTCGAGCTGAGTCTGAATACGAATAATTTGAAAATCTGTACAATTAATATTATTCTTTAAGGGCAATAGTGGGTAGGACTGGATTTTAATATTGTCAGAAATGAAATTGAATGGATTCATAAAACTCAACAAAATTGTTTTGGTTTTTTGAACAACAGAGTCAAACTTATTTTTCATGTGTACTGATTTCAAAAATAGCTAACTCTTTTCTATGCAGTTTTTTCATGCATACTTCGATCGTGCTGAATTACTACATTACTAACATAAGACGAAATTTTTGGAGATATGCTTGAAGTATCGACATTTTACCAGGGTGCTCCTCACAGAGATACATTTTCAAGACTTTTAGGTTATTTCATTTGTGCTTTGAAAATAGCTTTTACTTACTCCGAGTTCTTTAACAGCATATAAAGAGCTGATGTGAGGGAAAGCCACCTAACCGGCACATAACTCGAAGTTTTAAACCATTCAGTATGGAAATTTTTTGAAAGGTCTACAATTATTTCTTTCTTTGTGACGACACTGGAAAGTGTCCATAAACATTAACAACTACCATTTCTTTGTCTATGTTTAATAAATCAGGAGCATATTTAGTGACATTATGAATTACATAGTTTGTACAGTTTGCTTTAAATGTTTTATAATTATCATAACATAACTTCATCAAAAGTTCTTATTTTTATAATTTATACTTGACCTTTCTGCACAATATGAATGGATATAAGTTATTTACCTCTAAAGAATTAAATTTGAGATGTCATTTTTATATCAAAGTATAAACACCACTAGCTGCTTCGTCAGCTTCTCCTATAAAGTCTAATGCTGGTAATGTATTTTTATTGCCAAAAAATTACCTGACTACCATAGGAAATGAAAATGAAATGAAATGGCATATGGCTTTAGTGTCGGGAGTGTCCGAGGACGTGTTCGGCTCGCCAGGTGCGGGTCTTTTGATTTGACACCCGTAGACGACCTGCGCGTCGTGATGAAGTTGAAATGATGATGATGAAGACGACACATACACCCAGCCCTCGTGCCAGCGAAATTAACCAATGATGGTTAAAATTCCCGACCCTACCGGGAATCGCACCCGGGACCCCTGTGGCCAAAGGCCAGAACGCTAACCATTTAGCCATGGAGCCGGATACCATAGGAAATATTTTTCTGTTACGGTAATTTGATTCGCCTTTAGGCTCAGGGAAAAGGGAGCTAAACTTTACTGAATCATGAAGTACATTTGAAAGGTCACTTGGCACTAACACATTTCTTGCAATAAACTCTGCCTTCGTACTACGAAAGTATGTTTCTTTTGGCACACCAGAATCCAGAGGAATATTTTTGTAAGATCTGAAAACTACATGCAACAACAGCTGCATGTGAACAAAACCAAATCACAAACAAAACAAGAAGACGCACGGACGGACGAAACGGAAATCCTGTTATAGTTCGTGTCGCTAGGCATCGATGAAGTTATGCTATCGATATTACATCACAATATTGATTGTTCAATGACTACTTAGAAACAAGCTTTTCAAAATGCGCAGCAGATTTAATTGTCAATCTGGTCTCATTTCCTGAAACACGGGTGATATGAGTTCCTGAGTTAAATAAAAACTGGAGACGAGTTATCGCTTCAAAATTCAGAAGAATACGGGAGTTGCCGTATAATACAGAAACGTTGACAACCCTAGAGATAATTTTCATCCAGAGACACTGGGGTAAATAAAGGCAATGCAAATTTAAAGCCATAATATATCACGCGGGAGCCTCCAAGTTCGTTCTGTTTGATCTCAATTCGAATATTATCGAACGACAGTGTGAGCGAAGGGAGTACTGTATTCGTACAAAACTTCGATATCCGATTTCACGTTTCATGGAAGTGGAAGTGTGAGCATTTTGCCTAAGGGAATGTGGAAACGGCGAATATATACCAGGGTTGGGGCAAAAGTCATGCCAACTATTTTTTTTTCTTGAAGATACCAGTCCGGTTGGAAAATGTGACATATACAGACGAAAGGACAAGGTGTTAACTACATGTGTGGACAATGAATAGCACTGAAATATCGTAACACACTAATTTATTACGGTAGTATACAGGGCAATATGGCCTTCCCGGTGCAAAAGAATGACAACACAGTACACATAAAGTTGGCATGACAAACCTGGGCCTAAAGACCTTCAAAGTAGTCCCCTGCTACTGACACCACACGCTGCCAACGATGTGAGAGGCGCTAAATACCATCTGCCTCAGCATTTGCCGCTCCATGTGTGAATCGGGTCACCTGTTGGCGCACAGCATTATCAATGTCCTCTCGTGTTGCAAACCGCCCACCACGTAGTGGTTCCTTAATCTTTCGAATGAGATCAAAGTCACGGGGCGAAATGTCGGGAGAGTACGGTGGGTGCTCCAATTCTTCCCATCTACAACGTCGCAGTAGCTGCCCTACACACTCTGCTTTATGTAGTTTTGCATTGTCGTACAGGATTATTGCACTGTCCACAAGATCCGGACGTTTCTCCCGAACGCCACGTCGTACCTGTCGCACCAGGAAGTCCCTGTAGTACTGTGCGGTTACTGTTCTGCCATGTGGAACAAAGTGGCAAACAATGACACCCTGACGTCATACGCGACGATCACCATCAATTTGACTGGCTAAGGATTCTGACAGACCTTCTGCCTCCTTGGTGATCCAGCATGTCGCCGCTCCGCAGACTGACGTTTCAGTTCTGGTTCGTATGCCCTGGTTTAAAATTCATCGATGGCGATTATTCGTGACAAGAATTGATCGCCGTCCTGTTGCCAGCGTGCAAGCTGGTCAGAGCATATTGCATAGCGTACTCATCTTTGAACTTCCGTCAGTGCATGCGGTACCCACCGCGAAGTGATTTTGCGCAGTTGTAGCTCATTACGCAACATCCTGTGGACGGTGCGTTTCTCGATGCCACTTGCCCTCTCTAACTCCAGTAGCGTCCATCATCTGTCTTCATCCAGGAGCTGCTCGATAATGGCACGTGCTACGTCGGTCCGCACACTGACAGGTCGTCCCGAATGTTGCTCATCACTGGTTGACACACGTCCTTGCTGAAACTTTCCTACCCACCATGCTACTGTACGGTGTGGTAGGGCATTATTCCCAAGGGTTTTCACTAATTCACTGTGACATTCCATCGCATTTCTCCCTCGGAGAACGTCTATTTTGATGTAAGCGCGCTGCTCAATACGGGTTACTTCCATCTCGCACGACACTCACCAACTGACTGACTTCACAGCCCTCGCTGCGCTACTACCAGCTATCACAGAGCCATCTGTTGTTCTGCATACACACTATGCCTGCAGAACTTTCACACGACACATATACGTTTGTGATTCGTTCACATATCTACAAGAAAAAAATAGTAGCCATGTCTTTTGCCCCAGTCCTCGTATTTCACAAATTGAACATTTCTGATAAAGCTCTGTTCCAGGTGAAAGAAAACGTGGATTGCGAAACACAACCGTGATTTAAGCCGTTCATGGGGGTTCCTTGCGAGGCATTTGGTTTTGCAGATATTATGTTATTTACCCCTATTAAATCTGGATGGAGTTACGAGTTAAATGGTTGGTTCCTCTTCTCGTTTTGATTATCCTGGTCCCTTTTATAGCGACCAGTTTATATCGAATGGCATTTTACTTACATTGAACACCTGCGTGTTTTAAATGCAAGTATTCAATTACTCTTCATTCCAGACGGTAATGCAAATGCTATTCAGGATGTTAGGGGTATACTATACGTGCAGATATTTTGCTGGTCGGTAAAGAAAAATACATCTCAGAACATATTTACTTTTTACTTTATCCTATTCGTTTCCCCAAATATTTCAGGACCTAATGTGTTTTGAACAGTCGTAGTAGGAAACGCCAGTTATGTCATACTGTCCTCGTATAGTGGAGTTACACCAACAGAGTATAGGGGTTGTTGAACCTGTTTCTTATCGCAGGCCAACTCATGTCCTTGTGCTTTCGTTTAGCCGCTAGGCAAGTAGGGGTGGTTGAAGCACGTGCCAGACCAGTTCCTGTACTCGAAAACCGATCTAGGGTACGCTGTGAGAAGTATACGTAATCCGTGCCGAGGTGTCCACTCGTGTACCTTCTCTCGTTGCCGCCAAGTGCTACTTTGTACTCGTATATGTACAGTATGTGACGTGGAATATCCGTACCAGCGTACACATGCGATCAAGTGTGCAGTTGTGTGTGATTTATAAGACGTCAGTGACATTACTCAGTGATTCAAGCTGTCAAAAATGAAGGGAAATAGTTAACGAGTCAATGAACAGTGGGTGCATCACTTCAGTTCTGTTAATGTGTCAGTTTTTATCTGACAACAGACGATGCGAGTTGCCTATGCTATTTTCATAATATTTTCAAGTCAATGAAAAAACGGTGGACACTGAAAAAAACCCACTGTCCATAGATTCAGTAAAATTGTTATTCATGGCACCAATTTCAAAGACCGTAGCTGCATCAATGCTTTTGAAAATTGCTACAAGAATAAAGAGCTACTATCAAATTGCCGCGCCGTGTTGAGTGGCTCACACGGTTGAGGTGTTGGCCTTCTGATCCCAACTTGGCAAGTTCGATCGTGGCTCAGTCCGGTGGCATACAAAGGGCCTCAGATACTTCAGCCTCGTGTCGGTAGATTTGATACCGATGATATTTGTTGTTTAAAGGGACCTAACAGCTAGGTCATCGGCCCCTAATGACACGAGGTGCAACGAAATTAAACGACAATTAAAACTTCAAAATGTATCCACTGAGTAAAATATAAAATGAATGGTGATGAAGAAATGACCATGAGTTAAAGAAAACCATCAATGGATCCAATTCGCAATGCCTCATATTCTGAGATGATGCTTGTTACCCAAAGCGGTCAAAAATCTAGGTCCTCATAATTGTACTAATCACTCGTATAGCAGAATCATGATGTTACTCCTATAGTGGTACTAATCACAGATAACATACACTCACAGTGTTCCTCGCATGGTGGTACAAATCAAGGATACCGCAGGCCTGTGGTATGACACACATAATGGCACCACTCACAGGTAACATAGACCCGTGGTGTTCCTCACCTAAGGATACTACTAAGGATACTACTCACAAGCAACGCAGACCCTTGGTGTTCTTCACTTAGTGGGACTAATCACGGGCGCCAGTATTCCAGTGGTTTTCCTCACATAGTGGAACTGATCACAGGTCACGTATACGCATGGTGTATCTCACATAGTGGACTAATCATTGGCAATGTAGACCCACGGTGTCATCACACATTATTGTACCATCCACAAGTAACACTGACCCATGGTGTTCTTCACATAAAGGCACTACTCACAGGCAACGCAGACCCATGTTGCTCCTCACATACTGGTACTACCCATAGGTAACGCAGACCCGTTCTAAATATAAGGGAACCAACGCAATTCAGCACGGCGCACGGCAGTCCCTCCCGCATGGACGCCAGTCCGTAATGCCGCGCGCCCGCTCCCCTGCCTTGGTGGAATGAAAATGATGATACTAATCACAGGCAACGAACAGATCCATAGTGTTCCTCACATAATGGTACTAATCGCAAGTAATCTCATAGTTCTAATTCCATCATCGCTTGGTCGCCTCTTACGACAGGCAGGAGATACCGTGGGTGTATTCTTCGTCTTCGTCCCCCATCCAGCTTACCTGGAGGTCCTCATAGGTAGGGTACTGGAGCTTTCAAAGACGCGTCGCTTCGACTACGCAGAACCATGTGGTTTATTCACGTCGGGGCACCACCTCATGTAAGCCGCTTAGTGCGTGACATTTTGGATCAGACATTTCATCAGCGGTGGATAAGACGTCGTGGAATCGTCAATTGGCCCGCCAGATCTCCAGGCCTTAATCTAATGAATTTTTATGTCTGGGTAGACATGAAAAACAAAGTATATCGAACTGAAGTAATCACTTCGGATGACTTCCGAGAACTTCAAGCAGTAGAGGATATTCGGAACAATTCTGGTGTCTTGGTTCGAATGTGTCGCAACTGGATTCGGAGAAGAGAAGCCTGCATAGAAGCCCAGGGTGGTCACTTTGAACAATTGCTACGAGTTTCACTTTGGTATGCCAGATCTTACACCATAGCACTACATTTCTGTAGCGTATTGACTTGGGAGTACAGTACAGACTCGATGTAGTATTTTGAGTCTCGATAGTTCGATATTCCAATAAATCCGAACAGAAAAATTGAAGAATCGGTAACAAAAATTATTAACCGAGAGTTTCAGTGCGTGAGTACCTCGTACGTGGCGAAAGCTGAATACAACACACGGAAGAAGTGCTTGTTGAAGCGCTAGACACTGACCTTGAACACAGATTGACAGTTCCTCAATCTTACCCTGCACGTGGTTCGGGTTCATTATGTGTGTGCGAACAGTTTATATTCTGTTTTTATTCACTATGAGTTGAAACAGAAGATTCTTTACGTTTTTAAGCGCCGATAACCTTACAACAGCAATCATCGTATCATCGTCAATATCATCACATTTTAAAAATCAATAAAATGTGTGTGTGTGTCTGTATCCGTCACTACTGAAATAGGCACTAACTCAAGTAGGTTGACTAGTGCGTTTTTTAAATTTACAAAAGACATTTTAAAAACTCTTTAGTGTAAAGCAATCTGTGTGTTTTTCTTTTCTAAACTGTTGGCTGTAATGTTTAACATAACTAAGACTTTCGTGTGCACAGGCTTTTTCGTGTAATTTCGGAAATCCGTGCTTTTATATTCGAGATAGTCTCGTTACCGTCCACCTGGAATTACCGAGCCCCTACTGTATGTTAGTTCATTCTTGTCTACAATAGAGTGTTACTATTACGACTAGACAACCTCTTATTCTCAGCATTTAAGGACACTTTTATTCTCAGTCCCGCGTAGTAGGGAAAATAATACTAATCCACCAGCGGTAAAAGTTCATATAACCAAACTTCAGCTGAAAATTGTAGTGTAGATACATTGTAGTATGATGCAGTGCATTTAGATAGTGCCGTATCTTGCCTGCTATATTCGTGTGTTATCTTACGTGTGTATCTATTAGAGCGTAGTACTAATAATAATTTGTCTAAGAATTTTCCTATGTTGGTAATCTTTGAGTACAGTAGTTCTTGCAAATGTCATTTCTGTTTGTGCTTAGTACTGACATACGGTACCGGTATCGTAATTAGGATACGTCTGAAAATAGTTTAAGAATTACTGTAGTGTACTGTACAGTAGTATACGAGTAATATCCTATTATAATTTAGTGTGCTTATTATATTATTGTAAAATATTGGCGTAGTACTGGTGTAGTAGAGGTATCCGTAGAAACACTTACTAAAATTCTGTTGTAATTAGGATAGGCTTAATTGCAGTTTGGAATTGTGTAGTTCTTGTGTATTATTTTCGATATTCAGTAATTAACAGCGGTTTTTATCCTGTTAGGGGTTGTAGGATAAAAAATAGAGTACGACTAAGTAGTATTGTAGTGTAGTCGTATATTAATTACCTTATTGTTGTGTGATCTTTGAGTACTATCCCAGACAATATATCCCTCCGTTCATTTATTTTTTTGCAAATAAGTTATTTTATTTTTATTTTCATTTTTTCCGTAAAGAATGGCTAAGGAGCGCGAGTGTACGAACTGTGGGTGTGGCGAGGCATTGAGGGGTATGAGGGACGAGTTGGAGAGTTTGAGGGAGATAATTAGGATTTTCACAGAAGACAGGAAGGAAGATATGACTCCCTCAAACAATGTACAGGTTACAGTAGGTGTACAAGAGGGAGGGGAAGGAAAGGGGGAGTTGTAGAAGACAGGTGGTCTAATGTTCTAAGGGGAAGGAGACTGCAGGTTAAGGGCTATATTCAGGATGTGCGAAATCAGTACGAGTCACTCCAGGTAGAACAACAGAGGGAAGATGAGGGACAGGGAACTGTTGCTGAGATGTGTGGAAGTAGGAGGAAGGGAAAAGGTAGGAAAGGGAAATGTGGAGTAGAGGATAGGAAAAGACAGGTGGAACAGTGTCATGGGAAGGAGAAAAGGGAGGAGGAAGTAGATTCTGCAGCTATCAGGAAAGATAGGGCTGACCAGGAGAGGAGGAGATCAAATGAGGTGGGTAGGGTTGAGGCTCTGGTCATAGGGGATTCTATCGTTAGACACGTGGAGAAAGTGTGTGGAGGAAAGGGAACCAGGGTAGAATGTTATCCAGGAATTAGGTTGAGGCAGATGTTGAGGAAAGTAGAAGCGAGGGGGGAGGGGAAGGAGAAGGTGGTAGTGCTTCACGTTGGTACCAACAGCGTAAGGCAAGCTGATATAGTCTAAGTACCAACATAGTTGGAGATGTGTGGGATCTGGTACATGCAGCACGGGTGAAGTTTAAGAAAGCGGAGATTGTTATTAGCGGAATACTGACTGGAGGGTGATTGGGGATTTAAATGAGACTATGGAGTGGGTATGTGGGGAAACTGGAGTGAAATTTCTAGATCCTAATGGGTGGGTAGGAGATAGGGATCTGCGCTCAGATGGCCTTCACTTAAACCGCAGTGGTACGTATAAGTTAGGAAATTTGTTTGGAAGGGTAATGGGGAGGTACATTGAGGGAAACGGGGTGGTCTAGGGAGGCGTGATAGGGGAACAGTGAACTGGAAATCAAGTAGGGATGACATAAAATTGTTAGTGTTGACCTGTAGAAGTATTGTAAAGAAAGGAATAGAATTAAGTAATTTAATATATATATTTACCAGATATTGTAATAGGAGTTGAATCATGGCCGAGAAATGATATAATGGATGCAGAAATTTTCTCACGGCACTGGAGTGTGTATCGTAGAGATAGGATAGGAATGGTGGGAGGGGGAGTATTCATTCTGGTGAAAGAAGAATTTGTAAGCTACGAAAAAGTGAAAGATGGGACACATGAAATTCTAGGTGTAAGGCTCATTTCTAAAGATAATAGGCAACTTGATATATTTGGAGTGTACAGACCGGGAAATGATAGCACTGATGCGGATTCGAAATTATTTGATAGGATAGTCGGCTATGTGGGAAACGACATGGAAAGAAATGTGATTGTAGCGGGAGAGCTGAATTTGCCAGATGTCAGTTGGGAAGGAACTGCGAACGACAGGAAGCATGACCAACAAATGGCAAATAAGTTAATATGGGAAGGACAGCTGATTCAGAAAGTGATGAAACCAACCAGAGGGAAAAATATCCTGGATGTGGTTCTGATAAAACCAGATGAGCTCTATAGGGAAACTGTAGTAATAGATGGTATTAGTGATCATGAAGCTGTTTTTGTCGTATTTAAAAATAAATGTGATAGAAAGAAAGGTCTTAAAAGTAGGACTATTAGGCAGCACCATATGGCTGATAAAGCAGGCATGAGGCAGTTTCTAAAATAACTGTGATTGCTGGAAAACGGTAAATAAAAATGTAAACAGACGCTGGGATGGGTTTAAAGAAATTGTTGAGGAATGCGAAAACAGGTTTGTACCTTTAATGGTGGTAAGGAATGGTAAAGACCCACCTTATTATAATAGGGAAATAAACAGACTAAGAAGAAGGTGCAGACTGGAAAGAAATAGAGTTAGAAATGTCTGTGGAAGTAAGGAGAAATTGAAGGAAGTTACTAGAAAATTGAATCTAGCAAAGAAGGCAGCTAAGGATAACATGATGGCAAGCATAATCGGCAGTCATACAAATTTTAGTGAAAAGTGAAAGGGTATGTATCGGTATTTTAAGGCAGAAACAGGTTCCAAGAAGGACATTCCAGGAATAATTAATGAACAAGGGGAGTGTGTATGTGAGGATCTTCAAAAGGCAGAAGTATTCAATCAGCTGTATGTAAAGATAATTGGTTACAAGGATAATGTCGAGATAGAGGAGGAGACTAAGGCCAAAGAAGTATTAACATTTACATATGATAACAATGACATTTACAATAACATACAAAAGTTGAAAACTAGAAAAGCGGTTGGAATTGATCAGATTTCTGGGGATATACTAAAGACAATGGGTTGGGATATAGTGCCATATCTGAAGTACTCATTTGATTATTGTTTGGTCGGATGAGCTATACCAGATGAATGGAGAGTTGCTATAGTAAGCCCCGTATATAAAGGAAAGGGTGATAGGCATAAAGCTAAAAATTAGAGGCCAATAAGTTTGACGTGCATTGTTTGTAAGCTTTGGGAAGGCATTCTTTCTGATTATATTAGACATGTTTGTGAAATTAATAACTGGTTCGACAGAACGCAGTTCGGTTTTAGGAAAGGTTATTCTACCGAAGCTCAACTTGTAGGATTCCAGCAAGATATAGCTGATATCTTGGATTCTGGAGGTCAAATGGACTGTATCGCGATTGACCTGTCTAAAACATTTGAGAGGGTGGATCATGGGAGACTACTGGCAAAAATGAGTGCAATTGGACTAGACAAACCGTGACTGAATGGGTTGCTATATTCCTAGAAAATAGATCTCAGAGAATTAGAGTAGGTGAAGCTTTGTCTCACCCTGTAATAATTAAGAGGGAAATTCCTCAAGGCAGTATTATAGGACCTTTATGTTTTATTATATATATATATAAATGATATGAGTAAAGGAGTGGAATCGGGGGTAAGGCTTTTTGCAGATGATGTTTTTCTTTATAGAGTGATAAATAAGTTACAAGATTGTGAGCAACTGCAGCGTGACCTCGAAAATAATGTGAGATGGACAGCAGGCAATGGCATGTTGATAAACGGGATTAAAAGTCAGGTGGCGAGTTTCACAAATACGAAAAGTCCTCTCAGTTTTAATTATTGCGTTGATGGGGTGAAAGTTCCTTTTGGGGATCATTGTAAGTATCTGGGTGTTAATATAAGGAAAGATCTACTTTTTTTTTTTTGCTAGTGGCTTTACGTCGCACCGACACAGATAGGTCTTATGCCGACGATGGGATAGGAAAGGCCTAGGAGTTGGAAGGAAGCGGCGGTTGCCTTAATTAAGGTACAGCCCCAGCATTTGCCTGGTGTGAAAATGGGAAACCACGGAAAACCATCTTCAGGGCTGCCGATAGTGGGATTCGACCCTACTATCTCCCGGATGCAAGCTCATAGCCGCGCGCCTCTAAGGCTGTGAGCTTGCATCCGGGAGATAGTAGGTTCGAATCCCACTATCGACAGCCCTGAAGATCTTCATTGGGGTAATCACATAAATGGGATTGTAAATAAAGGGTAGAGATCTCTGCACATGATTATGAGGGTGTTTAAGGGTTGTAGCAAGGATGTAAAGGAGAGGGCATATAAGTCTCTGGTAAACCCCCAACTAGAGTATGGTTCCAGTGTATGGGACCCTCACCAGGATTACCTGATTCAAGAACTGGAAAAAATCCAAAGAAAAGCAGCTCGATTTGTTCTGGGTGATTTCCGAGAAAAGAGTAGCGTTACAAAAATATTGCAAAGTTTGGGTTGGGAGGAATTGAGATTAAGAAGAAGAACTGCTCGACTAAGTGGTATGTTCCGAGCTGTCAGCGGAGAGACGGCGTGGAATGACATTAGTAGACGAATAAATTTGAGTGGCGTTTATAAAAGTAGGAAAGATCTCAATATGAAGATAAAGTTGGAATTCATGACGACAAACTGGGGCAAATATTCATTTATAGGAAGGGGAGTTAGGGATTGGAATAACTTACCAAGGGAGACGTTCAATAAATTTCCAATTTCTTTGAAATCATTTAGGAAAAGGCTAGGAAAACAACAGATAAGGAATCTGCCACCTGGGCGACTGCCCTAAATACAGATCAGTATTGATTGATTGATATTGATCCTACGGCCATGCCAGTCTTATCGCTGTGTCACTAATGTGAACCTTGTTCGGCTATAACATGCTTAATTGTGTGGCTACTGTTACCTTCTTCTTTTACTGGAGCCTTATTTCTTATCCAAAGTGTATTCTACCAGCATCGTCTTAACACGCGATTTGTTATTAGCACCATCATAGTAAAATGTAAGATCTAGTTGTGACGGAATCCTCTTAGATTCGTTCGACATCTGTGAATTATATATAATTTGATAACTCATTAGGTACCATGAAAGCGACCGTCAGCCAGGCGTCAGGTTGATACCTGCATGTCTGTCACTTGTAACCTTGTTTATGTTTCTCAGATTTGTTGATATGTATGTTTGATGATATACACAAAACATGTTTGTCACACTTCATCCTCTCGAGGTAACCACAATACGAGGTTACTGCTGACTCATCCCCAAGAGCTTTCCCTGGTTCTGGTCTTACGCATAGTAATCTGTAGTTAACTACTGCGCCCCATGTTACCACGTGTGACGAACGTTTCATCTCGTTTCCTCCCAAACCACGCATATTTTACTATATGTTTTCCTGTCTTTTAGCTCGTGATAGCTTGGAGCACCGTATGTTCGCGACTGCCTGTTTATACCCCACCCATCCTGTAGATTAGGCATCTTTCACTCGGGAGTGTATCATTAATTTTCACAATGCCCATGCATGGATAGAAGAAAACTCTCATGCCATTCACCATGGTAATTTTCAGCACAGGTTTTGTATAAAGTTTTGGGCTGTGATTTTGGGAGATCAGCTTCTTGGACTATTGGATCTGCCTGCACGACTAACTGGATCTAGGTACCTCCATTTCCTTCAGTCTTCTCTTCCAGAGCTTCTCAACGATGTTCCACTATAGATGTCACCAGATGTGATTCATGCATGATGTTGCACCACTTCACGTCAGAATGGACGTTCGTCGATTTCTGGATTGCCATATCGGAATCGGTGGATTGTCGGTATGGACCCATCAGCAGGCCATCAAGTTTCCTCTATTTACGTCCACTTGACTTTGGTACCAAGTGTCCAATGAAGCAACTCTACGACAACGTATCGGGGATGTCGTCGCAAGTGTGAGAGCTGATGTGGAGGTGTGGAAGCGGGTGAGGATTTCAGTGGTGTCACCGCGCATGGAAGCTTGTCGTCAAGCTAACAGAAGGCATTTCCAATGAAGGAACAGAACATTCACTTTGGACATTCAAGCACATGTTCCAGCAATTTCGGAGACACGTGCAGAGTTATAAGAGTTATAAGAATAATAATTCGGACTTGTTGACATGTTCACTATTTTCTTTACTGTATTCTGAAGGACTAAGGGTTACAAAGTTTGAGTATGGCGGCTAACTTGTATTTTAATAATAGTAATAATACACTGGCAGAAAAATATAAAAACACCAAGAAATGGTTGTGCTACATAAACGAACGTTGGTAGGCGTATTTGAACATCTAAAAGATGACGTTGATTCATATTTCCCGCAAAATGCATTAGCGTGGCGCTAGTAGTGGCCTCATGGCGTTGCATATCAGGTTTGTTTTAAATACGGGCTGTGCTGTGCGAGAGCGTTAGTTTCCTGTGATATTGGACACGGTGACTGTGAGTGAGTCAAGAATGCCTTTACGACGACGAAGAGGCCAGTAGCAACAGCTCACTGCGATTGAACGAGGCCGTATAACAGGGCTACGTGAAGGTGGATTTTCCTTCCGCGCTATTGCAGAACGACTTGGTAGGGATGTCTCCACTGTGCATGCGTCTGGCAGCAGTAGTCACCAGAAGGTGCGTTCGCAAGGAGACCAGGCTCAGGAAGTCCGCGTGGCACCACCGAGATGGAGGACCACGGTATTTGGCGTATGGGTGTGATGCAGCGGACTGCGTCTGCAGCAGCAATTCGAGCGGCAGTTAGCACCATAGTGACGCAACGAACTGTTCGAAATCGGTTACTTGAAGGACAACTCCGAGCCAGACTCCCTGCGGCCTGCATTCCACTTATCCCAAACCACCGCCGTCTGCGACTTCAGTAGTGTCAAGTGAGAGCTCTTTGGAGGATGGAGTGGAGGTCCGTTGTGGTTTCCAATGAAAGCCGGTTCTGCCTTGGTGCCAGTGATGGCCGTGTGTTGGTTAGAATGAGGCCAGCTGAGTGCCAGTTTTCCACCTGTCTGCGGCGTCGACACACTGGTCCTACACCGGCAGTTCTGAACTGGGGAGCAATTTTCAGGAGCACTCTCGTGGTTATCACACGCACCCTGACTGAAGATGTGTACGTCCGTCTGGTGATTCCACCTGTTGTGATGCTATTCATGAACAGCATTCCCGGGGGTGTTTTCCGACATGATAATACACGCCCCCCATGCCACTGTTGTAACGCAACGTGCTCTACAGACTGTCGACATGCTGCCTTGGCCTTCTCGATCTCCGATCTGTCCCTAATCGAACACGTACGGGGCATCAATGCACGACAACTCTAGCGTCATCCACAACCGGCATTAACCGTCGCTGTATTGACCTACCAAGAGCAACAGGCATGGAACTCCATGCCATAAACTGACATCCCGCACTTGTACGACATAATGCATGCACTTTTGCATGTCTGCATTCAACATTCAGGCGATTAGACTGGTTATTAATGGACCAGCAAGGCACATTTGATGGCTTTCCTCGCGCGGATTTAACCTGTAGTCTCGTACCTTTCATCAATTAAATATGATACTGGAAAAAATATATTGCCAAAATTTCCGTATTCTACATTCCTTATTTCACGGTGTTAGGATATTTTTCTGTCAGTGTAATAATAATAATAATAATAATAATAATAATAATAATAATAATAATAATAATAATACAGTAATAATAATAATAATAATAATAATAATAATAATAATAATAATAATAATAATAATAATAATAATAATAATAGTGTTTACGTTCCATTGGAGACGCGGTGCCGGAATTTTGCCCGCAGATATTCTTTAAAGTGCCACTAAATCTACCAATAGGAAGCAGACGTATCGGAACACTTTCAAATACAACCGAACTGAGCCAGGATCGAGCCTGCTAAGTTGGGACCTGGAAACCAGTCCCTTAACAGTCTGAGCCACTCAGACCGACAGGAAGCACGAAACATAGATACGTTTAACTTATTTAGTTTCATAACATGTCCATTATTCGTTTGAAATGAAATGTTCAATGTGCTTCAATAATTCAATTCCGATACTACTCATTTGGACATACTGTCCCATGCATTCTTTCGTTGACAAAAGGAACTTTGTTTACGCACACGTCAACATGATTTTGCTTTGTTCCTTCTACCTTTATGTAATGCAAAACGGGCATCGTACCATATTTCAAGTCTCGGAGCGCCTATCCCAAACTTACGTTCGAAAATTATATCACAAGATCGTACAGATCCCGCACCCAACAGGTTTTCATAATTTCCACACTTACTAGAGCATGCGGCTGATGATTACATATGTCTCAGTCCCTTAAAGAACGTAAGAGTAAAATAACCCGTTTTAACACCGACCATTCGATACATCTCCAGTGCCCGAAACCGATGACCAAGGGTGTCTTAAGTCCCTGCGACGCAAACAAAGTACTAACAACCACAAAACCAGTCTGGCGAGAATATTACGTAACATGGAATGAACTAGTAGCAGTATCATTCAGCTATTATCTTAGTTCAGCTGCTCTTAAACATAAAATCAATTTGGCAATGTTACGTAACATCTCGAGGCATTGTACCAGTAGCCTTCAGCTGTTATCGTAGTGCATTGCTCTTAAAAGTACACAAAAACACTTTGACAATAATGCCGCATAACTTGCCTGTTATCGAAGGGAGGCTATTCATTCGCAAAGAACAAGGCATATTACCTATTCTGAAAACACTGTACCCCTTTGTTCACGGAAATAACTTCCGGGGATTAGTAAACATTTGATATATAGTGGTTCATCACATCACACTCTTTGTGTTGTCAGACGAACTTCGATAAGGGACTCGGTCTCATGGTTACCGCAAGTTTTCGGTGTGCTGTGACCCTCAGATTAGATCAGTGTGTCCTGTACACACAAGCACACACACATATACATATCGTCACATCGTTCTTCATTGCTAAAATAAATATCTGCACGCAAACCGCTAAACCCTTTATACAACTTGAAACTTCCTATCTCCTAATTCATAGAAGAGTCGCGTGCTTTAACTTAGATCATTAGCCAAGATGGTGCCGAGTATAAGGCAGCAAGTTACTGTTGTAGTGTAGGTGGTTGCATTCCAGCATGATGGTAAGTCCGTGAAACTGTTAAGACGTGATTTCAGCGTAGGAATGCTGCTCTTGGCTGTGGGAGAGTGAAGAAAAGATTGCTGATAAGGGGGAACACCTAGAAAGGAAAAAAATCTGGAAATCCTCGCAGTATCACCGATGCAGCAAGGACTGTGGGTCTGTTTCCTAAAATCCCATGGACATCGACCCGCCAGGGTTCACATGAATTTAATGAGTCCAGTGTGCCTCAGGCATTCAGACATGCGATGTACCTTTCTTCAAACCGATTTTTTCCCACAAACTGAATGAGGATGATTCCGACAGGATGGTGGAAGTGCGGCATTTTGCTTAAAGGGATGTGAAAACGACGAATATTTGTTTCAAAAATTGGACATTTCTGATGAAGCTGTAATCACGGTGATTGAAAGTGTAAATCGACACAACTGTAACTGTTATGTTAGAGAAAATCTTCGAGTTATTGAAGAGACTGGTTGAAATGGCGAATCAGTCACAGTGTGGGCAATGGCTGGATGGAAAGTTCGATAGAAATAAGAATCTTGGTGTAAACTCTTAACGTACCAGTATTGTGAAATCCTTCATGAACTTGTGTTGGCACTGATAGAAAGTGACGAACACGAACATTGCTTATTGCAAGAGGACGATGCATCTCTTTACTCTGTATGCTACTGCGGCGAGAGGAAATTTGAATCATGATTTGCCAAACAAGTAGTTTAGAAGGAGAGGACCGACCGATTAGTCAACCCGTTCCCCTAATATTACAGCCAGTGACTATCGGTTTTAAGGTTATTTGAAAGATAAAGTTAACGCTCGAAACCCAGGAAGCATTGATATGCTCAAAACAACAATTGAGGAAGAACTTAGTGCTATTCCAGTGGATATGTATCGTGAAACAATGAGCGGTTTTTAAAAGCATTGCCGATTAATCTTGTAAGTGAACGGCGAGCAGTTCGAGGCAATGCAATTCCTCTGACTGGTGTTTTGCATTTTTCTATAATTTGAAGAAATGCCTTCCCAACGGCAACGCCTCATTTTTAGAAGCCATAAAACTGTCATCGCACGATACGATCAAACGTGTGTCCACATTTCTGACTCAACCTGTATATACATTGAAGAACACCCAGCATACATTCACGTGTCTGTCCCAAAGTTGGCACATAAGAATAAGGTGATGGCATGCAGTACTGATTAAAATATGGAGTACGTGGGACATTCAAAACATACAGGGCACACAATACGACTCTATCTGCTTAATTATACCACTGTCATTTGTCTCTACAAGTCACTCTCTCCTACACGACCAGAGGCATTCTCGAGGATGAGAAGGACAGGAGCAAACGTGCGAAAAGAATTCAGGAGCATAGGCCTACCTCCAACCAATTCATGCTGGCACATGGGAAGGGGTTCAAGGTAGATGTGATTGTATGGTGTTCGCTATCCTGTCAGTTAGGACGGTCCGAACGATTATTTTACCCAGGCACTCATCAGTGCTTTGACGTTGCACTGGTTCGGAACATGTGCAGTGGGAAGCCTCTGCGTACCGTCTTGTCGACCACTGTCAAAAGCCACGCCAGATTAAAAACTGCAGAACGCCCAGTCGGCACCCCGCTGCCCCACTTTACGTTTACGCTCAAAGTCATTTAATTGCACAATAAATGTTTGATGTCGTCTTCGTGGAATTGCAGACATATCCGTGGTCAGTACGCGACTGAAATACACTATTTGAGTTGTCAGACGAACTTCGATAAGGGACTCGTTCTCATGGTTACAGCAAGTTGTCGGTGTGCTGTGACCCTCAAATTATGATCAGTGTGCCCTGTACACACACATACATATACAGTACATATTCTCTGCTGCAATACTCATTCGGATCAGACAGTGTAGTGTGTGTGTGTGTGTGCATATTACATGTACGTACATATTTATTTATTAAAACTGCCGGGTTCCTTTTTCACCACTATGCTTGCCTCGTTCTTGCATAACCCGATTTTTCTCTTTTATATATTTCTCTTTCCTTGTGTTTACCTGGCTTCTCTTTGTCCTACATTTTCCTCATTCAAACTTGCAGGTCGCCCGTGGGCGTACCAGGCGAACCGAACATATCTTCGGTTATTCCCTGCACTAAAAGTAAATCCTATCTTCTTAATTTTGATATATTTTGTATCCGTGCACTTGTTTGTTCTCCTAATCTTTCTCTTCCTACTGTTCGTGCGGGGTCGCCGTTTCTGGCAAATCGTTTTTAGTTTGACCCTATGCCAAACAATATTCCCTGTTAACTGTTCCTCGCTCAGATCTTCATGTACACAGTACATCCGTTTTATTCTTGATCTTCCTCTCACTCTTCTACCATCCACCTTCACATGATCGCATTCCCGTGCATTATAAGTGATCATACGAGAGCAGTGGTTACTGGTCTTTCTTTAGTTCTTCCAGTCACTTTAACACTACCACTTATGAAGTAGTTCTTGATCGGTGCATGCTCGAAACATCACACGCCCAGCGTAGTACATATATTCAATTCGGAGACTTCCAGCCCCTGACTTTGCGACTTCGCTTTTGCCCATACATCTACACTGACTGCGCAAATGTCATGGGATAGCGGAACACTGATGCGCAGGTGTCTTGTCTGCGCACCACACGCCCCCTGTACCAGCGGTAGTATAGGAGACCTTGTGAGCAATGGCTGTGCATGTGGCTGGTGTAACATGGAACGTCGTCGTGAGCTGACACCGTTCGGACGGGGTATGGATGGGAAGTGCGATTTCGGAAGTGGTGCGGGAATTCGGCTTCACACGATCAACCGTGTCCAGGGTGTATCGTGAATGGTTGAATGCGGGTGTCACCGTCCACAACAGACGAACGACCGGCCGTCCAGCCACCCTCGATGACCGTGACCGGCGACATCTGAGACGGATTGTCAGTAGTGACAGACGGGCAACCGTGTAACAAATCACAGCTCAATTCAACACAGGCCGTGCTAGACACGTCTCCCAGTGGACAATCCGTAGGAAGATGGGTTCTATGGGGTATGGGAGCCGGCGCCGCACAAGGGTGCCACTGTTAACCCAAAGTCATCGGGCACAACGACGCGCATTTGTCGCCAGTTACCAGGGATGGACACTGGAACAATGGCGTAACGTGATATGGTCGGACGAATCACGATTTCAACTGCACCATGCCGATGGGAGGCACCGTGTATGGCGCAGACCACATGAAGCGATGGATCCCGCCTGCCTCGAAGGTGTGGTCCAGGGCACTGGTGTCTGTTATGGTCTGGGGTGCATTTTCCTGGTATGGAATGGGCCCCCTAGTTCTGGAAGAGACTTTGAATGGTACGCGGTATGTTGAGCTGCTCGGAGACCATCTCCACCCATTTTTGGCCTTCCAGCGCCCAGACTGTTCTGCGGTGTTTCAAGATGATAACGCGCCGCCACACCGCTCCCACGTCGCTCGGAAATGGTTTCAGGAACATGCAGCGGAGGTTCAACGACTGCCATGGCCACCCAGGATCCCCAATATGAACCCTATCGAGCATATCTGGGATGTCCTGGAACGCAGGCTCCGTGCCATGGATCCTGCACCCACGAACAGACCAGCACTGGCGGCCGCTCTGCAAACGATTTGGTGTCAGCGGCGTTCAGAGGACTACCAGGGACTTGTCGACTCACTTCCACGGCATCTCACTGCAGTTCGCAGGGCCAGAGGAGAGCCCACACGCTATTAGGTGACTATCCCATGACATTTGCTAAGTCAGTGTACTTCATATATCATTGGAGGTCTCACAGTAAACTTAGGTCTTTACCTTTAGTTAGGCATTTGTTCTTCTGTCAGAGAGAACACCGGACATCCTTTTACAGCTCAACCAAGCAGCCTACATTCTGCGAATTATCTCTAAATTCAAATTGCCATCGCTATACCGCATCTTTTTTACTTGAAACTATTCACTGCCTGGAGCTTCTCTCCAGCCATCTCAAAATGTTTCAATGCCTGTTACTCCGAGGTACAGGCACTGAGATTTATTCCGGCTTTTCTACAGCATTACAGTTTGCGTTTAAGCTGTTCTCTACTGGTGCTACAAAGTACGATATCATATGAGAAAAACCATGCACCAAGGAGCTCATTCACTTAAGATTTAAGAGAAAATATTCCTGACAAGGTCAAAGGTATAGGATATTAGTGGGAATCCATGATGATGACAAATATGAACTGGTATCTTCTCCGTTAGTCCTATTCTGCCTCTTATCCGTGTTTCAGATCGTTCATACATGTGACAATGGACATATACATTTGAGGTACTTCCTTGTACCTTATACATCTCTTGTATACTTTCTGATGGAGCACACTTGTCATATGCATTTTCTTTTTTTAACTAGTAATTGTTATTCTTTGACGCAATTCTTCTGGAATTTTTCCACAACTGTTCTCACTTTACCAAGGCATTTCTACGCCACAAGAATTTCACTGGTGCCAGTCATGTTTTCTATTTAATTTTCTTCATTGTGACACAACTTCTTCCCTGTAGATGCTAGGTTTTACACTCTGATTCAGAATTCCATCCTCAAAAACAAGCCTTGCATTTGTATCATTAAGTAACTGCTCCAGAATGTTTATCCCATTTTCTATTAATATTCTCTTCATCCTGAATTACTATTCCTAGTTCTGCCTTCATTTGTTTTTATATGGTTGAGATTATTTTACCGTACCTCACGTCTTAGCTATTTTGAAAAGTTTCACTTTCCCTTCAAAGGTTTCTAGTTCGTAATAGACTACTTTCCCAGTAGCTTCCTTTGCTTTCCTTTAGCAGCTTCATTTGCCTGTCTGCCTATAGTACGCTTTGTTCTCATAAGACACACACTTATTTTTAGCATATACTTTCTGATGGAGCACACTTGTCATATGCATTTTCTTTTTTTAACTAGTAATTGTTATTCTTTGACGCAATTCTTCTGGAATTTTTCCACAATTGTTCTCACTTTACCAAGGCATTTCTACGCCACAACAAGAATACCACAACTTCTTCATACCACTAGCTATCGTAGTTCTTTCCTAGAAATTCTGTCGAAACATTCGACGCCTACCTTCCTGATTTTTCCTGCATTTACTACCCACCATTTCTGAACACCTTCCATCAGCCGTGTTTCTTGGAGCACTTTCTCCTTGAATTCATTTCTGAGACTTCTTCAAGTCTTCACCATCTGATTCCTGACAACATTTCCCTTGCTGTTTTTTCTTCACATTGATATGTCCATAATCTAACAGTAAGACTCTTGTTGCAGTGTTCATTGCGACTTTAAGAGTTCTTAACTTCCTTAAGATGTTGCCTATAGCATAGGAGGAAATCTGTTCAGTTTTCTCTTCTTCCACAGGTATATATCTTGAGGTTTGTCTCAGTTTTCTGGGAGAAAGTGTTCATATCACTTGAGCTGATACCAACGCAAAATTAACCTACCGTCACCCTCCTCGTTCCTTATATCAAATATCCAGCCTTCTTACACCCTCTTCAAACATTCTCCTTCCTAACTGGTGCATAACGTCCATTCAGGTCGCTGTTCATTCACCAGGCGGAACACCAGTAAGATCCTGTTCGAAGTTACTCCAGAATGGATCTTACTTTCCCTCCTTGCAGCCAATTTGTGGATCAGTTACGATGTTACACACTCCCCTAAGACACATCTCCACATCCATTATTCGGTCACTTTTTCTATTTACAGTAACCATACAGGTTATCATATCTTTGGACAGGATAATTCCTACACCATTTATACCAACATGGTTTGCTCCACAGTACAGCAACTTGAATCATTCCTAACTTTCTTGCTTTATTGACCTTCCGTCGAGTTTCCTGAACACATATTATTCCGAGTTTCCTGAACGCATATTATTCCAACCCTTCTTCTTATCATTAAGTCCACATTCGCCCTCCCTCTCCCAGTCATTTATCCGATATTCAGGATACTAATTCTCATTCGGACTTGTTTCTTTAAACGGACCCGTTTATTTGGTTGAGACACATTTTATCCTGGAGCGAAGAAATGATGATGATGATGATGGATATTACTTTGAATCAACAACCGGCAGCCTCCACACATTTCACACAAGGAGCTGGCGGACCCTTCCACGTCACCTCTGGGGAACGTCCAAGCGGTTTTCGAGTCTGGGCTGAAAAATCTTGCCATATTTATTTGATTTTGGCGGGTATTTTACAGCCAGTTGCACTTCTTGGCGCTAAACTTTCACACGTTTTCCGGTGACAGAACTAAGAATAAAACAAAATTCCCTCAAAACGCCAGTCTGTTCACTTTGCAAACTTCCATTGGAGTTGGTTACTCACCCTTCCACTGTTGTTGCCTTAGAAGGTTCGTGTTAGAAATGGTGAGGCTATGAGAATTGTTTTCCTCTGCATTCGTGTATTGCTGATGTTGTTAGTCTGCATCACCGCATTGCAATCCCACTGTTCATTTCCTTTCGCACTTGAAGACCCCCTCAGGTTTTTCCCTTTCCAGTACTCATATTAAGTACAGATCAAATTTCTGATTCAGCTGAAGGACTACATGGTTGACGATTTGTCATAAGAAAATATTGCAACATATGATACGTTAACGACCACGATGCAAGAACATTCTTAGAGTAAATATCAAGGTAGAGAATACTTCGAACAATGAAAAGCAAGAACCCGCTCTAAGACTTGTAACCTAATCATATCAGTGTTGGAAGAGAATAAGATTTGACCAGAGATACCACAGAGGAACAGTGAAGAGGAGGAGGCTGTCATACTTGTCCAGTCAAATGAATATTTTGTCCCAAGAGAACTTTGTTCATTCCCTAGACACATTTAATCCTGGAGCGAAGAAGTGATGATGGGTATTACTTTGAATCAACAAGAAACTTTAAAAACTGTACTCCAACGAACTCGTTTCAATATGCAGCAGTAATGAGTTATCTGGAAGTGAAACTTAGTTTACATTATATTGAATTATTATATCTACAGATTATATGTTCGTATAGTATATTTAGAAAATAGATATTTTTCCTTACCATCCCAGTAGACGATTGACTTACAGTTTTAGGGTTGACAGGATATTTGATGAACTCGGCCTCATTCATGTTCCAGATGCAGTTCAGTATCTCCTCCAGTTTAGTCACTGCCAACTGGCTCAGTCCTCGCCGCCTGCGTGAGCTATACCATATGCTCCATTGTCCCTTGTTGCGGATGTCATCTTTGGTCTTGGTTTCACAAGAAGTCTCTGTGTCGTTGTTTGGAGATCGTTCTTGAAGTTTTCTCTTCCTAGGAGCGGTGATGCCTCGAGATGCCTCCTGGCACAGCTTGTTGTTTTTCTTATTTTTACCTCCTCCCGATATCTTGCGAGTTCTTGGAATCTCCACTACCTCGCCCGATTTGTGATCCTCTCTGGGAATTATTTCTTTCTCTTCTTGCTCTGTAATGACAGAACTTCCCTCAAGCAAACCATTAACAGTATCTGAGTAGTTTACACACCTGTTTTCGTCAATAACTACCGTCTCTTGTGAAACAGGTCTTTGAACCTCAGGGGAAGATACCTCAACGTCAATATCTGTAGATTCTTGAGGAGAAGATTCATCAGTCTCTGTGCTTGAATTCGAACGAGTGAGTACCACTTCGTTATTATTGTCTTTTCCCTTATCACCTTCTACTTGAAAGCCTAATATTCTCATCAGCCAGTGGTCTGTTTTCTCAGCATTGCACTTTCGCCTTCCCATATTTGGAGCTGGACCACATTCTTCATCTTCTGGACCATCTCCACAGCCTCTTTCTTTCGCTTTGATCACAGTATTTACTTCATGTTGACAATCTTCCGTGTCGTTCTGTTGTGTAACATTGTTGCGTTCACTTCTTCCATTTATTTCGCCATCTTCTCTCATCTCCTCATTCGATGAATGTTCCTGATTTTCTGTTTCTTGTTGGTTCACTGAGCACCGGTCTGGCACACTGATGGTGGATTCTGAAGATCCACGCTCTTGGCTGTCGGATGACTTCAAAAGGTCTGGTGGAGAAAGGTGTGATTCTGCATTCCACGAGGAGCAGTTCATGAGTCTTCGTGAAGGAGGGCGGACAACAGATATTGCAGGCATGTCACTAGGTGACTGCGTTCTGGTAACACTGGCACTGTTTATACGAAATGGTATTGAACCTCTTAACTTATTTGAGGAGAATCTCTTCTTTGGTACTACGTAACTACCCGGTTTCATGTACACACGATCAAGTGAATCATCTGAACTACATGGGTCATCGTCTTGGTTCAAATACAATCTACTAACTGGGTTACTGTGCGACTGAGTACAGATGGATATGGCTGCATTCATTTGGTGTTTCTTTTTATTTGCCAGTTGATTCCTAGAATTCTGATAGCTATATTTAGAGCGGGATGGCTTAGGTTGAACAGGTGAAATCGAAGGGTCTACACTCATATCTGTGTGCATATTATGCAGAACTCCATTGGGCATGAAGTTCTGTTGCTGAAATTGCCTTGCATTAGAAGGAATTACATGGTTCCTCATTTCGGAATAACTCTGGATGGACATTAATGGCGGGGGCTGTGTTTGTGGAGCAGGAGTTACTCCACAGTGAAAACCAGGAAGTAAATGTTGATTTTCAGTAGAGCAGCTTTTATCAACCTGGTTCAAAGGAACTGGTTTATTTCGGCCAGTTTCAGAAATCCATTGCTCTGAAGACTCGCTTTCCATTGATGTTCGAATCTGGCCGTCAGTCGTGAGATCTGTTCGATTTGTCGGCCACTGAGAATTCTGTGTCGTGTTTACCTCAGGCATATTCTTCTTCTCACCGTTAATGATAGGTTTCTGACGCCCACGATTGTTTCCTTGATGGCTTCCACGTGTGTTCTTTGAAAATGGTATTCCTTGTTCATCAGCCGGAAATATAGTGTCACAATATGATGTACAGTCAACTCCATTGGTCAGTAATGTGGAGTTAAACATTTTCATGCTAATGTCTAACGGTTTAATGCAAATTCCGTTTTGTTTGCTCGTCTCTTGAAGATCGGTGGATTCGTTTTGGTTCTCCGAAAATCTCCTTTGTCGCCAGTGTCTAAGATTCCGTTGTACGTTGTGCATGTAACTTTTTAGCTTATCTTGATCAACTGTGCTGTCGACGTGATTATCTGAAGTACAAGGTAAAGAACAGTTTTGTCCTGAAGTACTCACGATCGTAGCAGAGGACGTGCATGTTCCGCGACAATTACAAAACGATCCACCACTCTCACTTCCAGTCGACTGATCTGGATTAACACGTAAATGACAAGAATCTTGTTTGTTGGCAGAGGACCAATTGTTTAAATCCTCCGACAAGCATAAGTTGATCAAGTACAAGTGACCTTTAAGCATACATCTCAGTAAATTATTTGATCTGGACTTCCATACATGAAATCTTTCACACAGTTCTGAACTCAATACCTCAATAATATATTGTCCTCCAACAGGGAAATTTATGTGGATCCAACTAAGAGCAATATGTAAAAATTCTAATATTAACTTCCGTAGTCCATCTTCACTGCAATTGTTGCGGGAGTTACCATTTGAACGAATGTATAAATCATTATCAGTATTAATCATTACAGAACAAAAATCGGCTATACAGTCCAGATGTGGAGATGGTGGAAGTGTCTGAAGGATTTCGGACAGTTCGCGACAGTGTCTGAGTAGTGATTCCTTGAATGAAATGCCTAATATACTAGCCTCCAATAAATCTACTTGACAAGCTACATTAATTCGCCCACACTCTTTTGGTTCCGATGCTGAGGTATCTCTTATAACTGAAAGCTGCTTACTACAAAGTTTTTCTGCTAAAGTACAAAGTTCCTTGATTAGTGGTCTGGAAGAATTCTTTACATGGTTTTCCGGGCACACATTAATTTGCGGAACATCCTTGTTATTTACTGTGCATATTTTAGAACTAACTTTATCGACAGTAGGAGACTGATTTGAATGATCAGTAGATCCTTCATTGACGTTATCCGTTGATATATAGTGTTTATCTGCATTTTCACAGTTACATTTGGTAAACTTCTGGATATTAGGACGGATAATGGATCTACATGCCTTGGATATTGCTGCTCGTTCAAGATTAGCAACGTCATTAATTTCAACAGAAGGTTGTGCTTGTCGGTCAGTGATTTCTTCCATTTCCTTGTCCGGTGAAGTTCCACAAATTGCAGATACCATTTGTTCAGGCTCTATAGTATAATCGAAACTAGTTGATGAAACAGATAAGAGATCACTATTTCTATCCTGCCTTCTATCGTTTTTCGTTCGTCCATTTCTCTTTTCTTGCTCATCTATGCGATTGTCGATGTCTCCTTCAACATCTGTAACGTTCAAGGGTGAAACTTGTGACAGAGGATTGGTTGGAACTACTGATAAACTAACTGGTCTCATGGGTGATAACTTTTCTCTGCAAGGGGGCGATTTGTTACTCTTTAAGGTATTTCCACCCGATGACACCATGAACGAGGGACTACTGCCAGGTGATTGAGTATAAGTCGATGGAACCTGAATGATCAAGTCATTATTCAATTTACTGCTGATAGATGATTTATGTTGAGGAATGGATTTAGAACATGTCACAGAATGCCTTGTAATTGGTAAGAAGTGACGAAGGCCGTCGTAGTAATGAGTGTTTACATCCGCTTTGGTGAGGTCATGCATCCTTTCATCCATACCATTAACCTCGCCAACTCGAGGAACGATGAGCACCTTGTGCCCAAACCCTGGTGGAGGAGTAATCTGGTGGAACTTCTGAGGTGAATACTGTCGAGTTTGTTGATAGCAATGCCGATGCTGCTGCGTATCATTCGCTACAACTATCGGTGAAAAACTGGCGTTGGAATAGCTACAAAGGGGTTGCTGTGTGTGAAGTGGAAACACACACGGTCCAGATGGTTGCGTCTGACACGAAGTTGCTGTTCTTCCATCCACTATGCAGTATGTGACTGGTTGCTTGCTACCAGCTTGCAGCAACGGCGGCTGTTGTTGTTGAGGTGGTCGGGGAGGAAATCCCGGAGGAGGAAGGATAAAGGTATGTGTAGACAATGATGTCGTGGGAGTGGTATCACTTATGGGCATTAGTATGCTGGATGTTGTTAGTGTCGTTTTGAAGGGCGCAGCCTGCTGCACTTGATAACCGTTGGTGTTCTGAACCGGCGTCAAGGTCTGGGCTTGTCTACCAGCGTATTTCGGTCGAACTTGCCATTTATGTCTTCTTCCTGGAAGATATTTACCATATGAGATGCTAATTAACACTTTAAAAATACATTTACATTGGAACAGTAACTTAACGACAGGGTCAATCAAAATGGAAACTTGAAAGATCTTGCGTAGCGAGAATTAAGACGATAGCTTACAATTCCCGAATGCATCACATTTTATGTGCGAAAGTAACAATTCCTTACAAAAAGGGAGGAGAACGCATTTCAGAATGTCCCTTTCACTCCATTACCCATGTTGAACGAACAGTAATATCCAGAAAATTTCAATATATGTTTGTAAATAAAGTCAATTGTTACGAATAAAATATTGACTGTTTTGTTGAACTGATTTAATTGAGGATGCCGCAGCTAGTTCACACACATACGGACGCACGCATACACAGACACACACACAAACACACAATTATATGTGACAATTAATGACAATACTTCACTAATTAGTGGCTAATAACAAAATTCCCTTGTGCGTACAGCAGGTCTGAGGTTGGCTGATATTTTCCTGAAACGGGTGATTATTCCGTAATCTTGATTGACAAGTCTCATCTTTCACTTCACGTCGTACACACTAGACACTCCATCCCCTGTAGTTGGGATCAAATACACGTCTGTTGACCATTACGACACACGACTACTGTTCACTTGGCTTGAAAGGTGGATCCTGTCAATCAAGATTACGGAAAGAGCGCCCGTTCGAGGTAGATACCAGCCAGTCGGAGACCCATTGTGAGTACAAGTGACTTTCTTGAAGAACCACTAATTAGAGAAATGTTGTCATCCATTATCTAGAGTAAGTGTGAGTATGTTTATTGAAACCGTTCACTACATCACAATGAGCACGTCATAATATCTTGCTAATACAATATGCCGTTTTCCGCGACATTCTATGATAAATAGTGCCATAATCAGCATGCTTTGCCCAGACCGGGACACGAGTTGCCCTCTGCTGGCTGGAAGAGCTGGGGTCTAGTTGCGTGCAAGGAGAGGAGCTCGTACATGCGGGTAATTCTCACTCCGCCGAGTGAGATGAGATAACCCACGCTAAGCGTGATATTAGATTCAGGCCAAGAGGAGGGACTTATCACGGCATGTCAACGCGTGAAATAGTAACTCTCTGTGATTTTCCCTACAAATCCAGTGATGCCAACCTACAGTTTTCAGTTGTGTTAATAATAAGTAAAATTCAGACCTACGTGATGGATATTTATCAGTGAGGATTCATACGAATCAGGAGATTTTATACTGATTGTTGGTATCAAAATATGTCTTCCATAATTAACGTATCAATAATGAAGCACTTTATACGGGTGCAATTAATTGCAAACAGATGTTTGGGTCTTGGCCGTGAGAGAGAAATACAGCAATCCCCACGGCATGGCGTCTAAAAGCTGAAAATTATCAAGTAACGCCTTAGAGATTGCGAGCGACCCTACGATGCCATCGGGATGAAATTTGATCGGTGAAAAGAAGAATATTTGAGCTTCCATTTGATATCTCAATCGACGTTGAGAAGCAAGTATTAGCGGACCGAGTCTAGAAAGTAGGCGTAGCTTTCCACCTCCACTAGTGCCAAGCCAGCTCCTCTATAAAAGAAAGAGCTATTTGAAGTCATTTACTCAATATATTCTACATCTTGTGCGGGTATGCAGTGGATTACTTATGCGGTGTATTCTCATCTTGTGCGGTTCATATGTACTTTGTTACCCAGTGATGTACAAATACGGTATCAATTACTTGCCCAAGTAGACGAAGTTACGAATTTATTCATTCATTGTGAAACTTTACTGTCACGAGTGAAACAACGTAAAATCTAGTGAAGCGAATGCTATTCATTTATACTGAACCATGTCGTAATTTGGAGATTTTATCTTATGTACGAATTGATATGTATGTAGTGTAATTAGTGCATGGGTCAGACAAAGAAAGTTAAGTGAAAAATTGCTAGAAGAAATAGCGGCTTATGTGCGTGCTATTGACAGAGCGGGCAGCGTCTACTAAATACCATAAACCCAGTGAGTAATATGTCCTACGAATAGTAACTGCCGTGAAGCAGGCAAATGTAGTATCAAAAATACGCAAAGTGTTAGACTCATCAGAAACGTTTGTGTATTCAGAGATAATGTTCGGATGAACGTGTGATATTCCCATACCTAAAAACCAAACCAAACCTCATGGCACTACAGCCCTTGAAGGGCCTTGGCCTACCAAGCGACCGCTGCTCAATCCGAAGACCTGCAGAATACGAGGTGTCTTGTGGTCATTCCGATACCTAGCTGATTATAATTAATTGTGATAGGCAAATGAGAGGAAATAGGTAACGAGCTACAGGACTAATATCGTCACTAGGCTAGTTCCTAGTCGCAGCAAGTTATGGTATGTTGCATAAAATTAGCAGTAACAATAATAACAATTTCCTCCTTTGCATATATGAACGAGTGAGATCGTCAGATCCAGGAGGAGTCTACGAGCTGTTTGCCTTGTGTCCACTCCCAGTGTACCAGAGAACTTCTAGATCATCCGACGGCAGTTGACATTCCAGACAGCATGAACGAGACTCGGAAGCAGACGAACCCAGGATTCTCTATCAGTGAAGCCGCTGTGATGACAGCCTAAGCACCATGGATGTACCCGCCCGATGACAACTGACCACAGAGCTGAAGCGATAAGTACATTTCCAAAATTCTTAGCCTGATTTTCATATCGCACTCCTATAAATGTAAATAGATCAATTTTATGCATGTTAATAAATTAGAGGATAGGTAACTGTCATAAGCTGTTTCGAAGGGATTGGAGTTTTTCTCAATATTATCATATTTTATAGGGAATTTGTCTTCAATGGTTGAATAACCATGTTCATTGTGACCCCGGGAAGTTAATGCATGAAGTATTTATAAGATCCTAGAGTTGACTAAATGTAAAGCATTGTAATGAAGGGGGTTAGTATTAATTTGATTATTTTCAGTTATCACCAATTCACAGATTGCTATGAGTCGTCAAAAAGGTCTTAAAGTTACTTCTTTAATGCTTCACACGTAATATAGGTGACCTCCCAGTTTGTAGTTTTAAGACCGGCGACCAGATGATGTGAAGACACGACAACAGGGTGCGAACCATGATTGATTTAATACGCGAGTGTTACGATTAATTTAAATAGCCGATGGATAGTCTTCTAAATAAATATGCATGTCTTTGAGATGCCGGTGTGAGGGTAAAAGCTCATCTCGTATGTCAATGTGCGTAAGGCTAGATCGAATATAGAAGTGTGAATTTCTAAAAGATTATGTCAATGCGAAGTAATATGCCGTACCGTGGATAAGGAGATAAAGTTAGTGCGAAGTAATATGCCGCACCGTGAATAATGATATCGAGGTTGATAAAAGCCCGATTATCAAGGAAGAGAATAGAGATTGGCGCATAGAGTGCGGGAGATGAAAGTAAGAGTAGCCATAGCTGACAGCTACTTGACGTATTTATGGCCCCCTTTGTCTGAGAGAGGGAGAGGCTCGAAGGGATTCCTTGCCTGGCCAGCGCTTGTAACATTGGGCGAGGTGTTCATTTTGTCTCACCACGATATTCACATGCAGGATCATAGATTAATATCGGCGTTGTAGGATCAATATTTTGCAAAATGAAAGAATTCCTCCCATTTTCTTTCTTTATTAAATAAAATCGATGTACAGAATTTCAATAAAATGCACCTCCTATATCTGAAGAGCATGGGTTCGATTTCATGTACCAGTGATGACCATGATCATTGTCATTGACCCTGGAAGGATGGTACCTTCCCCATGCAGTCTTGTATGTAAAATGTGGTTTCTTTGTATTTCTTTTGCAGGTAATTGCTATTGTTCATGTCTTATATTGTGTGCTTGTATTGTTCGTTTAATGTATTGTCATGCAAGAAACAACGTTGTTTGGAATCTGCTTTGTAAGATAGTATTTAAGAATATCCTGGAGAAACTAGCGTTATGCGACAGTATATTAATTCATAAAAATATTCAGATAGGAATTAATATGCTAATGCTGTGATACGAATTTCACGTGTCTTGGAAGTGTGCTTGATATAGTTTTATTAAACGCCTCAACCACCATGATACTACAAAACATGAATAGTGAATAATTATATTCATTCTAAGAGATGTGCCTTTCGTTATGTGTGTTTGCTTAAATCATTCAGTGTGCAGTGATATAATAAGTGTCAATGATCATTTGTTAGTTGGAAGGGGGACGCCTCTTCGATAAAGTTATTATTAGGAAGTGCAAAAATGCAAATCCGATAGAGACTGAAGAGACATTTAAATCACGACTCAGAAAGCTAATGCATATTTATCTTACGTAAAATCATATGGCATACTTCTCGTATATGATTTCGTATATGTTTTTCTCAGTTTATTAAAGCTTATATTTTTAAATTAAGGAACACCATTCTTCTCATTTGTTAGTGAAAGTCGTTTTCCTCTCATATTTAGATTCCCCTACTTTCTAGATACCTAATTTTTAGTGCCCATTTTTATAGCGAACAAACCATCGACCTATTTTGCCCTCGAGCTTAGCCGAGGTAAATGTGAAAGTAGGGAGGATGGACTTTGATGCCAGGAGTTGTTTCCAAAGGTCTCATCTAACATATTCCATTCAGTCATTGTATTTGTGAACTCAGAAAATTAAATGATGCCCTGGACCTCTGGACAGGTGCAGTATGTGTGTGAACTACTTCGCTTATTCCAGATTAAATTAGTCCAATATAACTGACAGAGTTTTATTCGCAATGAAAAAGGTGTTAGAAGACGGATTAGACCCCATGAGTGTAATCGGCATGAATCAGCGGATTAGATACCGCAGATTTCAACCACCGTCGGGAGCATTCCAGAATATCTGTGCATAGTAAGTAAATCCTTAGGTTTACTGTCGTGGTAATTCCTGAATGCCAACTGAGACTAGAAGCCACACGAAATGGAAGGTCGTTAAATACCCTCTTTGAAACGATGATGATGATGATGATGATGGGAAAAGGTCAGAAGCCAACGACGATGAAGTTGGAAGAAAACTAGAAGAATATGGATAAAGGTCAGAAGATCATGGAAAGGTGGAAGTAGGCTAGAAGAAGAAGGCAAAAAGGCGAGAAGAAGATAGAAGAAAGCCAGATTATGTTATAGAAGAAGATGGAAGAAGGCCGGGAGAAGATGAAAGAAGGCTAGATGGTGATGAAGAAGATGGAAGAAGACCAGAAAATTCTTGGGGTGAAGATTAATGGGCAGAAGAAGGCAGAAGGTAGAGAGAGAAAGCGAGTTAAAGCATATTCTACTAGTCTACGCTCTGTCCCGAAGACCTTGTCCGGAAGAATGCAAGTTCTGCTCCAAGAAGGAGGGGGAACACGAAGTTTCCTACCGAAGAACCACCGTGGGGTTCGAGGGAAATCGCAACCGTGACGTCTGGATGGATTAGCAGAGGGACTGGCATACCGGTCTGCAGTGCACAAGGTCATGGAATCTACATCAGAAAGGTCATTGTTTGCACGAGAACTGCGCCTCTCGGTGGATTTAGTGTTTGGCCGACATGAGAACCATCTTATCCCTACTGACCAGTACTGCCTGGATCTAGCAAGGATACTAGAGAATATACGCACCGCTGTCCGCAAGAGATTGTGTACAGGAAGCGACCAAGTGAAGGCACGGTATGACCAACGAGTGGACGCTACCGGGTATCATGAGCTAGTGTTGTATAATCCCATAAGGAAGAGAGGCTTGTCTCGCAAGCTTTTGAAGTTGTGGGAAAGCACTTGCCGTGTTTTGAAGATAATAATTGACGTCATCTCTCTCATACAACGGAGCTCAAGATACAAGATGAAGGTGATGCATATAGACGACTGGCGCCTTACAAAAGAACAGCTGAAGAAGATAACTGATCGGATCATCAGTTCACAAAGGATGGGCGAGGGTGGGGGTAGGGATGGGAGTAGGGATGGGGTTGGAGTAAACACGTTACGTGGTCGTGCGACAGTCAGCCCGTTCGATATTTCCTGGAAGGAATATACAAGTCAGGCCGGGCAGCTTCAAGCCGGCCTTCGGACATGTGACGGCCTCTCCTTCTTTTGTAATTTCCGTCTGGTGTTTCCATGGATTTTTTAAAAAGCAAAGCTTAAATTTTCCTATTCTGGTTCGCCACGAACAAGATCAGTGAGTGTTTAGACAGCGTCGTCATGGTGCAATGTGAACAGTGTTAGGGTAGTTGTCAATATTTAGTGGTTGGTGCTGAGTTGTGTTGTGTACTTGTCTTGCCTAGTAACATATGTTGAGTAGTTCACTGCGTGGAGCAGCCATGTGAGTTGATTGTCCAAGTTATCGGTTTCGTTTGGAGTCCAACCAAATGAACAGTAGTCGTATGTTGTGATAGTCAACAGACGTGTATACAGCTACAGGGAACTGCTTGGTGGAGCGACCGGTGCGTGCGAAGCGAGGTGAAATGTGAAATCTGTCCACCGACCTATATTACATTGCATAGACTGGTTGGATAGACCCATACAGCTCTCCTAGCTGAGGAAAGTTACAACACGTCCGCCATTTTTCCTTAAGGCATTCGTCAGCTGTTAGCTGTCAACAAGCAAAGATGCCTACCTCGTGTTCTGCGTATAACTGCACGAATAGATCGTGGTGGTGGTGATTTTAAGAGGAAGTACAACTAGGCAATCATCCTCTCTAAACAAATTAGTGGAAAAGAAATCGAAAATAAAATAATTTATTTTTTATAGAGGAGGCTACCTACAACTTACAGAGTCTTTATAGTGTAGCGGTTAAGAATGGTCTGAAGATCAGCATCCAGAAGATGAATTTATGACCAATATCAAGGAGGCCCCTCCTACAATTCCTCTCACAGACGCTACTATACGAGAAGTACCTGCAGTTAAGTACTTGGAGGAAAGGATCTCTGCGAATCAGAACGACAACCTAGCCATAGATGCCAGATGTACCAAGTTTGACAGGGCTTATCACTCGTGTTGTAGTATCTATTCATCTAAGTGCCTCTCCAAGAACCTCAAACTCAGACACTACAACTCGGTCGTCAAACGATCTGTTCTGTATGCTTCTGAGTGCCTTGTAATGGCCAGGAAGGGTCCACTCAGAAAGCTGGAGTTAAAAGAGAGGAAGATCCTGAGGAGGATATTAGGACCAATCAGAGAGGAAGGAGGCATTTACAGAATCCGCCATAATGATGAACTGGATGAACACCAGCAGGACATCGTCACGTGTATAAGGAAAAGGCGCCTGACCTTTTATAGACACATTGGCCCGTCTGGATTCCGAAAGACCCACCAACAGGATATTCACAGTAACAGGAAGAGGCAAGGCTTCTAAGAACAAATGGATCACGTCGGATATGGAACAACTAGGTAACCCACTGGGACAAACTCATGACCGAATACTGTTCCGTCAAGCCATCCGACACGGTGTTTTTCCAACGTCCCTTACAAGTAAGAAGATTATAGGAACTAAGTGGACAGAGGAGAGAAAGCTGGCTCATAGTCAGCGAATGAAGGAATATCGGAAGAAGAAGAAGAAAGCAACAACTTTACCGAGGATTAGATACGAGCCCCGAGGTCCTCAGTAGGCCTAGACGACGAAAACTTATTGAATTAGGCCGAAAAATTACTAACGAACCAAAGGGAACGTTTGTTCCCTGAGTAGCAGTACACTTGTGATTTAAATACCCTTGATCTGTTGTCGTACATGAAGTGGATGACAAGATCAGCAGTAGTGGTGTCACCGGCTAGTACGCGCTCGAGTGTTTCCTGCAGGCCGAGGCTCTGTCTTAGGCCAGAGAGATGGGCGCACTCTGTGAGGATGTGGGCCACGGTGAAGTCGGCACCACAAGAACACACTGGGGGTCTTCCTTCTTTAGGAGATAAGAGTGCGTGGATGGTAAATGATCTATCCTCGTCCTATACAATACTATAGCCTCTCTCCGTGAAGGCCGGAAAGAGGACCGCCACACGGTGGTTGTCTTCGTAATTGTTCTCAGCTTGTTGGGAGTTCGGATAGCTAGACACTCCGATTCCCAGTACGCCAAGATGGTTCGACGTAGCTGAGAACAAATACCTTTAGCAAGAACATTGATAGGTCTTGGAGGTAAAAGTACCTCTTTCTTTGCAACTTGATTCGCAAGTTCGTTTCCCACAACTCCAACGTGGCTTGGAAGCCACGCGAAAGAGATTCTGGTGCCAGCATCGCTTACCCTGGCTAGATGGTCATGAATCTGCTGCACCAGTTGGTGTTGCGAGAAACAGGTTTCAATAGACTGCAGAGAGGTTAACAAATCGGTACACATAAGAATGTGTCTTCTTTCGTCACCTAGTGCAAACTGCAGAGCTTCTAAGATGGCGTAAATATCCGCAGTATACAAGCTACATACACTGGGAAGAGAAGATCTTCGCGCTCATATCATCGGTGACGAAAGAGCAACCAACATTATCTCCGATTTTATAAACATCCGTGAAAATATGTCTCTCGGCCGGATACCGGTGAACTAAGTTCTGGAAATACCTCCAATAAACGGAGGAATGCGTGTTCACCTTGGGTTCACGAAGTAGATCTAGGTTACGGAACTAACCACGGAGGTACCTCCCTAAGAGTTTGTTCAAGACAACCACCGATATCTATATTTAAATCACGACACCAGCTATCAATTCGAAACCCGACCAGTCGTGTGGCATTCGGCCGGTCTTGGTTCCTCTGGTGGTATTGGGTACTAAGGATGCATTGATAGTTTGGATGTAGCTGCATTTCACGAATTTTGGCAGAGTACGTGAGGAGTAACTGCTGCCTCCTTATCCGTAAAGATGGAACTCCCGCTTCAGCGAGTAGGCTGGGACTGGAGCTAGTACAGAAAGCTCCCGCTGCCAGCCTAACTTCACTATGCTGAATACGGTCTAAACGGTTCAGTGTAGATTTTTATGCTGAGCCATAAGCCGAACTTTCATAGTCAAATCAGGAGAGGACCGTTGCCGTATAAAGACGTAGCAGCACCGCACGATCAGCCATCCACGAAGTGCCGTTGAGAAACTTAAGCATGTTAAGTCTCTTCATGCACGCAACCTTCAACTGACGGATGTGGAGCTGCCACGTTAGTATCTTATCGAAATGGAAACCCAGGAATCTGCAGGTGTCTACCACTGGTAAGACACTGTTTCGGGAGTGGAACCCTGGTTCAGGATGCAAAAGCCGACGTCGACAGAAGTGTACAATTTAGATTTTTGCCGCTGAAAATCGAAAACCATGTTGCAGTGCCAATCTGTCGACTCGGTTAATAGCTTGCAGTAGCTGTCTCCCCGTAAACGCGCCACCCTTCCGGAGCTGTACTGTAGAGGTAAGTCGTATACATACAGTGATGGAACGACTATGGGCCAAGCAGCGGAAAATATGCCGTTGATGGCGATTGCGAACAGCGTGACACAGTACCGATCCCTGAGGTACTCCGCTTTCCTGAACGTAATATTGAGAAAAAGCATTCACTACTCGGAGTCGAAAGAGGCGGAGGGACATGAAGTTCTCAATAAACGTTGGCAAATTTCCCCTAAATCCTCACTGGTGTAGTGTGGAGAGAATCCCATATCGCCAGGCAGTGTCGTAAGCTTTCTCCAGGTCAAAAAACACGGCGACTAGGTGTTCCTTCCGGAGAAAGGCCTCCAGAATGGCGTTCTCCAGTCTGACCAGATGATCAGTGGCAGACCGATGAGAGCGAAAACCACACTGGTAGTTAGACAAGAGTCCTTCCTTTTCCATGGTCACACAAGATGCCGGTTAACCGTTCTTTCAAATAGCTTACAAAGGACATTTGTAAGGCATATTGGCCTATAACTATTCAGAAGTTTTGGATATTTACCTGGCTTGGGGAATGGTATCAAAATTCCCTCTCGCAATGAGATGGAAACACACCCTCACTTCATAATCTGTTGCATAGGGTGAGGATATTCTTGAGACATCTGTCACTCAAATGCTTCAATATTTGATTGTGGATTTTGTCCGGTCCAGGAGCCGTGTCTCTGCATAGCGCGAGTGCACTCCGCAACTCTCACTCCGTGAAAAGCATGTTGTTGGGATGCGAAACACTAAGGGCAAAAGAGATGTGGTGTGCCTCTGCTTCGTGTTAATTGGAAGAAATGCAGAGTAGTATTTCCCGGAGCTGGACGTATCTGCAAAATGTGACGCGATGTGGTCTGCAATGACTGAAGGGTTCGTACCTAACCTCCATTAATGGAGATTCCGGGGAGTGAGGGCAGTCACATTCTGTACTCCGACAATACGGCAATGTTTTGTCCACACTTGTAAAGACGGAATATGTGCCGCCATGGAAGACACATACTTTTCTCTTGTAACGTTTTTTACTTTCTCGATTTAAAAAACGGGCCTTGGCGCGCAGACGCTTAAATGTGATATGATTGGCCATCGTAGGATTCCGACGATAATGATTAAAAAGCTCGTCGGCGATCACGTATGGCCGCTGCAATGAGCGAATACAACAACAAATGTATCATTCTACATGTGAGGATTTGCTCCTTATTCCAAATATAATTAACTTCTATTCCATATATATTTAAAATGGTAACTAATGTACGTAAATTAATGCAGCGTGTACCTATGACCTAACCGTAACTCATCGTAAACATTTTCCGATGTTTCTTTCACTGGATAAAGAATTAACAATTAATATGAAGAGAAAGGACTGGCATCCCACTAAAAGTAGCTTCCTGTGTCTGGAGCGCTTCGAAAACAAGTTCATGTATTACACAAATGATAAAAGGCACCTATTGTAGTATTCACAATTATAATCCCCGATCATTGCTGATCATTCCTTCCTAGTGCCAGTAGTCTTAGAGAACTTTATCAACGTTTCTGTGTAAATGGTATAAAATCAAACTTGATAAAAACTTCAAAACTGTGCAGAATAAATTCATGCTAGACAAATTATTAAACAATACATTTACTGTAGTCAAATATACCAAATAAGAGTACTAGAAATGATTGTTGATGAAATCTTATGATGTTCTAACCATATTCGCTGTCAGTAGTGAAGCTGAATTATGTTTTATTTAACATGTCATGTTTAGCTCAGGTGACAATCATGAAATCCAAAAAGTTAGTAGCTAAATCATAGCCCTTTTTATTTAATCATGGCATATTACATAGCTGTCTGGGATGATACTGTAGGGTGAGAATATGCTTTTAAAATCAGAGGAATATATTTTTTTACATATAATGACTCATACACATTAAAGAGCGTCATGCAGACAACTATTTAAGAATCTAGGAATATTAGCTTTTAATCTCAGTATCTGTATGCCATAATTATGTAGGCATGTGTCTGTAACAATCGTTCACCTTATTGAGTGCAGGATGATCCAGCAGGCTCTAAACTTTTTCCCCACATTATATGCAAATGGAGAGCCCTAGAAGGGGTAGCGGACAATTCATTTTTCCAGGATGAAGAAATTAAAATGAAACTGAGCACTAATTACTAATCATTAACTACTAATCGTTAATTACTTTCAGCAGAATAAAATCAAAGATATCTCTACAACTGGAGATTCCATGAAATGAGATACAGGAGCGTATCCCACTAAAGACAAAACTTCAAGCATACCAGGTTTTCCAAGAAAATCTAAGCTAAGAAAAGGAAGAGCATGACACAGGAGAGAAAGAAAGAACAAGGAGAACGCATGCTGAAATACTGAGCAAATGTTAAAGCCCGAATGAGGAGACAATTGAAATGGCGTGGTTCAAACTTGGCCGAAACAAAATGAACAAATAATAATACTATAAGAGGGTTATGCTTCCCTGAGCTAGGCATGTCGGCAAAGTGTGACCAGATTAGTAACCATATCTCCATTAGTGAAGACTCCAGATACTATTGATGTTGTTGAAACTCCGACGATACGACGGAATGCTATTCACACTTCAATGGCGTAGACTACTGTGTTACATGCTTTTTATCTCTCGAATAAAATATTATATTGCAGACGCTTAAATGTGACGTCCTTTAGTGAAACAATGCCGACGATAATGCTTAAATGCCCGACGACGATAAAGCTGTTGCGATCTCTTCGGCACACCACTTGATCTCTTTCTGGCGAGATATGCGGGATGAAGAAGGTGATGTTAACTCTGCAGCATATGTAACGGAACGGGTATGATCATCTGCAGACTATCATTTACATTTCATTGTAACAAGGGGACTAGCGAACGGCTGTACAAAGTGACATCCATGTGCGAATTTTCCATGCGTGGTACTGGAGTATGTAGGTTCACCTGTATTGAACACAGGATGATCCAGTACCTTGCAGTAATCTTTCACTGTAGACGTCGTAGTAGACTAGAGTAAAATGCGCAGTTCCCAGCTGAAATGTCTTTTCATAGTCTTTTCGCGTCCAAGTCTCAGACGAGGTTCCCGTAGACAGATTACTGTGGCTCCAATGAACGACACTCCAGAGTGATTTTTCCTTCGCTGGTTCCTGTAGACAGACTACGGTGGCCTCAATAAATGATACTACAGGATGATTTTTCCTTCACTGGACCGCTCCCCGCGTAACGGCCGGTCGGTTGTAGCTGGTTATCGCGGTGTACGGAAGCCGGAAAGTCCGCAGCTGCGATTGTCACGTAGGGGTCCTAGGAGTCAACCTATGAGGGGTATTCACGGCCCTGGAAAATGGGAGTGAAATGCATCGTTGCGACTATCTGCAACAATAAACTATTGGATTCAGCAAGAAAATACAACTAGCCTCTTTCACTCCAACTCTAGCACGTAACCTACAAGAGGTGCCCCTGTTAAGCCGAGCAACCCAGTGGAAGGTTGGATAACCAATCCCAGCGGGAAACTGGGTCGGTGAACCGATCAGTGCTGGGGGCTCCAAGCCTCACAACCTTGGTAGTACCTTCGTCGGTTGAAAATATCACCGACACCAGTCTACAGTTTTTCAACTGTGAAAAAAGCATGGAGGAAATTTCAGCTAAAGCTACTACCCCAGGTGGTAACCAATCCACCGTCGTCTTGTACGACGTTAGCGGGCCTTCGGATTCTGGGGAGCCTGCACTGATATGCTCGGAGGTATCGGAAACTCCACGAAAGATCAAACATAGAGGCAAGAATTTCTTTGCTACCTTTAATGCCAATTCTCTCCAGAAGGTAGGAAAACTGAAACAGCTCACAGATATCCTATCGGAACAGCAAAGTTTGATTGCAGCAATTCAGGAAACGAGATTTACAGATGAGCAGGCCTTTGAATCTGAAGGTTATAGGATCTTCAAGGGTAAACCTGGTAAACGTGTCATACAAACTGTCCCCGACCTTGGCACAGGATTTGTAGTGAACAAAATGATTCTGGACTCAATAACAAATTTCACCGCTGTGAATAGCAGAGTCTCGACTCTGTCCTTTCGAAGCACAAACAAAATGTATACTATTGCGAACGTTCATGCGCTGATCAACCAAGCGAACAAAAGAGACCCAGAGGGAACTGATAGATTCTGGGAAGAACTTGACGAGATTTTATGCAAGATTCCAGACAAACATACCATAATCGTGCTTGGAGATTTCAATGCCCAGGTAGGCAAAGAGAGAAAGTTCCGAAACATCGTTGGAAACTATCCTGCTCACTAGACAACAAATCGTAATGGAGAAAGGCTAATAGAGCTGTGTAAGGCATTTAACCTCGTAATGAAGTCTACTGCTTTTAAACACCTACCCAAGAAACAGAAGACCTGGAAATCTCCAAATCACCACCTTGGTGAATTCCAGATTGATCATGTCGCGATCGCACGGAAGGTTCAAAAAGAAATTCAGAATGTTAAAGTTCTAAGACAAGCAAAACTGGACTCAGATCACTATCTATCCAAGATAAAAATCAAACTGCTTCCGAGAAACACAATGAGAGTTTGAGTCAAAAGGATTGAAAGATTTGAAAGAGAAAAACTAGGATCTAACCATGAGTTCACTCAGGAACTACAATCGGTGGATGCAGAGAACTGGGAACAACTGCGCGAGGCCCTGGTCAAAACAGCTAAAGAGACGGTTCAGCTTACTAAGCCCAGGAAGCATGCTTGGTGGAACAGTGAATGCGATGCAGCGATAAGGCAAAGACAGTTCGCCTGGCAGAAATGGAACTCGCTAAAGAACCAAGTCAACTGGACAAACTTCTTGAATGAGAGAAAGTGTGCAGCAAGTGCAGCAAAAACCATCCGCAGCGTTAAACGTGCTTTTGATAAACACCAGCTGGCTCAAATTGAGCAGGATTTCAAGAACAATAATACACGCGAAGTTTATAAAACATTTAAAAGCAACTTGAGGAAATACGACCCACCGAGCCTACAGTTCAGAGATTCCAATGGAAACCTAGCCCATAACGACAAGGAAAACTGCCGGATCCTTGCAAAATAGTTCGAATCCCTTCTTAACTGTGAGTCCCCAATGTCCATATTCACATTTGAAGATAAAACAACAGTCCACCGAGATTCAGCTCCACCTGCGAAAGAGGAAGCCAGACAGATTATCTAATTCTTGAAGAATAATAAAACGACGGGTGAAGATTCGATAATAGCTGAATTGTGGAAGTTTGCTAGTGACAATGCAGTGGAGAAATTAACGGACATCATACATGAAATCTGGAATACTGAAAGACTTCCAAGTGACTGGACATCTGCCTTAATCCACCCACTTCAAAAGAAAGGCGACAAGTCGGATGTTAACAACTATCGCGGCATCTCCCTCCTACTTATAACCTACAAAATTCTCTCGAAAGCTCTTCAGATCATGGCAGAAGAACAGCTAGATCCAGAGCTGGGTGATTACCAAGGAGGTTTCAGGAAAGGACGGTCATGTGTGGAGCAGATTATGAATCTGAAATCTGTCCTTTCATATCTTAAACTAAGGAGCAAGCCTTTTGTAGTAACATTCATCGACTTTAAGAAGGCCTATGATTCAATTGATAGAACTACCCTACTTCAGATTTTCAAGGAATTTGGCTTGGAGAAGGCCTATGATTCAATTGATAGAACTACCCTACTTCAGATTTTCAAGGAATTTGGCTTGGACGGTAAAACAAGAGTGATCATCCAACAGACTCTCACGAACACCATCTCAAAAGTGAAGTTTAGAGGAGAGACTTCAGATGCCTTTGAAATACGGACAGGATTTAGGCAAGGAAATGGTCTCTCACCTCTGTTGTTCAACTGCGTTCTTGAGAAAGTGATCCGTGAATGGCGTAGAGAAATGAGTTATGAAGGAGTCGAAAGCGGAGTCAGACTAGGCCACAAGAACAAGAACCTTTCAATTGACTGTCTAGCATTTGCAGACGATCTCGCGGTTTTCGCTGATTCCTTGGATGTGGCCACGAAGCAGATCAACCAGCTTCAAACACAAGCTGCAAAGGCGGCCTCCAAATCTCCATTGAGAAAACGAAATTCATTACAAACATCAAACTGGCGCCAAGTGAGCTAGAAGGGACTCACGGAAAAGTCAAGCGAGTTGAAAAATTTAAGTATCTTGGTGAATGGATAGAACCTAACTTGTCCGAAAAAGAGCCTTTTCTTCACGCGTGAATAAAATGGAAATGGCTTACCATCTGAACAAAAATGTCTATAACAAAAGCTCTATATCTCTGAATGCAAAAATCAAACACTATTTGCACAGTCATTCGGCCAGAGGCTCTATATGCAGCGGAATGTCTCACCATGAACAAAAAAAGCATGATGGAGAAATAGGAGCCTAAGGAAAGAAAGATTTTGAGAAAAATCTTAGGTCCAGTTAAAGACAACGGCGAGTTTAGCAGACGGCACAACCAGGAGTTGTACTCGCATGTGGAGAAAATAACCGATGTGATGCGAAAAAGGAGGATTAATTTTTATGGACACATGGCCCGAATGAATTCAACACGGTTAACCAACCGCATTTTCACTTTCCTCCAAGAGAAAAAGGCAAAAGGGGCATGGTTCAGTGAGGTACAGAAAGATCTGCAGGAGATTGGGATCTCATTTGAAGATATCCAGGAGCGTGTCCCATTTAAGAAAAATCTCCAAGAACATCAGAGTTTCCTACCAAAGCCGAAGATGAAAACTGGAAAGGCATGGACGAAAGAGCGAAAGGAGCAACGCCGTGTACGAATGAAGGAATACTGGACCAACATTAAAGCTCAAGGGAAACAGTTGAAATGACGTAGCCCTTAGTTGGCCGAAACGAATAATAATAATAATAATAATAATAATAATAATAATAATAATAATAATAATAATAATAATAATAATAATAATAATGTAAAAGGTAAATTACTCACCCTTTTCAAGCAAGAAAATACTGGAATTGCCTCCCTTCACTTTCCATAAATTTATGGCATCCGCTTATGAAATTAAAAATTACCTTCTCCAGTTCCTTCTGAGAAATGGGAAAAGTGACTTCACGACTGTTATTTTTCAGTTCATCTAAAGTGTATGAAATTGTCTTGTAAAAATGTTTTCTTTAATGTCCCCCAGAGATAAATTCACAGCGTGTTAAATCGTGGGACCAAGGGAGCCTTATGTTGTGTGCTGTATGCTGTATGTGCCGCTGCAGAGTCCTGTTCGGAAGTTACGACACTACGTTACCTTACAGCTAATTCACGGAGAAAGGGTTGGAAAATATTCTGCACCTACCTATCACTTCTTCTTCTTTCGTTTCACCCTCTGTGCGGTACGTTGAATGAACCATTTCTCTGTGCGTTGTTCTTTTCTTAGGGTCCAGTATTTCTTCATTCTTTCTTATCTTCGTTTCCTCTCGTCTTCCGAGATAATAGGTCTGGCTTTTAACGTAGATTTGTCTTGGAACCTTATATTTTCGTCTTTAGTTATTACTTTAGCTGTTAACTTTAATTTTACTAGGTTTCAGTTTCTTTAAACCAGTTGGGTTTTGTTTGGCTGATTCGGAAGAAGTCAGATTTGTTTGGTTACTGTATTAGAGTTCATTCTGAGAAGATGACCGTAAAATGCATCCTTTTTCGCATAGAATCTGAGAGTTTTCAATTTTCTTGTAGTGTGTTTCATTTTTTATGTATATTATTTTATAATCCTGAAATTTTGGTCCTACGACCTTTCGTAAAATTGTCCTCCCTTTAGCTCGAGTTTCCCCATCTAGCCTTTGAAATCCATGTTTAGTGTTTCTGCAGCGTATAGTGCTTCTGGTTTAATCAGTGTTTTATAAAGTTTAATTTTGGACCCCCGTGAAAGGCATTTCTTGTTGTATGTATCTTTTGTTAACGGCTCCTTCAAAAAAAAAATAGGGCCTATTATTTTCTTGTCGCTAATGGGGCAATACATTTCTATCTTTTGATCATGCAGGGGTTTTTTCATGAAATAATTGAGGCGTTTCTGAACTCCAGTTTTTGTCGTTGTGTAAATTAACATACACATTTAGGTAGAACCAAGATTCTTCCGTAAAGAAAATTAGATTAGAGTCTATTTCACCGTCATGCGCACGGTTCAAAATCCATTTACAAAAATCTTCTTCTGGATGTAAGGTTACCCTGTTTATGTTCTTGCACTACAGTAAATTTTATAAGGGTTGAACTTTACAGCCATTCGAACAGAGGAATAGGAAATTGCCGTCTCCGAAGTGGTTTTGTAGGGGAACTTGCTACAGCATGTAAAATGCTATCAAGATTTTCTTCTGTGAATTGCTTACTGTACGTGGCTGTGTACGCCTTTTATCACGAATTCTTCCCGTTTCACGAAATCGAATCGAACTTCGACTTGAAAGTTGATCGTCAGGGAATATCTATTAAAAAACAAGAGCCGATTCTGTACGCCTAATTGATACTTAATACACTGTCACCTAATGAACACCATTAACACATAAGAACAGGAACATGTGAGTACGTTTATAGGGTGAAACTCGTGCTGAACTACTCCCATCGGGCACTCCGGCCAGCATTCAATCGAGACAATGAGATGTGAAAGACCTAACTCTATGTGTAAAACGAGAACTGCAGAGCTCGGCCAACTGATCGTGGAGCGGTCCCGCTAAGGATAAATCACCATCAATCAATCAATACTGATCTGCATTTAGGGCAGTCGCCCAGGTGTCAGATTCCCTATCTGTCGTTTTCCTAGCCTTTTACTGAATGATTTCAAAGAAAATGGAAATTCATTGACCATCTCCCTTGGTAAGTTATTCTAATCCCTACCTCCCCTTCCTATAAACGATTATTTGCTCCAATTTGCCCTCTTGAATTCCAACTTTATCTTCATATTGTGATCTTTCCTACTTTTAAAGACACCACTCAAACATATTCGTCTACTAATGTCATTCCACGCCATCTCTCCACTGACAGCTTGTGGTGGTGGTGGTGATTTTTGTTTTAAGAGGAAGTACAACGAGGTAATCATCCTCTCTGAACAAATAAGTGGAAGAGAATTTTAAAATATATATCTTGAAAAAAAAACCGAAATTATTTATTCAACAAAGTAATTTGGAAACGCAGTACAAAATAAAACAAAAAACAATTATAGAATTAGGCCGAAAGGATTACTAACGTATCAAAAGGGAACGTACGTTCCCTGAGTAACAGTACACTTGTAATTTATATACCCTTGATAAGTAGGCCTACACTGTCGCACATAAAGCGGATGACGAGATCAGCAGTAGTCACGTCATCGGCTAGTATGCGTTCGAGTGTTTCCTGCAGGCCGAGGCTCCGTCTTAGGCCAGAGAGATCGGCGCACTCTGTGAGGATGTGGGCCACGGTGAAGTCGGCACCACAAGAACACACTGGGGGGTCTTCCCTCTTTAGGAGATAGGAGTGCGTGGATCGTAAATGACCTAACATCAGCCTGCATAGTACTATGGCCTCTCTCCGTGAAGGTCGGAAAGAGGACCGTCACACGGTAGTTGTCTTCTTAATTGCTCACTGATAGCTTGGAACATGCCACTTAGTCGAGCAGCTCGTCTTCTTTTTTGTCGGAAATCACCCAGAACAAATCGAGCTGTTTTTCTTTGGATTTTTTCCAGTTCTTGAATCAAGTAATCCTGGTGAGGGTCCCATACACTGGAACCATACTCTATTTGGGGTCTTACCAGAGAGTTGTATGCCCTCTCCTTTACATCTTTACTACAACCCCTAAATACCCTCATAACCATGTGCAGAGATCTGTACCCTTTATTTACAATCATGTTTATGTGATTACCCCAATGAAGATCTTTCCTTACATTAACACCTAGGTACTTACAGTGATCCCCATCAGGAAATTTCACCCCATCAACGCAGTAATTAAAACTGAGAGGACTTTTCCTATTTGTGAAACTCACAACCTGACTTTTAATCCCGTTTATACCATTGCATGCTGTCCGTCTCACAACATTTTCGAGGCCATTTTGCAGTTGCTCACAATCTAATAACTTATTTATTATTCTATACAGAATAACATCATCCGCAAAGAGCCTTATCTCTGATTCCACTTCTTTATTCATATCATTTATATATAAGAAAGCATATATATGTGTATGTATGTATGTATGTATGTATGTATGTATGTATGTATGTATGTATTAGTCATCAGCCCAAAGGCTAGTTGGATCCTCAACAGCTCCGCCATCAGCTGTCATAGATGCATAGGCATCACTGAAGAGGCGTACTAGGGAAATGAGGAGTGAGGTAGTTTCCCGTTGCTTTCCTCACTGAGCCAGAAGATGCTTTTACATATCAATCTGCCAAGCCCACTGAAATGCATGCACCAACCGACCTTATGAGCAACAGTTTCACACCATTCATACCAGGGACTGACTGAAAAAAGGAATGGCATTACTAGCATCGCTCATACCTCAGTCACTTTCATACTGTCAAAGCCAAGTATAAAACAGAGACAGATCAATGAAAGTAACAAAATTGCTCTAGCCTATACCACAAGACACAGTGCACTTTAAACACTAGGTCCCGTCAGCAAAGGCACATAAGAAAGCATAAAGGTCCAATAACACTGCCGTGAGGAATTCCCCTGTTAATTATTACAAGGTCAGATAAAGCTTCGCCTACTCTAATTCTCCGAGATCTATTTTCTAGAAATATAGCAACCCATTCAGTAACTTTTGTCTAGTCCAACTGCACTCATTTTTGCCAGTAGTGTCCCATGATCCACCCTATCAAATGCCTTGGACAGTTCAATCATGATACAGTCCATTTGACCTCCTGAATCCAAGATATCTGCTATATCTTGCCGGAATTCTACAAGTTGAGCTTCAATGGAATTATCTTTCCTAAACCCGAACTGCCTTCTATCGAATTAGTTATTCATTTCACAAACATGTCTAATATAATCAGAAAGAATGCTTTCCCAAAGATTACATGCAATGCGTGTCAAACTTACTGGCCTATAATTTTCAGCTTTATGTCTATCACCCTTTCCTTTAAACACAGGGGCCACTAATAGCAACTTTTCATTCATTTGGTATAGCTCCTTCATGCAAACAATAATAAATAAGTACTTCAGATATGGTATTATATCCCATCCCATTGTCTTTAGTATAGTCCCAGAAATCTTATCACTTCCAGCCGCTTTCCTAGTTTTCAACTTTTGTATCTTATTTTAAATGTCATTGTTATCATAGGTAAAATTTAATACTTCTTTTGCATTAGTCACCTCCTCTATCTGGACATTATCTTTGTAACCAACAATCTTTATATACTGTTGATTGAATACTTCTGCCTTTTGAAGATCCTCACATACACACTCACCTTGTTAATTAATGATTCCTGGAATGTCCTCCTTGGAACCTGTTTCTGTCTTAAAGTACCTATACATACTCTTCCATTTTTCATTAAAATTTGTATGATTGCCAATTATGCTTGCCATCATGTTATCCTTAGCTGACTTCTTTGCTAGATTCAATTTCCTAGTAAGATCCTTCATTTTCTCCTAACTTCCACAGTCATTTCTAACTCTCTTTCCAATCTGCACCTCATTCTTAGCCTATTTATTTCTCTGTTATAATAAAGTGGGTCTTTACCATTCCTTACCACCATTAAAGGTGCAAATCTGTTTTCACATTCCTCAACAATTGCTGTGAATCTATCTCAGACGCTGTTTACATTTTTATTTATCGTTTTCCACCGATCACCATGCATGGTGCCATTCCGTGGATCAACTAGGGAAACATTTAAGACATTTGTTCGTCAACCAACTCGCTGTTATGTATCGCCGATGTCATTATTACCATCTGTGGAGATACTAGATTCAGTCTCCATGCTCCCCTGAGTAGAGAGAGCTTTCGATGTCGAACATTCCGTTCGTTGATCGAGAATTCACAAAACCGGGATGGGCCTTCAGAAAGAGAGCGAGCAGGGTGTCTACAGGCCATCTCACTCTTCTCCAGCGTTTCTTTTACAGTCGAAGGCGAATAGCTGTTCTGCTGGTCTTCCTTTTGTGGGGTGGAGGTATCTTCTTCGATCGTCCTTGCAACGCCGTAGTTTCTCAGTTTTCCTCCTCTTGCTGAGCTTTCGAATGAGGTCCGGAAATATATACTGTAGAGGACTTTACAGTCGGTGATAAGTATTTTTTTTGCTTTACGTCGCACCGACACAGATAGGTCTTATGGCGACGATGGGATAGGAAAGGGCTAGGAATGGGAAGGAAGCGGCCGTGGCCTCAATTAAGGTACAGCCCCAGCATTTGCCTGGTGTGAAAATGGGAAATCATGGAAAACCATTTTCATTGCTGCCGGCAGTGGGGTTCGAACCTACTATCTCCCGAATACTGGATACTGGCCGCACTTAAACGACTGCAGCTATCGAGCTCGGTAGGTGATAAGTTCAGACATGCTCATCCTGCCTTGTGCAATAAGCACACATTGGTGGAGGTATATAGCCTACTCCTAGTCGGTTAGCTCCCCGTATACACAGGCTGCGGAAATTGAGGTTTCCTGGCTCCAGAAGACCAAATTACTGGTAATTTAATGCCTGATTGAACCTGGAATACTGCACAGTGTCGGGAGTTATTCAAAACATGGTATTCTCGGTGGCAAGGTGACGATGGTGATTATTTTTGTTTTTAGTGGAAGTACAACAAATTAAGTGGAAATAAGAATTAAAATAAAGCTATGTATTCAAAGGAGGAATTGGACAATGAATTAAAAAATAAAACAAAAAATTATTTTAGTATGCAGAAAAGGACACAAATGCATCAAAAGTGAACCTTACTTTCCTGAGTATAACAGAACACTTCTCGTCATCGACTAGTATGAGTTTGAGGAGTGTCTCTTGCAACCCAAGGTTCCGTCGTAGACCAGAGAGATGTGCGCACTCTGTGAGGATTGGGGCCACGGTAAATCCGGCACCAGAAGAACACAATGAGAGATCTTCCCTCTTAAGAGGTAAGTGTATGTAGGTATTCCATGGTCTATCCTCAGCCACCACACACAAATGACAACGAATCCAACTACCCATACGCACACCAATTAGCCGAACTCAATACACAGAGCAACTTCCATACCAGTGAGCACAACAGATTTCAATATTCAAATAAAAAAAAGCAAATCGTGAAAGAAAACAACCACCCTCGTAACACTGTAGATATACTATTAAATAAACAAAGGGAAATGCCATAAAATCACACATGAAAGATAAAAATGCATAATTCTGAACCACATAAAAAAGAACATATACACGGTAGCTAACACTTAAAAAAGTCTAAAAGTAGGATATTCTTTAGAACGAACAGCACACTGCAAAGACACATCGGCAAATGCAATCTAAACAAAAATCAACCTTTCTCCAAGTCAGTAGTTTATGAACTCAAATATCAAGAACCAAAATGCAACACCAAATACATAGGCCAAATAAAACGTAATTTTCACACCAGATCTAAAGAACTAAAAATGCAATTAGATTCAGCCTTCAGAGAACACATATAAGACAACTCGCACCATTTCACGGACATCGGCACAGATCTTGAAATTTTACACGTCGATAATATAATTAAATCTCCTAACATTAAACTAACTTCAATGAACACACGAATTAAAACTTTCACCTCTTTTCGCCCTACTAAATTAATTTCTGACTAATTTTTTTATTCAGTGCTTAATGGATCCCAAAGGAGGCTACTCTGACTTAAAATGTCTGGAATGTGGGTTAGGATATTCTCATCTGTAGTAAATTCTCTGAATTCATGCAGCGCCTTCACCGATTGGAATAATTTGCCAAGGGAGATGTTCAATAAATTTCCAAATTCGTTGCAATTTTTAAGAAAAGACCAGGTAAACAACAATAGGGAATCTGCCAACTGGTCGACTGACCTAAATGCAGGTCAGTGGTGATCGATTGATTGATTGATTGATTGATTGATTGATTGATTGACTGATTGAATCGAGACAGGCTTCTTTTAGGTTATTATTTAATCACGAAAAATAAGGTCTTGCATGTTACATTTAATTCAGTTCCACACATTATTTCATCAAAATAATTAAAATACATTTACTGCCTAATACACATAAGCACACGAGATGAAGAAGCAGCATCCCCCTCCCCTCTCAATTATACAGAAACAATGCGCACGTATTCCCATCGCCCCACCTACTTTCCCTCCCCTCTCCGCGAAACAGATACTGTATATTGCCTGCAAACTTTCTCCTCATCCCATCTCCTTATTTAGTTAGAAATAACAAGACCGGAAATAAACAATTATTGGCACCATTCCAGACTCAGTTGTTGAAGATAATTTTCCACAATATATTAATATATTAAAGCGGCAGTAGAGGACTAATACAATCATTATTTGTTCATAGCATCACCAATCCATAATCACTGAATGCTTTATGCAACAAAAATGTACGTATATGCGCATGAATTAAAGTGATTTAGTAGAATCTGAGGATGTTATAAATTTGTTGTTTAATAGTATGTATTTTATAGGTATGTTATAGTGTTATATGTTATATTTGAACTAGTGTGTTCGACAGACTGAAGAGCTTTCAAGTTTCTCTCGGCAGCCTGCACAAAACTAAGGTCTCTCCCCCTAAAGGCCGGAAAAGGACCGCCACACGACAGTTGTCTTGTTAATTGCTCTCAGCTTGTTGGGAGTTCGGATATCTATCCACTCCGATTCCCAGGACGCCAAAATGGTTCGGCGTAGCTGAGCAGGTACATTCATACGTGCAGGTGGTAAAATGTGTCGTTTTACGTACAGATTGATCCGAAATATAATTTCCCCCAATTCTCATGTGGCTTTGGAGCCACGCGAAAGTGATTCTTGTGCTAGCAACACACAACCTGGCTAGAAGTTTATGAATCTGAATCTACTCCACCAGTGGGTGTTGCGAAACACAAGTTCAATGGACTGCAGAAAACGTAACGAGGCGGTACAAACAAGAAAGTGGTCTTTTTCGTCACTCAGCACAACTTTCAGAGTTTCTAGGATGGCGAAAAACTCTACAGTACACATGCTACCGACGCTAGAAAGCGATATCTTCGTTCTAACATCATCGGAGACGAAACAGCATGCAATATTTTCTCCAGTCTTGGAACCGCCCATGAAGATATGTCTGGATACTGGTGAACGAAGTCCTGGAAATACCTCCGATGAAAAGACGGATCTGTGTTCACCTTAGATCCATGAGTAGATGTAGACGTATATCCGGCCACGAAATATACACAGAGGTACCTCGCTAGGCAACCACCGATAGTCACATCCAACTCACGACACAAGCCATCAATTAGAATCCCAACCGGTCATGTAGCATTCGACCGGCTTTCGTGTTGGGTACTAAAGAGATATTGAAAGCTTGGATGTTGCGGCATTTCACGAATTTTGGCAGCGTACTTGGGGAGTATCTGCTGCCGCCTTCTTCGCAAAGATGCAACTCCCGATTCAGTGAGTAGGTTGGGAATCGGTATAGTATGGAAAGGCTCCAAATGCTAGCCTAACTGTACGATCTACTATCCACTCTGCTACTGTCTAAAAGGTACAACATAGATTAGATATTCAACCGTAGGCAGCACTACCATAGTCTAATTAGGAAAGGACAGTAACCGTGTAAAAACGTAGCGGCATCGCACGATCAGCCCCTCACGAAGTTCCACTTAAGTGTCTTCATGCAGGCAACCAACAACTGATGGGTGTGGGGCTGACACTTTTCTTTTATCAAAGTGGAGATCGAGAAATTTGCAAATGTCTACCACTGGTAGGACACTGTTTTGCAAACGGAGCTTAGATTCAGGATGCACAGGTCGACATCAATAGGAGTGTACAACTAAGGTTATAGGGACCATCTGATGACTCGGTTAATAGTTTGCTGTGGCCGTCTCTCAGTAGTTGCCATCCTTCCGAAGCTGAAATGTGGAGCTAAATCATCTATATACAGCGGGGGAACGAATGTGGACCCCGTAGTGGCAACTATGCCGTTGATGGCGATTGTGAACAGCGTGACAATCACAATAGATCCCCATGATACTCTATTTTCTTGGACGTAATACTGAGAAAATGCATTCCCTACTCGGACTCGAAAGAGCCAGAGGGTGACGAAATTCTCAATAAAAGTCGGCAGATTTCTCCGAAATCGCTACTGATGTAGATTGGGGATAATCCCATAACGCCAGATAGTGTCGTAAGTTTTCTCCACGTCAAAAAACACGGCGACGAAGTGTTCCTTCCGAAGAAAGGTCTCCTGAACGTCGCACACCAATCTAACTAGATGATGGGCGGGAGACCGGTAAGAGCAATAACCACACTGGTAGTTAGTCAGGAGAGCTTTCTCTTCCAAAGCCCACATACGTGGCCGATTCATCATCCCTTCAGATAGCTTACAGAAGCTATTTGTAAGGTATTTTGGCCTATACTTCTCCAGAAGCTTTACCGGGCTTGGGAATCCATATTCTATTCAGTAGTGTGAGCGTATCGCTGAGATATCGGTTACTAAAAATATAAGCATTTGATTTTTGTCGGACCCAGGAGTGTGTCCCAGCACATCACAGTTCCGAATCCCTGAAAGGCATGTTATAGGAAAGCGAAGCACGAGAGACAAAGGAGAGGTGACGAGCCTCTGCCTCGCGCTTAATAGGCAGAAAAACAGGGCCTTATTTCGCAGAGCCGGACGTATTTGTGAAATGTAACGCGATGTTATCTGCAATAACCGAAGGAATCGTAACTATATCTCCCTTAATTGAGATTCCGGGGGCTGAGGCATGTTCGTAACTTCGACAATACGGCGGAGTTTTGTCCACACTTATGATGACGGAGTATGTGCCGCCATATAAGACACATACTTTACCCGAGTAGCTTCCTTACTCTCTCGCATCAAGAAACGGACCTTAGCGCGGAGGCACATGAACACAATATGGTTGGCCATCGTAGGATTCCGATGATAATGCTTAAAAGCCCGGGACCTGTTTCCGGCGAGGAATACCGCTGAAGAAAGGCATTGTTTCACAAGCAGCTGCCATAATTCCAGTTGTAATGGAACAAATATGGTCGTAACAGATCCCAGCACCTCATCGGCCATCAGTGCGCGTTTTGGAAACTGGCAAATTTGCCCGACGAAGTAACCAGCGCTTCGGTACTTTGGACTATCCTTGATTCGAGAGCATGATTAGTATCGGGACGTAGTCATTATCACAGAGGTCATCGAGTAATTGCCACCGTAATAGGGGAACTAGCGTACGACTGCATAAAGTGGCATCCAAGTGAATGTGCCATCTGCGCTGCTGAAGTTCCCCTGTACTGAGCACACATAGATTGAACTGGTGATTAGTTGCTCAGGAACCCTCCCCCATCGCGCAGGAAGACGAATAGCCCAGAAAGTGCATCAAGCGTTTTCGTCTACCGGCAAGATGGGAAGAGGAGATAATTGAGCGATCAGATCTTAAACCGGCAAGATGAAGGAGATAATTGAGCGGTCAGATGTTAAGAATTCATGTATGTTAAGATCATCATTTGGTGGAAAGTACACGTTGCACACCGTTGCCTTTGCTGGTAATGGAGCGTGAACTGCGCCTGCGTCCAGCTGAGGTAGTGCGACACATTTTCGCTGAAAATGTTGGAGTGGACTAGGGTACGGTGGTGGTGGTGATTTTTTTTTTTTGCTATTTGCTTTACGTCGCACCGACACAGATAGGTCTTATGGCGACGGTGGGACAAGGAAGGGCTAGGAGTGGGAAGGAAGAGGCCGTGGCCTTAATTAAGGTACAACCCCAGCGTTTGCCTGGTGTGAAAATGGGAAACCACGGAAAACCATTTTCAGGGCTGCCGACAGTGGGGTTCGAACCTACTATGTCCCGAATACTGGATACTGGCCGCACTTAAGCGACTGCAGCTATCGAGCTCGGTGTGGTGATTATTGGTTTAAGAGGAAGTACAACTAGGCAACCATCCTCTATATAACACTATTCAGAAGGAAAAACTGGAAGGGATCCGACACGTCGAAAAATGATAGTATCGGCCAAAGGAAGACAAGGGCCACGAAAGGCGTGAAAATGAAACACTCCCTAGGATTCGCAAACCTAATAGCGTCGGGGTCGAAAAGAACAAGAGTTGACCAAGGGAGGTCGGATAGGACAGATGAAAGAGAGGAGCCTGACGTAAGTAAGTGGAAGCAATGCCAGGACTCAGCTAGGGGCCCCGTGGTCACCAATACTCGCTCCCAAGTTCAGAGCCCCTTGGGCCCCTTTTAGTAGCCTATTATGACAGGCAGGGGATACCGCCCCCACCCACAGGGGGAACTATGGTACAAATACCGCCCAGTCATCCCACCATCCACAGCTACTCGGTCTTTGGAATAAAGACGATATTCGCTCATAGTCGTGTCGCGTCCAGGTCTCAAACCAGATTCCTGTAGACAGACTTTGGAGGCCGCAGGAACGGATATTAGTAGACACAACTCAGTTAGGCAACAGTGATAGCTACTGCACTACAATAGTGCCATTGTGTGGACGAGTGGTCCAACAAAAGTAGGACAATTGCTTATCCCTGTTTTCGTCCAGTTACCTTCCACTTTTCACCGTTATTGTCGGTGTCATTGTTATTGTCATCATCATCCACGATGATGAATGGTTTAGTCTTCATGTTCTCCTCTGAAGAGGCAGACACGGCGACTGAACATTTCATGGATGGTGAGCCATCTAATTGGGAACGGTGGGCATTCTTCATGGGAGAATTAGGTTCCCCAGAAAGGGATGGAGGAAGAGGGCGTTGGATCTTCTCGCTCTTGCCCACCGTTTTAGGACTCTCTGGAGAAAAGCCGGCAGATGGTTTGCCGGTCGTCTTTTAGGATGCAGTGATCCCCCCATCCCCTGATTGGGTTGGAGAAGACTTTTCCTACAAATTCTTAGGGGAGCGCTCAAGCTTCCCCTCCTCTTCCTTGTTGTTCCAACCCTGGTTGGGAAAGTCTCCCCCCCCCCCTCGTCCTGGTGGAGGAGGAAATCTCAGCATAACGTGGCTGAGAAGGGCCTTTCCCAGGCAACGTCGGCAATAAAGCACTTGTTTTCGCAGGAGGTATGAATACCTTCCTGGAATTTTCAGTTCCTTTAATTACTAATTCTTATTGGCGGTTAGGACTTTTCTATGTTTCCTGAAACCGAGCTCGATAGCTGCAGTCGCTTAAGTGCGGCCAGTATCCAGTATTCGGGAGATAGTAGGTTCGAACCCCACTGTCGGCAGCCCTGAAAATGGTTTTCCGTGGTTTCCCATTTTCACACCAGGGAATGCTGACTGGGACTGTACCTTAATTAAGGCCACGGCCGCTTCCTTCCCACTCCTAGCCCTTTCCTGTCCCATCGTCGGCGTAAGACCTATCTGTGTCGGTGCGACGTAAAACAACTAGCAAAAAATGTTTCCTGAATACTGGTAACTGGTGCAAAAATCCGTAATTGTGCAAACTTTCCAGCGAAAGAGACGGAGAACTCCGGAACATGGATGGATTTAAACTTTTACCGGGCGTCTGGATCTTCTGATCCTGTCTGAATATGGGACAGCCTTTGGATATTGGAGCATGCACACCTGTGCAGTTGATGCAAACAGGTGATGGTGTGAAATCGACACAAACATGCTCGATTTTCCCACTCATTTTACAGGTCGTCCAAGCTTGACATCGCAATGAGGTGTGGCCAAATTTCTAGTACATGTAACACCTCATCGGAGCTGGAATATACTGGGGTACAGTCAGATGGTGGTGGTGGTGGTGGTGGTGGTGGTGGTGATGTTTGTTTTAAGAGGAAGTACAACGAGGTAATCATCCTCTCTGAACAAATAAGTGGAAAATAAATTTAAAATATAAAACAAAATTATTTATTCAACAAAGGAATTTTGAAACGCAGTACAAAATTTTAAAAAAGCAATTATAGAATTAGGCCGAAAAGATTACTAACGTATCAAAAGGGAACATGCGTTCCCTGAGTAACAGTACACTTGTAATTTATATACCCTTGATAAGTACACTGTCGCACATAAAGCGGATGACGAGATCAGCAGTAGTCACATCATCGGCTAGTATGCGTTCGAGTGTTTCCTGCAGGCCGAGGCTCCGTCTTAGGCCAGAGAGATCGGCGCACTCTGTGAGGATGTGGGCCACGGTGAAGTCGGCACCACAAGAACACACTGGGGGGTCTTCCCTCTTTAGGAGATAGGAGTGCGTGGATCGTAAATGACCTATCCTCAGCCTGCATAGTACTATGGCCTCTCTCCGTGAAGGTCGGAAAGAGGACCGCCACACGGTAGTTGTCTTCTTAATTGCTCTCAGCTTGTTGGGAGTTCGGATATCTAGCCACTCCGATTCCCAGGACGCGAAGATTGTTCGACGTAGCTGAGAACAAATATCCTTAGCAGGTACATTGACTGGTCTTGGAGGTAAAAGTACAGCTTCCTTTGCAGCTTCATCCGCAAGTTCGTTTCCCGCAATCCCAACGTGGCTTGGAAGCCACGCGAAAGTGATTCTGGTGCCAGCATCCCTTAACCTGGCTAGAAGGTCATGTATCTGCTGTACCAGTGGGGGTTGCGAGAAACAGGTTTCAATAGACTGCAGAGAGCTTAACGAGTCGGTACACATTAGTTCTTTCGTCACGCAGTGCAAACTGCAGAGCCTCTAAGGTGGCGTAAAACTCCGCAGTATACACGCTACATACACTAGACAGCGAGATCTTCGTGCTCATCGGTGACGAAAGAGCAACCAACATTATCTCCGATTTTATAACCATCCGTGAAGAAATGTTTCGCGGACGGATATTGGTGAACGAAGTCCTGGAAATACCTCTGATAAACGGAGGAATCCGTGTTCACCTTGGGTCCACGAATTAGATCTAGACGTATATCCGATCGCGGAACTAACCACGGAGGTACCTCGCTGAAAGTTTGTTCAAAACAACTACCGATATCGATATTCAGGTCACGACACAAGCTATCACTTCGAAACCCAACCGGCTGTGTGGCTTTCGGCCGGTTTTGGTACCTCTGGTGTTATTGGGTACTAAAGATGCACTGATAGCCTGGATGTAGCGGCATTTCACGAATTTTGGTAGCGTGCGTGAGCAGTAACTGCTGCCTCCTTATCCGTAAAGGTGGAACTCCCGCTTCAGCGAGAAGGCTGGGATTGGGGCAGGTACGGAAAGCTCCCATTGCCAGCCTAACTCCACTATGGTGAATACTGTCTAAAAGGCTCAGCGTAGATTTTGACGCTGAGTCATAAGCCACACTTCCATAGTCAATTCGTGAGAGGACCGTCGCCGTGAAAAATCGTAGCAGCACCGCACGGTCAGCCCCCCACGAAGTGCTGCTGAAAAACTTAAGCATGTTAAGTCTCTTCATGCAGGCAACCTTCAACTGACGGATGTGAGGGTGCCACGTTAGTCTCTTATCAAAATAGAGACCCAGGAATCTTCAGGTGTCTACCACTGGTAAGACACTGTTTCACAAGTGGAGCTCTGGTTCACGATGTACAAACCGACATCGACAGAAGTGTACAACTGAGGTGTTCACTGCTGAAAATCGAAAAACAATTGCAGAGCTCATCTGTCGACTCGATTAATAGCTTGCTGTAGCTGTCTCTCAGCAAGCGCCACCCTTCCGGAGCTGTAATGTAGAGCTAAGTCATCTACATACATCGATGGAACGACTGCGGGCCCAGCAGCGTCAACTATGCCGTTGATGGCGATTGTGAACAGCGTGGCACTCAGTACAGATCCCTGCGGTACTCCATTTTCCTGAACGCAATGTTGAGAAAATGCATTCCCTACTCGGACTCGAAAGAGCTGGAGGGACATGAAGTTTTCAATAAATGTTGGCAAATTTCCCCGAAATCCCCACTGGTGTAGAGTGGAGAGAATTCCATATCGCCAGGTAGTATCGTAAGCTTTCTCCAGGTCAAAAAACACAGCAACTAGGTGTTCCTTCCGGAGAAAGGCCTCCTGAATGGCGCTCTCCAGTCTGACAAGATGATCAGTGGCAGACCGATGAGAGAGAAACCCACACTGGTAGTTAGACAAGAGACCCTCCTTTTCCATGGCCCACACAAGTCGCCGGTTAACCATCCTTTCAAATAGCTTACAGAGGCCATTCGTAAGGCAGATTGGCCTATAACTATCCAGAAATGTTGGATCTTTCCCTGGCTTGGGAATTGGTATCACAATTCCCTCACCCCATTGAGATGGAAACACTACCTCACTCCATATTCTGTTGAATAGGGTGAGGATATCCTTGAGACATCTGTCCCTAAGTGCTTAAGCATTTGCTTGTGGATTTTGTCCGGTCCAGTATCGTGTATCTGCATAGCGCAAGTGCACTCTGCAACTCACACTCCATGAAAGGCACGTTGTAGGGATGCGAAGCACTAGAGGTGAAAGAGAGATGGTGTGCAGAATCGTATCTGCGAAATGTGACACGATGTGGTCTGCAATGACTGAAGGGTTCGTACCTAACCTCCATTAATGGAGATTCCGGGGAGTGAGTGCAGTCACATTCTGTACTCCGACAATACGGCAGAGTTTTGTCCACACTTGTGATGATGGAGTATGTGCCGTATGGAAGACATATACTTTTCCCATGTAGCTTTCTTGTTTAAAAAACGGGCCTTCGTGCGCAGATGCTTGAATGTGATATGATTGGCCATCATAGGATTCTGACAATAATACTTAAAAGCCCGTCGGCCCACCATGGGATCTATTTCCGTTGAGGTATGCCGGACGAGGAATGAATTGTTTGCTCGACAGTAGCCAGAATTCCAGTAGTAATGGCAGAAATGTGGTCGTCAACAGACTCCAGCATGACATCAGCCAACACAGCGCGTTTGGAAAATTTGGCTAATTTGCCCTTCGAAGTAACCAGCGCTTGGGTACTTCAGACTGTTTTTGTTGTAAAAATATCTTGACACATTACTTTGCTAAATTACTGAATGTACAATATTATTATTGTATTGATCAACATCATCATTTTAATTGCCCCTTGTCCAGCTCCTGCTAGGTCGGGGTGTTGATTGTTCTTCTCCACTGTTGCCTTTCGTTCCACCATCCCTGTTCAGTAATTGTATTCCATTCCAGTCTTCCATTCTTATACGGTTCTTGACAGGTCTATCCATCTTGCTGTGGTCTCCCTCTAGGCCTCTATCCCTCTATCTTAGCCTCCAACACTTGTTTTGGTATCCTTCCCTCTTCCACTCTCATAACATGTTCAAAACCATCTCAATTTATTCTTCTGCATCCTATCACTTAGTTTTTCTATTCTATTTCTTTTCTGATCTCCTCTCCTTGTCTTCCCTACCAGACTCCTCAGGAACCTCATCTCGCTGGCCTGAATTTTACTCTCATCTTTTGCTGGCAATGTCCAGGTCTCTGATGCATACATTAATATAGGGATATAGTACATCTTGTACATTCCCTTTACATTTCATAGGAACTTCTCTGTTCTACATCAAGTTCTTTACATTCTGGAAGAATGTATTTCCCACTTATTTGCTGGACTTCTGCGCTAGTATGGGTTTAGCAGTTACGAATACATTCTTCAAGCATAAAGCTATTCACTGCTACACATGGGAGGCTAGGGGTACCAGATCCATAATAGACTATATCTTAACCGACTTCGAATTCAGGAAGTCTGTTAGGAATGTACGAGTTTTCCGGGGATTTTTCGATGATACAGACCACTATCTGATCTGTAGTGAACTAAGTATCTCTAGGCCTAGGATAGAGAAAGTGAAATCTGTCTGCAAAATATAAGAGTACAAAATCTCCAGGAGGAGGAAATTAGATAAAAATACATGGATATGATTAGTGAGAAGTTTCGAACAGTAGACAGTAAGCAGGTTCAGGATATAGAAAGAGAATGGGTGGCATACAGGGAAGCTGTAATAGAAACGGCAAGGGAATGCCTACGAACAACTGTGTGTAAAGATGGGAAAAAGTGAACGTCTTGGTGGAATGATGAAGTGAGAGAAGCTTGTAAACGTAACAAGAAGGCTTATCAGAAATGGCTCCAAATAAAGGCCGATGCAGGCAGGGAATTGTACGTAGATTAAAGAAACAGAGCGAAACAAATAGTTGTTGAATAAAAAAAAAGTCATGAGAAGATTTTGGTAATAACCTGGAAAGGCTAGGTCAAGCAGCAGGAAAACCCTTCTGAACAGTAAAAAAGAATCTTAAGAAGGGAGGGAAAAAGGAAATGAACAGTGTTTTGGGTGATTCAGGTGAACTCATAACAGATCCCAGGGAATCACTGGAGAGGTGGAGGGAATATTTTGAACATCTTCTCAGCATAAAAGGAAATCTTCTTGATGGTGTTGCAAACAACCAAGCTCACAGAGAAGAGGAAAATGATGTTGGTGAAATTACACTTGAGGAAGTGGAAACGATGGTAAATAAATTCCATTGTCATAAAGCAGAAGGAATAGGTGAAATTTGACCTGAAACGGTGAAGTATAGTGGGAAGGCAGGGATGAAATGGCCTCATAGAGTAGTAAGATTAGCATGGAATGTTGGTAAGGTACCTTCAGATTGGACCACAGCAGTAATTGCACCTATCTATAAGGAAGGAACCAGAAGGATTGCAACAAAAAACCAAACCAAACCCTATGGCACTACAGCCCATGAAGGGCCTTGGCCTACCAAGCAACCGCTGCTCAGCCCGAAGGCCAGAAGATTATGAGGTGTCATGTGGTCAGCACAACAAATCCTCTCAGCTGTTATTCTTGGCTTTCTAGACCGGGGCCGCTATCTCACCGTCAGATAGCTCCTCAATTCTAATCACGTAGGCTGAGTGGACCTTGAACCAGCCCTCAGGTCCAGGTAAAAATCCCTAACCTGGCCGGAAATCGAACCCGGGGCCTCCAGGTAAGAGGCAGGCACGCTACCCCTACACCATGGGACCGGCTTAAGGATTGCAACAACTATCGAGGTATCTCACTGATTAGTGTACCAGGCAAAGTATTCACTGGCATCTTGGAAAGGAGGGTGCGATCAGTGGTTGAGAAGAAGTTGGATGAAAACCAGTGTGGTTTCAGACCACAGAAGGGCTGTCAGGATCAGATTTTCAGTATGCACCAGGTAATTGAAAAGTACTCGAGAGGAATAGACAGCTGTGTTTATGTTTCGTAGATCTAGAGAAAGCATATGACAGGGTAGCAAGGTAAAAGATGTTTGCCATACTGGGGGACTATGGAATTAAAGGTAGATTATTAAAATAAATCAAAGGCATTTATGTTGACAATTGGGCTGCAGTGAGAATTGATGGTAGAATGAGTTCTTGGTTCAGGGTATTTACAGGGGGTAATCTTTCACCTTTGCTGTTTGTAGCTTATGTGGATCATCTGCTGAAAAGTATAAAGTGGCATGGAGGAATTCAGTTATGTGAAAATGTAGTAAGCAGTCTAGCCTATGCTGACGACTTGGTCTTAATGGCAGATTGTGCCGAAAGCCTGGAACTTGAAAATAGGTGCAATGAGTATGGCATGAAAATGAGCCTTTCAAAGACTAAACTGATGTCAGTAGGTAAGAAATTCAACAGAATTGAATGTCAGATTGGTGATACAAAGCTAGAACAGGTAGATAATTTCAAGTATTTAGTTTGTGTGTTCTCCCAGGATGGTAAAAATGAAATGGCATATGGCTTTTAGTGCCAGGAGTGTCCAAGGACATGTTTGGCTTGCCAGGTGCAGGTTTTGATTTGACTCCCGTAGGTGAGCTGCGTGTCATGATGAGAATGAAATGATGATGAAGATGACACATGCACCTGGTCCCCATGCCTGCGAAATTAACCAATGATGGTTAAAATTCCAGACCCTGCCGGGAATTGAACCCAGGACCCCTGTGACCAAAGGCCCAGACAGTAACCATTTAGCCATGAAGCCGGACACCCAGGATGGTAATATATTGAGATTGAATCAAGGTGCAGTAAAGCTAATGCAGTGAGCTCACAGTTGCGATCAACAGTATTCTGTAAGAAGGAAGTCAGCTCTCAGACAAAGCTATCTTTACATTGGTCTGTTTTCAGACCAACTTTGCTTTACGGAAGCAAAGGCTGTGTGGACTCAGGATGTCTTACTCATAAGTTAGAAGGAACGGACATGAAAGTAGCGAGATTGATTGCTGGTACAAACAGGTGGGAACAATGACAGGAGGGTATTCAGAATGAGGAGATAAAGCCTAAGTTAGGAATGAACTTGGTGGATGAAGCTGTACACATAAACCGGTGTTAGGGACCTATGCCTACCCGGTATAGGTATAACCAGTTGATCACATAATAAACACTCACAACTGCTATAAAATAAACACTATATTACGAAAATACAATTTCACACATTACAGTCCGTCCGCCATACTTGTTTTTTTTTTTTTTTTTTCCAAAGATCACTATAACAACAGCCAAACACTCATAGTGTAAACATGACATACTCCCACCTTTTGAAACCAGTCAAAACACAATGTTTACAGACAGAGGCGAGAAGGTATTTTAACTCTTCTTCCACTCCTGGTGAAGTTGCGGCTGCCGAGACTTAATGTCTCAGGAACCGTATCACTGGGTAAGGCCATCTCCTCACTCCCACCTTCAACCTCCAATGGATAAAGGTGCCTCGTAGGACGGATGAGTTCTCCTGAGGATGTCTTCACTCGAACTACCCTGATCACTTTGTCTTTACCTGGAAATATAGCTGTCACTCTCCCCAGGGGCCAGTCGATTCTTCTCTTGTCATCACTACCAATGATGACCACATCTCCTACCTTCCAATGCCGATCAGGCTCCTTGCCCGATGGACAGCACAGAAGGCTACCCAGATATTCCAGTCGGAATCTTCTCCTCAGTTCATTCCTCAGCTGTTGAAGGTACTGAAATCTTCTTGAGAGACTGACCTGATCTAGTTTGTCTAAATCTGGAGTACCAACCATGGGAATGTCCTGAAGAAACATTGACGGAGTTAGAGGCACCAATTCATCACGACTTTCTGAAATGTAGGTGAGGGGTCTGGAGTTAATTACGGATTCACAATCAGCAATAACAGTCAACAGTTCCTCATATGTCAAGATAGCCTTGCCTAAAACACGCCTTAATAGTTTCTTGACCATTTGCACAATGCGCTCCCAGAATCCACCCCACCAAGGAGCTGAAGGAAGACTAAACTTCCACTCGATTCTAGTAACCGATGTTTCCGCACCTATTTTTTTCCAATCAATGTTGCCGAACAATTTGTTAGCCCCAGCAAAATTTGTCCCATTGTCACTATAAATCACACGAGGCCTGCCTCGTCGGGCTATGAAGCGCCTAAGGGCAAGTAAAAACCCTGTAGTCGACAAAGTCATTACTAGTTCAAAATGGACTGCTCTAACAACTGCACATGTAAATATCACAATCCAAGCCTTGTCTTTGGATTTTAGAAATAGTGGTCCAGCAAGATCGACTCCTACCACTTCAAATACACCTGCATCTCTTACACGATCTTCTGGAAGGGCTGGCGTTTCAGGAACTGATTTTTTCATTTAGAATCTTCTACATTGTATACATTTCCTGATGACTTTGCGAATTGTTCTTCTTCCCTTTGGTATCCAGTAGTGCTCCCGCATTATGGCGAGTAGAATCTGAACACCAACATGAGAAGCTCTCAAATGGTGTTCTCTGATTATCACCTCAGTCAGAGGGTGATTTGATGGCAATAAAACAGGTGTACGGAAATCGTATTCATCCTTCCTGTTGGTGATTTTTGTCTTAACCCTGACGAGGCCCAGCTGGTCTTTGAAAAGGCACAATGTTTGTTGGTTGTCCCTTTCAGTAAAGTTCTCTTCTTGAACAATTTTCAACAGTCGTCTCTCCGCCATTGAAATTTCCAAACAATCCAATTCAGAAGCAACATTCTGCTCTACGTCCTTTCTCGCATTGTTGATGAACCACAGCATCCAGGCCACCATTCTGACGATTCTTGAATACTGAGAAAAGAATCTTAAATACCACTGCTTTCCCTGGGAGACAAGCATAGTAGTCATAACAAGGCCTTTTTTTCTTTCTGCACTGACCTCCTCTTCATTAATTTCTACAACACGTGATGGCCAACTGTTCTCTTCCAACTTTAACCAAGCAGGTCCCTCCCACCAACGAGAAGAAATCAGCTGCGAAGCAGAGCAACCTCTCGAAGGTAGGTCTGCTGGGTTGTCTGTGTTGTATGTCCGGCGCTCCCGTCTCGCTCCGCCAAGCCAGCTGCACGCGCGCCTGTGTATCATTCTGCTAGCTTCGACGCGCAGCCCTCAGTGCGCGTGCCTGACCATCGAGTGTACTATAAATAGGAGCTCCCTGCCTGCTCAATGGCCCACTTCCCCCGGTGTCCAGCTCCAGAATACACCCTACGTCGAGCACGGAGGCTACTCCTCTTGAAAATGTGCTTCGACCAGGTGGACTGAATCTCTGGCAGCACGAGGTTTCACCTCTGGTCACCGCTCCCTTACCTGTTTCCGCTGCCTATGTTCCGTAATTCTTTTACAAGCCATTTTCATTCCCTAATTTATGCAAGCTCCCTTAGTTTCGCTAGGTGGAATTTCTTCAATCAATTGAACTTGCTTTTTAGGAATTCAGGCACTTCAACAAACAAGGACTCTCAAAGACATTCATGTTAGTGTGCCAGATAGTTCTCGACTATCAACGTGTCAATTCACAAAGACTATCTTTTCAAGATAGAAGTGTATATAAAGACTGTAAACCTGTACATATTGTATAAAGACAGACTTTTCTCAAGATTCAATATTCCTTTTTGCTTCAAAATAAATTTCAGTTATTTGTGTAAATATCATAAAGTGAAGAAATAAAAGTTGTGTTCTGTAATTTCAACCTTGGTTACAACACAACTCTATGGCGACGAGGTAAAAAAGCTACAAACTACAATTCATCGGCCCCAGTTGCCAACTCTATAGTGACGAGGTACAAGCAACAAACTACACGTCATCAGCCCCAGTCATCAACTCTACGGCGACGTGCTAAACAACAACGACACTCCAACCAGTTCTGACACACAGCTTACCTTACTCTTTCTTGCACGCATATCGCAATGGCTACTGCGGAACAACTCGCTACGGTCTTCCAAGCCTTACAGCAACAACAACAACAGTTTATGCAACAACAACAGGCAGCATTACTTCAGGCTATTCAAGCTATTTCTGTCTCTACACAGCCATCAGCTATTCCTCCGTTCTCTGCTTTTGATCCGGCTAAGGAAGAATGGTCAGTTTATTTAGCCCGTTTACAACAGCATTTCATCTGCCATTCTGTCACAGATGATCAACGCCGCCGCGCACTATTTCTTAGTTCGGTTGGCAATGCTACGTGTGAATTACTACGTAAATTAAGTCCAGAAGAACACTTATCTGAGGTACCCTTCACGCAGCTCTTGGCCCGTCTCACGGAACACTATGCCAAAGCTCCTCACATAGTGGCTGCTCGCTATAAATTTTTTCAGAGCAGAAAGCAACCCCATCAGACACATACTGAATGGATAACTGAATTGCGTGGTCTAGCTAAACCCTGCCAGTTCATCTGCTCCAAGGACGGTTGTGGTTCATCCTACACTGATTCTCTCATTCGGGACATGATAATTTTACATACTCCTGAAGACAAAATACGTTTTGACGCTGTCAAGCAGAGTAACCCTTCTTTAGAAGACGTCCAGCGTATTGCTACGGTTTATGAGCTTACTACCAAGACTGCCGCAGCCATAGCTTCTCCACACGAAGTTGCACAAGTCTCGCCTCAGGCCCGCAAGTCCTCTGCTACAGTGAACCGTACGGATAAGGCGCTCTCCACCAAGCATTCTCGCCAGGTTCCCTCTCGTAATGCTACACGGAAGCCCAATTCTAAAAGCACCTCGAAACTCCTGCCTTCCTGCCGAGGTTGTTTCAAGCATCATGAACGTCGTGACTGTCGTTTTTTCAAAGCTACTTGTGAACGATGTAATAAACTTGGACACATTCAGACTGTCTGTCAAAGTTCCCTCCGCCCTGCTAAGACTACTGCAGCGCGCCGGAAGCATATACAGCCCCGCCAAGACATGGAAGTTGATCAGATCAATCTTATTCTTCCTACAAAGGATTCTCACAAAATCTTCATTCCTCTCTCATTCTCTGATCAGTCTGTCGATTTTCAATTAGACACTGGATCACCTGTCTCTATTATTAACCTGACTACCTACCACGACTTAGGTTCACCTTCATGCTCTCCAGCTGACATCCAGCTCGTGACATTTAACAAGAAGAAAATTGACATCAAAGGTCAAATTAAGCTTCAGGCTAGTTATAAAGGAATTCAGAAGGCCATTCCTCTTCTCGTAGTTAACAACTACACTGCATCAAACATTATGGGCATGGATCTATTTAACTTATTTGGTTTCCAGATACATGACAACATTAACGTCGTATCTACATTGCATCCTACTTCTGACGTTACCGCTCTCCTAGCGCAGTTTCCTGAAGTCTTCGACTCTCAGCTCGGAACAGCAAATGACTATACAGCTCACATACAGCTGAAATCCGGAGCTAAGCCTCGCTTCCTCAAAGCACGTCCAGTACCCCTAGCACTTCAAGACCAGGTCACGAAAGAATTAGAACGATGGATACAAACTGGAATTGTAGTACCAGTTACTTCTAGTCAATGGGCTACTCCACTCGTGGTAATCAAGAAACCTGATGGTAATGTTCGACTTTGTGGCGATTTTCGAGCTACAGTCAACGCACAACTCGAAACCGATATCTTTCCTATTCCACGTCCAGAAGACTTATTCCGTCGTCTCTCTGGTGGACAATTCTTCTCTCGAGTTGATCTTAAAGAAGCATATCTCCAGCTACTTTTAGACGAAGAATCTAAGAAATTCCTCACACTCAACACTCCTCTAGGACTGCTCCAGCTCCAGCGGCTCCCATTCGGTGTTTCATCCTCAGCGGCTATTTTTCAGCGCTATTTGGCTCAACTCACCGCCTCAATTCCCGGTTGTGCTAACTACCTGGATGATATTATTGTTACTGGAAAAGATCATCAGGAACATCTAACCAATCTCCGCCTTCTTCTCCAGAAATTGAAAGACAATGGCCTACGAGCGAATCTCGCTAAATGTACCTTCTTTCAGCCTCAAGTTCACTACCTCGGACATATACTTGATAAGAATGGAATTCGTCCTAGTATGCAGAATGTCTCCGCGATAGTAAACATGCCAGCACCTCAGAACCTCAAGCAGCTTCAGTCCTTCATAGGCAAAGCGAACTATTATAATAAGTTCATTCCACGCTTCGCTACAGTGGCAGCTCCATTAAACGCTCTACGTAAAAAAGGTGTTAAGTTTCAGTGGACTCCGCAATGCCAACAGGCATGGAAAACAATCAACAACGCCTTAATTCAAGCTACACAACTCACTCATTTTCAGCCCGACAAGATCATCACGCTAGCTACTGACGCTTCAGACTACGGTGTCGGTGCCGTTCTCTCCCAGAAGGATCGTCATGGACAAGAACGCCCCATCGCCTTCGCTTCGAAAACACTCAATGACCATCAACGTCGATACTCACAGATAGAGAAAGAAGCTTTAGCCATCATCTTTGGTATTCGCCGTTTCAATGAATATCTCTATGGCAACCATTTCCTGATCATTACCGATCATAAGCCTCTCGTACACTTATTCCATCCTGGTAATAAGATCCCAGAGAATTCCCTCAGAAAGCTTCAACGATGGTCCATGTTCCTTTCTGATTATTCCTATCAGATTGTATATCGAGCCACATCCCAGCATTGTAATGCTGATGCCCTCTCCCGCTTACCCGTTGGTCCTGATACTGCCTTCGATTCTCAAGAATCTGAATGTCTTCAGTTGGACATAGAACTTGAAGATACTGTATCCAGTTTTCCTATTGATGCTACCTGCATAGCTAAAGCTACGGATAAGGACAGTACACTTGCTACTGTACGTACTTACATCCGCAACGGTTGGCCTCTTCCGAGCACACTTCCTGCCCACCTGGCACCTTATCATCGTATGCAGCATCGTCTTACGACTCGTGCCGGAGTTGTACTACTAGAAGCAGGCACCATCTTCCGAGTGGTTATCCCACTTAGCCTACAGAAACAAGTTCTCGAGTTATTACACCAAAGCCATTGGGGTATCTCCAGAACAAAGCAACTCGCCCGTCAACACTGCTACTGGCCCGGTATTGATGCCGCCATCGAAAAGCTAATACGTCATTGTGAGCAATGTCAAACGAATCAGAACGCCCCGTCTTCTGATCTTGCTTCATGGCCTCCTGCTACTACTCCATGGGAACGAGTTCACATCGATTTCGCAGGTCCTTTCCTCAATTCCATGTGGTTAATAGTCATCGATTCACTGTCAAACTTTCCATATGTAGTGGATATGCATTCGACTACTACAACCGAAGCTACCATTCGTGCTCTCCAGAAAATCTTTACTACAGAAGGTTTACCGCAAGTACTCATTTCGGACAACGGACCTCAATTTACAGCTACTGCTTTTCAGACCTTTTGTACACATAATGGCATTCGTCATATCCTAGCACCACCTTTTCACCCTCAATCTAATGGTGAAGCTGAACGCTTCGTACAAACATTTAAAAGAAGTATGAAGAAAGCTGTCTCTTCAGGCTTAACTAAAGACCAAGCCTTGCTCCAACTCTTAAACAACTACAGAACTCTACCCGGCGCTGATAATATCACTCCTGCACAGAAGCTCCATGGACGACCTCACAGAACTTTACTTTCTCTGTTACAGCCTCTTCCGGCCCAGCATAAGACCTCACCAACGAAGTTCTCCCTCAACGACAAGGTCTACACCAGGACATTCAAATCCAACCCACTCTGGATACCTGGAGTCATCTGCAGATCTTTGGGTCATCGTCTCTACGAGATACAGACTACGGAGAAACGTATCTGCCGCCATCAAGATCAGATACGTCTGCGCTACCGCCCCTGTCCAGCTATTGATGCTATTGCTAAACCTGATAAATCTATTGCTGAACGAGCCTTAGATCATTTAATCACAATGGGTTCCTTTCAGGACGAGACAGCGCCACTCCGCCCAGTTCCAGCTCCGGACAATACAACAGAGAAATCAGCAGCTCCGCCCCAGCATCGCAGTCGCCGCCAGCGCCGCCGCCGTTTCACGCCGTACCGGCGTATTTAGGAGGGGAGGGTGTTGTATGTCCGGCGCTCCCGTCTCGCTCCGCCAAGCCAGCTGCACGCGCGCCTGTGTATCATTCTGCTAGCTTCGACGCGCAGCCCTCAGTGCGCGTGCCTGACCATCGAGTGTACTATAAATAGGAGCTCCCTGCCTGCTCAATGGCCCACTTCCCCCGGTGTCCAGCTCCAGAATACACCCTACGTCGAGCACGGAGGCTACTCCTCTTGAAAATGTGCTTCGACCAGGTGGACTGAATCTCTGGCAGCACGAGGTTTCACCTCTGGTCACCGCTCCCTTACCTGTTTCCGCTGCCTATGTTCCGTAATTCTTTTACAAGCCATTTTCATTCCCTAATTTATGCAAGCTCCCTTAGTTTCGCTAGGTGGAATTTCTTCAATCAATTGAACTTGCTTTTTAGGAATTCAGGCACTTCAACAAACAAGGACTCTCAAAGACATTCATGTTAGTGTGCCAGATAGTTCTCGACTATCAACGTGTCAATTCACAAAGACTATCTTTTCAAGATAGAAGTGTATATAAAGACTGTAAACCTGTACATATTGTATAAAGACAGACTTTTCTCAAGATTCAATATTCCTTTTTGCTTCAAAATAAATTTCAGTTATTTGTGTAAATATCATAAAGTGAAGAAATAAAAGTTGTGTTCTGTAATTTCAACCTTGGTTACAACAGTCTGTGCCTGTTAGATGAAACCAACACTTAGGATTAGATAATAATCTAATTTATTTCACTCTGTTAGTGACGAACACTCCCCAAGCTTCCTCTCTTCTTATCCAACATAGTACAGAAGAAGAGTCACTCCAATAGTACTCCGGGATGTCCGTCAGTTTCAAACTTTCTTTCACAGAAAAAGCGAGACGTGAGCCTATAGTGCAGGCTAATAACTCCAGTCTCGGTATCGTTATTTTCTTTAAGGGGGCTACCCTTGATTTTGCTGCGACCAGTCGCACTTCAAACTCTTTTCCATTGAAAGATCTTAAAAAAATAACGGCTGCATAAGCCACTTGACTGGCATCACAAAATACATGCATACTCCATGACGATTTGTCCTCACAACTAGAAAATCTTCTAGGCACTTTAATTTCAGCAACAGAGGACAACTCCTTCAACCACTTATTGAATTTGATTTGGGTGTCTTCACTTAACGGACTATCCCAACTTACTTTCTCTCTCCAACTTTCCTGTAGTAAAACCTTAGGTACAATGGAAACCGGACACGTAAAACCAATTGGGTCAAAAATACTTTGAGTCATTGACAAAACTGTCCTCCTTGTGAGAACATCAGAGTCATTCAACTTCACCATTTTACATGACAAAAGATCAGCTACGGGGTCCCACAACAAACCCAAAACAGGTGTCACTTTAGGTACTTCATCCTCCAGAGTCAACCTGGTGTACTCCCACCCTCTTAGGTCAAATTTTCCTTGCAACAGTAGCTCCCTCGACTTATCCACAAATTGTTTAAGTTCTTCTTCTGTGTTCACGGAAGTGACGCAGTTGTCCACATACAGAGATGTTCTCAGTTTATCTGCGGTTTCACAGAAGCACGAATTGTTCTTTAAATGAAGATCCTATACCGCTTCAAGTAGAAACGGACTGCAGTTAACTCCAAAAACAACCCGTTTGTGGCGGTATATTTTAAGAGTTCCCTCAGCAAAATTCTCCCACCACAGGAATTTCAAAAAGTTTCGATCCCTTTCAGCGACTGCGATTTGAAGAAAGGCCTTCTTTATGTCTGAGACCACGCCAATCCTGTTTAAACGTAACCGGTTCAAAATAGATGGAATTACTTCTAATAGATTAGGTCCCTTCTCCAGACAGTCGTTGAGTGAAAGTCCTCCTTTCGATTTACATGAAGCATCAAACACCGGCCTCACTGCTGTAGTCGATCCTTCCTTAAAAACTCCTCTGTGTGGTATAAAGTACTCAGCATCCTGAGAGCTTTCTTGGCCAACTTCTTCAATTATCCCTTCATCTTGCCAGTCATGGAGCACCTGCTGGTACTTCTCGAAATTTTCTTCCTTGATTAAGCGGTGTGTTGTAGAAACCAGTCTTTTTAATGCAACATCCTTGTTGTCTGACAATAGCTGCTGATCTTCTTTCCATGGAAGCGCGACTTCATATCGTCCTTCCTCATCTATCTTAACATTTTCTTGGAAATGTTTCAATGTTGCCATTTCAATCTCCTTCTTCGACAACGTCTCGGTCAGATCACAAATTCCTATGCTTTCCAAGTTCCATAGTTCACCCAAAGAAGCCGTTCTCACAAACAGAGAGTTCACCATAGACACTGTGTTAGAGTTCTCAGTTGTCTTCCAGAGCTGTCCCATCACTGTCCAACCAAATGTGGTCCTAACAGCAACCAAACCAGACCTCAACTTGACTGTTTCCCTGGTCAATAAACTTCCCACGATGTCTGCACCAATGAGTAACTCAATCTCCGATGGCTCTGGACCATAATCAGAGAGCCAAATTTTCTTTTCTCTGATCTCATCCATCCAAGGATCCCCTTTTAAACGTGGGATTGTACCACAAATTACCTTTTGTCCCAGCACCTTAATGTTTTGAGAAATTGAATGACGTAGGTTGACAATAGCTATCTCATACAGGTTATGATCTTTTGCACCGATTGAAGCACCCCCAAAAAGCTTGTGTTCAATTTTTTCAGTCTTTGATGGAATATACCCCATTTCCACGGCAGTTTTCTCCAATAGATAGGATCTCTGCGAGCCTGTATCCAGCAATGCCCGTACAGTTCTTTCTTTCCCTTGATGATTTAACCTAACTACAAGAGTTTGTAACAGTACTTCAGAAACATTACTGGTTTGGGTGTTAAGGGTTACAGTTGGGCCACCTGACAACTTTGAACCCCATTCTTGGTTCTTCTCATCACCCTTATAACCCCCTTTATTTACATCTAATTTGGGACACATAATAGCCTCATGTTTATCACTGCACACGAGACATTTTAGTTTCGTAATGCAATTAGCAGCCCTATGTCCCACCTTCAGACATGAAAAACAAGCTTTATTCTCTGACAACCTTTTATGTTTATCCCTTAAGTTCAATTCTTGAGCCAGATGACACCCTTTGCTGTCATGCGATTTATTACAGAAGACACACTCCAAACTGTTTCCTTTTCCAGCGAAAAGTACACTAGCAGTAGCTAAACCTTGCTCCTCCCGCTCCCGTTCTTTAATCTTAGCACTCCTCGATTTATTAGATAGTCCAAAACCAGCTTGAGCAAATGTAATTCTCTCTTCACGCTCTACTTCACCCTTCAGAAAACCAAGTAACGCGGTCAGTTTGTCAGCATGTCCATTATCCTGATCCGTTTTAGTCGTTGATGAACTCCTCATCCAGAAACGTAATACTTCCTCAGGCAAGCAAGATTCTACTAACGGAAAGAGCATCGAGCCGTACTTATCTCGAGTAACGCCTATTGATTCTAAAGCTCTCAGCTGTGCTTCTAACTTGTCGTATAAGCTAGCAAGCATAGGCTTCTCCCTTGTCTGAGAAACATTTTTTACTACAAGACTTATGAGCTCCCTGACATAGAATTCTGTCAATAAATCTTCTCTTCCAAACCTACCCTTAAGGGATTCTACAGCCTTAGAGTAATTTTCAGCAGTGGGGGGGAAACTGGTAACTAAATCTCTAGCTCGGCTATCAACCTTCGTGGACTGGATTAGGTATTGAAATTTATCTTCATCCTCAATTTCAGAGTCCTCATGGATGCGCCAAAATTGTCCCCAAAATTCCAACCAATTCCTAACCTCTCCATCGAATTTCACGAGTTCTATCTTTGGTAATTTCAATTGCCTTTTGTTTTTACTCTCAGCTGATACAGTTGATCTACCTGACACTACTTCCAACACATTGGCATTATTAGCTTGTAACCACAGGGCATATTTTTGTCTTGCATCATCTAATTTGTCTCTAAAACTGTCTATAGATTCGTACTCACGGTCATACTCGTCGTCTCCTTCTCTTTCCAGCAACAAATCTAACACTTTTTCGTCCAACGGTGCCAGTTCCTTTCCTAACCTTTCCAATTTATTTATCAAGGATTGCAACGTATCTTCATGAATGCCGTCTTGTATTTCTTGACTTAAATTTTGCAAGAGCAAATTGTACGTTTTCGTAAAAGTTGCTCTAACCGGCCTCCGAGCTTTCGTTAACTTCTCCATTTCAACACAATCTTCAAGTCGTGTAAATTAATACGTATCCTGGCAGGGTCGCCACAATTTGTTAGGGACCTATACCCGGTATAGGTATAACCAGTTGATCACATAATAAACACTCACAACTGCTATAAAATAAACACTATATTACGAAAATACAATTTCACACATTACAGTCCGTCCGCCATACTTGTTTTTTTGTTTTTTTTTCCAAAGATCACCATAACAACAGCCAAACACTCATAGTGTAAACATGACAACCGGCTTCGGTGGTGGGGTCATGTGAGGTGAATTGAGGAGGATAGTTTACCTAGGAGAATAATGGACTCTGTTATGGAGGGTAAGAGAAGTAGAGGGAGACCAAGACAACGATGGTTAGACTTAGTTTTTAATGATTTAAAGATAAGAAGTATAGAACTAAATGAGACCACAGCACTAGTTTCAAATAGAGGATTGTGGCGACATTTAGTAAATTCACAGAGGCTTGCAGACTGAATGCTGAAAGGCATAACGGTCTATAATGATAATGTATGTATGTATGTATGTATGTATGTACTGTACGTATGTCAGGAGTTTATTGAAATAATCTTTCCACCTATTCTTTATCTCCTCTGGGTCTGTTATTACATTTCCACTCTCTTCTTTCACTTGTTTTGTGTACATTTGTTTTTTTCTCTTTTTTTTTTTTTATCAATCTATACAACATCCTTTTTCCAGCATTTACATCCTTCTCCAACTCTTGTGTGAATCTCTCCCAATATTTTTTTACCTCGTTTACCTCTACTTTTAATTTCCCGATACTTAATCTTAATTCCTTCTTTCCTATCTCTATTCCATTCTTGCTATACTTTCTTCTTTTGTTTAACAATCTCCTTCATCTTTCCATTCCATCAAGGTGTCTCCTTTTCCTTCACTTTCACCAAAGTTCTACCACAATTTACTTCCTTCTTTCCTATCTCTATTACTTTCTTGCCACACTTTCTTCTTTTGTTTAACAATCTCCTTCACCTTTCCATTCCACCAAGGTGTCTCCTTTTCCTTCACTAGGACAAAGTTCTGCCATAAATCTTCTCTGCACAGCTTACAAATGTGTTTTTAAATTTGGTCCATTCTTCTTCTACACTTTCCATTTCTGATATGGGGATGTGCTGTTTTTTTTTTCCTCCTGAAATTTCTCGTGATTTCCTTTATCTTTTAATTTCCATACTTTTATTTTCATCTTTTTATTTCTTTTACTCTCATAATTTTGCTCTGTGGTCTGCATCAAATGCCTCATCTGGTAGAGCTGTTACATCCATTAACTGTTCATGATTTGTTTCCTCAACCAAAAGAAAATCAATAACTATTTTTGTCCTTTTTTTAAATCCGAGTCTTTCTAGTATTCTTCTTTCTAAAACAAGTGTTACCCCCCAATCATTCCATTTCTCTCACAAAAATCAGTCAGTTTAACTTATCTCCCTCGCTGTTTCTTTTTCCATATTCAAAAGGACCAATCACTTCTTCTTTGCCAACTCTGTCATTTCCAACATGCGCAATGAGGTCTTCTATGATTATCACTTCCACATCGGTGATTACTTCCTAAAGTGTCTCCAAGAATTCCTCTATCTTTTCCCCACTGTTTCCAGTTTGGGGTGCATAAACGTGGATAAAGTCTTTCACTTCTTCTGTCCTCAGTCGTACTCTGAGTATTCTGTCACTAACATAGTCTACTTTTTCCAAATATTCAGCCAGGGTTTTGTTAACCCTCCAGTACACGCGCTGCAGATTTTCAACCGCAGATTTGTTCCCTTTGTTTCAGTCCAGCGAGTAATTATCTGACCAGTTTCCTCTTCCACCTTATCTTAGTTTGGGCCTTTTCCTTCCGGTCTATTACAACACTTAACCTTCAGTTTGCTGTCTGCCGGCTTTGGGGATATTTTAGTTACTGTGCGGTGCTTTCCAACACATGAGTGTAGTAGTGTGCTCCCTTGTGACAGTCAGCTGGATTGTGTGCTTTAAACTTTCAGTGACTTTTCCATTCTTATATTACATATGGTTGTACCCTGAAATGGATCCCGAAGAGAATAAATAACTTGCTTGATAGAGTTCAAAAGGAATATAGACAGAATGAAGCAATACTGAGAGACCAATGTGCTGCCAGAAAGAGACTTTTTCATGAAAATAATGAAGATGAGAATAAATGTTATCTTCAGAAGAGGAGGAAGATATTGTATATTAAAGTTCCAATGCAACACATTTATTAACTAATCTTCAATTAAAGTACAAATACATCAAAATCTTTCGAATGGAGAAATTAACTTTTGGACAGCCTCGGCGAGGCATTTTACTCCCAGCAGCGTGACTGATAGCCGCAATCACCTGACCAACTCAGAGGTCATCAGAATCCCGCAGCCCGTGATGTTCAAATCAGCACTACCACAGAAGACAATGCCAATAATGACACGGAAGAGAGTGAACACGACACAGACACAGAAGTTTTGGCTGATACTGAAGAAGAAGATTGAACCGAGGATAACTGTGTCAGACTTGAACTCCCTACTCGCCCACCTCAGTATGCTGAAATAGTCTTGTAATCTAACTGAAACATACACTGCAGCACTTATCGGGGCCCAGTGAGGAGACACAACATCATGACACACATCCCTGGCCTGAAAGGTATGGCTCGAGATGTTGCATCTCCTGTAGAAGCATGGAAATAATTTTTCCTGACAGTATGCTGGATAAAATTGTAAATTATATGAATATTTGGATTAAAAAGCAACATGGAAACTACAGTAGTCCACGAGATGCTTCAAGTACAAATATCATTGAAGTCAAAGCTGTGATTGGTTTTCTTTATTAAGCTGGGGTACTGAAATCATCGCATCAGAACTTAAGAGATTTATGGATGCAAAACACAAGTGGGGTTGAGCTTTTCTGCACCATTATGAGCATAAATAGATTTCGTTTCTTACTCTGAGTTTTATGGTTTGACCGTAAAGACAGAGTATCGATAGACTTGCAGCAATCAGGGAAATATTCAAGGATTTCATTGCCCATTTCAAAACAAACTTTCCTTTGAGTGAACATGTAACAATCGATGAAATGTTCGAAGCATTCCGTGGTAAATTCCCTTCCGACAATACGTTGCTAATAAGCCTGCAAAATATGGCCTGTAAATATTCACCCTAACACACTCCACAGCATTCTACATGCAGAATATGGAAATATATGCCAGAAAACAACAAGAAGGTCACTATAAAGTGAGCGATAGTGGCAAGGATGTGGTTGAAATGCTTATTCAGCCAATTTCTGAATCTGGTTGAAACATAACTGTGGATAAATGGTATATATCTGTACCATTAGCCTATAGTATGCTAGCTAACTATAGGTTAACGATGGTAGGAACTCTAAAAATAAAAATAAAGAGAGAAATTCCTCCCCTCTTTATACATATGTGCATATTCTGTTCAACGCGTGTAACCGTACGTATGTACGATCCCCGAGTTTTTAGGTTAGGAAATTTTCGTATATAGTTTGTTAGGTTAAAATCATGTAATTTTGTTTATTTACCATGTAAAAACGTAATATTATAAGAAGAATGTATAGTTAAGGAATATTGCATATGTTCATCATTATATTTTGTATAAATTTCCGTTTGGGTAAGAGTCTGTAAATATGGCCTGGCCGTAAGGATTGTGCAACTGGGAAAACTGCTACTATATCGGGAAGGACGGTTGAAGTCAGTTGGATGTGTTGCAACAGGTGGCTTGAAAACACGGGGTACGGCAGGTTGTATCGGTTGAAGAATTGGAGTGAATCAATGTGGACATACATGAGTGGACGGTCTATGTCACATCATATACTCGATAGCCAATGCGAGGGCTTTGTTTTGAGCGAGGTTTGTGTTGACAGAGTGACGCGGGAAGAAGTGCCGGTGTGAGCGTTGCTACCACTAAACTTTTCAGGACGCGATTACCACGTGTAGCAAGGATATATAAGTGGGTACGCGTGTGCGGCGAGTCACTCTGATTCTGATTCTGATTCTGATTCTCATTGTGTTTCTGACTCTGATGCTGATACTGTGTGTTTCTCATTTGTACTGGTCTGCGGGAGCGACATATTTGCGCAGTTTGCGCAGTTACGGAGTGAACATGGTATAATCTCAACGACTTACCGGCTTTGCAGTGGACTTTCTGTAAAAGAAAGTGTTTGTTTGGAACTTGTCACCCGAGTATGCAGCTTCAGTTGATGAAGAATTTTGCTATTTGATTGCCTCTGGAGATGTAACACTTTCTGTCCAGCCAGCAATTGGAAAGACTTCAAGACGTCGACGAAGAAGTGTAAATAAGGTTAGGGATGCTCGTCTTAAGAAGGTTGCATCCCTATGTAGAGAAATAGTCGTCGTACTTTTCTCTACCAGATTAGAATTCACGGTAACAGTGGAGTGCGAAGGGGCTCTTACCTGGAGGTATGTTAAAAGTATAATGATGTTCTATGTTTATTGAAGATTTTAATGATGTGTAATTTGCCTTTGTAAGACGGCAAACGAGTAAATCTCGTGAAGAGATGATTTTGTTGGGTGGTAGGCCTATTGTGTATATTAGTTCTATGTAAACGGCCAGCACTAAGTGGGTTGCATTAGTGTTGATTTTGTTGGTGTTTGTCACATATTAGTTATTATTCGATGTTCTATGTTTATTGAAGATTTTAATGAAGTGTAATTTGCCTTTGTAAGACGGCAAACGAGTAAATCTCGTGAAGAGATGATTTTGTTGGGTGGTAGGCCTATTGTGTATATTAGTTCTATGTAAACGGCCAGCACTAAGTGGGTTGCATTAGTGTTGATTTTGTTGGTGTTTGTCACATATTAGTTATTATTCGATGTTCTATGTTTATTGAAGATTTTAATGAAGTGTAATTTGCCTTTGTAAGACGGCAAACGAGTAAATCTCGTGAAGAGATGATTTTGTTGGGTGGTAGGCCTATTGTGTATATTAGTTCTATGTAAACGGCCAGCACTAAGTGGGTTGCATTAGTGTTGATTTTGTTGGTGTTTGTCACATATTAGTTATTATTCGATGTTCTATGTTTATTGAAGATTTTAATGATGTGTAATTTGCCTTTGTAAGACGGCAAACGAGTAAATCTCGGGAAGAGATGATTTTGTTGGATAGTATTGTGTATATTAGCTCTATGTAAACAGCAAGCACTAAGTGGGTTGCATAAGTGTTTATTTTTGTTGGTGTTTGTCACATATTCGTTCTTATTCTGGGAGTAAAGTCATAGAATCAAACTTTAAGTGAGTCTTTTGTCAGTGGAGTAAGGCTGAACCTGGTATGTTACCCAAATTTAATTTCAGGGGTTATATAGCAAACAGGTAAGGTTACAAAGCAAGTCTGGAGCCTCGTCAGCCTGATGACCGTCGCCTTGAGAGAGAGAGTGGCTCGTTGCTCTACACAATTAAATATTCCTGCAATTGTTTTGCAGGTGGCGCCCATTATCCTTGTTATTTTCACTTAGTTGAGTCAACGTTTATCTGTTCTGTATTACAATAAATTACAGTAGTTACAATTGGCGCCGCCAACGTGAGGCAGAATGATATCCAGACTTGCTATATGACCTTGGTAGGCACATTTGGTCCAGTGTTTTAGTGAGCTTGTGTTAGGAGTTATGTATCGGTGTTGTCATGTTTTGAGTTCTATGTTTTATCAGTGGAATATGAATAATAGTAAGAGTAATAGTAGTGTAATGAATCTGAGAAGGAGAAAAGTGCATAAAGGAAGTATGTCAGTTAATGATGAGGAGAGCAGTTGTGGCACAAGCACACAAAGTTTGATGAAAGTAGTTTTCAGAGTGATAATATGTCTATGGAAAAAGTGTATGGAATTGTAATGGGGGGTGAAGGGGAAGGTAGTGATCAAAATCAAAGTAGCATGGGGGGTAATAATGAGTTTATGAAGTTAGTATTGGAGCAGTTGGCCAAATTGATTGATCAAGGGAATAATTTAAGTAGTCAAATTAGTAATCAGGGGAAGGAATTAAGTGATAAAATTAGTAATGTAGGGGAGGAGGTAAGTAATTTAATTGATAAGCATTGCACGGCAGCTAATGATTGGGGTAGTAGTGTGGAGAAAGGAATTGATAATGTAGGGAGGGAAGGTGATGATTTGAGGGATTTTGGGGGTAAGGGGTGTGAAGAAAAGGAGGAGGATTTGTCGGAGGACCTACTATGTGCTAAAATTGATGGTGATAACACTGTGGTAATTGATGCTCTTTGGGAAGTTGCAGAAATTGAAAAGGAAGTTAGTTGTAAAGGTGATGAAGATTATTTTGTGGAGGAGGAGTCTTTGAAGAAGACATATCATGTTGTAGAGGATGGTGTAATTGAGGAGATTAATGTTACGTCGATAATGTGTCTGAGTAGTGATGATTTTGAGATTAATGAAACTTCCGTTAAGAGGGTCAAGAGCAACAGTGTTGATGGCATGAATGATGTGCGAGTGGGAACAGCGATGAAAGATATGGAAGTGGGAGAATTTAGTAGTAATGGTCGGGATCTCGAGTTCAGTGATAGTAGTGATTTCAGGAAGAGAGAGAGTGTGAGTGAAGGAAAGTGTGAGAAGGGTTGTGTGAATGAGATTGAGGTGGTTGAAGCTGGTATGTCCGATAAGGATGAGTGGAGGAAAACTGTCGATGCTGTGGGTGAAATTCTTTGTGAAGTGGAGGTTAGGTCACATTTTGTGCATAATGATAATCATAAGAGTGGTTGTGAATATTATGGGGATTCAGGGTTTGAAGATTTATGAGGAGTAATTGTCTTGGAAAGCTTTTTGGTATTTGGAGAAAGTTCAAAGAAACTGAGAGTGACAATGTGTATGAGAGAACAGGAGGTCGATTCAAACGTATGTTGAGTGGAATATCTGATGCTGAAGATCGTACGAATGATTTCATTGAAGTGTGGAAGAGTATTGATGAAAGAGGTGCGATTGTGGTGTGTTTTCAGTACAGGAGGGATGTTTGGATTGTGAAATGTATATGTGTTCCGAATGTAAGTCTGTGTAAGTTGTGTGTGAAAGAATGGGAAGAGAGTTTTTGTGTGAGATTGGCAACCATGGTAGATCTACCCTCAGCAGAAGTGGTATCTTCAAAGGTGATTGATTTAGCGAGGCAGAATTTAAGGAAGTCAGCTGATAGGAGAATGATGCAGCAGGGGAGGCATCATGGAGATAGTTTTGAAGTAGGGGAGGAAGTGTTACAAAAGGTTCCACACATTTCATCTGCAGACAACAAAGAAATTCATAAGTTTTTTCAATTGTATCAGGGACCTTACACAGTAGGTAAGAAAGTTGGCAAATGTGCTTATCACCTGTTGAATAACAAAGGTGACATGATTGGTACACACAATATTCACAATCTTAAGAGGTATGTAAGGTGAAGTATTGTAAGTTCAGATGTTTTGTGTATGTTAAGAAGAATGTGTGAATTTTCTTTAAATCCTGGGTGACTTTGACAGGCTGTGTAGGCTGCTGTACTGAAAAGACTGTGATTTGCTCAGATGTATTGTATATAATCTTCACAAATCAAGGGGAGGTATTGTAACCGTACGTATGTACGATCCCCGAGTTTTTAGGTTAGGAAATTTTCGTATATAGTTTGTTAGGTTAAAATCATGTAATTTTGTTTATTTACCATGTAAAAACGTAATATTATAAGAAGAATGTATAGTTAGGGAATATTGCATATGTTCATCATTATATTTTGTATAAATTTCCGTTTGGGTAAGAGTCTGTAAATATGGCCTGGCCGTAAGGATTGTGCAACTGGGAAAACTGCTACTATATCGGGAAGGACGGTTGAAGTCAGTTGGATGTGTTGCAACAGGTGGCTTGAAAACACGGGGTACGGCAGGTTGTATCGGTTGAAGAACTGGAGTGAATCAATGTGGACATACATGAGTGGACGGTCTATATCACATCATATACTCGATAGCCAATGCGAGGGCTTTGTTTTGAGCGAGGTTTGTGTTGACAGAGTGACGCGGGAAGAAGTGCCGGTGTGAGCGTTGCTACCACTAAACTTTTCAGGACGCGATTACCACGTGTAGCAAGGATATATAAGTGGGTACGCGTGTGCGGCGAGTCACTCTGATTCTGATTCTGATTCTCATTGTGTTTCTGACTCTGATGCTGATACTGTGTGTTTCTCATTTGTACTGGTCTGCGGGAGCGACATATTTGCGCAGTTTGCGCAGTTACGGAGTGAACATGGTATAATCTCAACGACTTACCGGCTTTGCAGTGGACTTTCTGTAAAAGAAAGTGTTTGTTTGGAACTTGTCACCCGAGTATGCAGCTTCAGTTGATGAAGAATTTTGCTATTTGATTGCCTCTGGAGATGTAACACTTTCTGTCCAGCCAGCAATTGGAAAGACTTCAAGACGTCGACGAAGAAGTGTAAATAAGGTTAGGGATGCTCGTCTTAAGAAGGTTGCATCCCTATGTAGAGAAATAGTCGTCGTACTTTTCTCTACCAGATTAGAATTCACGGTAACAGTGGAGTGCGAAGGGACTCTTACCTGGAGGTATGTTAAAAGTATAATGATGTTCTATGTTTATTGAAGATTTTAATGATGTGTAATTTGCCTTTGTAAGACGGCAAACGAGTAAATCTCGTGAAGAGATGATTTTGTTGGGTGGTAGGCCTATTGTGTATATTAGTTCTATGTAAACGGCCAGCACTAAGTGGGTTGCATTAGTGTTGATTTTGTTGGTGTTTGTCACATATTAGTTATTATTCGATGTTCTATGTTTATTGAAGATTTTAATGAAGTGTAATTTGCCTTTGTAAGACGGCAAACGAGTAAATCTCGTGAAGAGATGATTTTGTTGGGTGGTAGGCCTATTGTGTATATTAGTTCTATGTAAACGGCCAGCACTAAGTGGGTTGCATTAGTGTTGATTTTGTTGGTGTTTGTCACATATTAGTTATTATTCGATGTTCTATGTTTATTGAAGATTTTAATGATGTGTAATTTGCCTTTGTAAGACGGCAAACGAGTAAATCTCGGGAAGAGATGATTTTGTTGGATAGTATTGTGTATATTAGCTCTATGTAAACAGCAAGCACTAAGTGGGTTGCATAAGTGTTTATTTTTGTTGGTGTTTGTCACATATTCGTTCTTATTCTGGGAGTAAAGTCATAGAATCAAACTTTAAGTGAGTCTTTTGTCAGTGGAGTAAGGCTGAACCTGGTATGTTACCCAAATTTAATTTCAGGGGTTATATAGCAAACAGGTAAGGTTACAAAGCAAGTCTGGAGCCTCGTCAGCCTGATGACCGTCGCCTTGAGAGAGAGAGTGGCTCGTTGCTCTACACAATTAAATATTCCTGCAATTGTTTTGCAGGTGGCGCCCATTATCCTTGTTATTTTCACTTAGTTGAGTCAACGTTTATCTGTTCTGTATTACAATAAATTACAGTAGTTACACGCGTAAGTCGCCAATGGCCTCTAGTCTTGTTCTACACACTTCCAAATGTAGGAGGGATTAACAACTTGATCATTCTGGAAGCGAAGTGTGATGTGAGTAGACGTATATTTCTGAAAACCCTTTCAACTAAACTGTGCAATGAGTATTTATAGCACCACCTCTATCTAGACTGTATTCCCTGGGAAATGAAGCAGAGACTTCAGACTTACTTTGACCACAGCTGGTTCAGAAATGATCTGGAGAAAGGCCCCAATAACCTGGGAGATGTAAGTTTTGTGACAGGACCAAGAACCGGAAAATGAAGAGTACTTGCGCAACATGCTCACACTGTATCTGCTGGGAACATACTGTCTTCACTTGTAAAGACTGCAGTTTGGGAAGAGAAGAAAATGATGATGATGACTTATAATTAGTATGAACCAAGAAGTTGTCACTGCTACGAAACAGACTTGAAGTGAATATAAAGTGCATAAACAGAGAGTATTTTTTACGATATACTGGGCATTTGCATTTTGTAGCTGAAGACACTGAATAGACCAGGATATATCTTCCTAAGCTTTACTGTACATATCTAATTTTAGTATCTAGTTTTCTGAGTTTTATGTAATTACACCATCTATATTAATGCTATCTTTAGTGAAAATCTTTAGATGGAGTAATAATAGTCAAACATGATTCAACTCGCTTGAGCAATCTTCAGTTAAAAAAGTGGGGTTAAAGTTATTTACATAATAGATGCTAAAAATGTGTTAAAAATGTAATGAACAAAAGAATGAAAAACAAAAGAGACATGACGGAAATAAAAAACAATTCAATATATACACAATTTCCATCATTAAGATGGAGTAATAATCAACTCGTTTGAGACATCTTCAGTGAAAAACGGTAACGTTTTCACATAATTGATGCTAAAAAAATGTGTTGAAATGTCGTATGGCTTTTAGTGCTGGGATATCCCAGGATGGGTTCGGCTCGCCAGGTGCAGGTCTTTCTATTTGACACCCGTAGGCGACCTGTGCGTCGTGATGAAGATGAAATGATGATGAAGATAACACATACACCCAGCCCCTGTGCCATTGGAATCAACCAATTAAGGTTAAAATCCCCAACCCGGCCGGGAATCGAACCCGGGACCCTGTGAACCGAAGGCCAGTACGCAGACCATTCAGCCAACGAGTCGGACAAAAAATGTGTTAAAACCTAATGAAGGAAAGAATGAAAACAAGTGAGATAAGACGGAAACGAACAATAAGTGATTATGGTGAGGTTGTGGACCTCTTAGTCTAAAAATTTGCAGTGTGTTATAATTAAAAAACAGGATGAAATCACTGTGTTAAAAATTCAGAATGACAGTCTGTCTCTGTAGAGTCACCATCACAAATACTTAAGAGGGGAGCGAAAAACTTGAGAATCTAAGTTTGAGAGGAAACACGTGCCAGGTGAGATGTTGGCTATGTGTGTTTGCCTTATTTTAAATAGTCAGGAAGGCAGCGAAAAAATTCAGAAGCTATGTTAGAGAAGATAACAGATGCCTAGTAAACTGTATGTGACACATAGTGGAAACCGTCAATGAAGTTCAAACCTGTACTGGAAAAAATGAGGTTGTATGAGAAACTTATGCTGATAAGTAAAAAATAAGTGTGAAGAAACTTTTAAACTTACTTATTAAGTAGTAGTCCTCTCAAAACGGCCTGACTTTCTCAAAGTTAATGGTCCCATTCTTACGATCGTGTCTATTGTTCGCTCAGCTGTGTTTGCGAGGATGGGAGGAGTGAAGGGGAAAGGGGAGGGGGTGCTGAGCAGGGGGAGGGGGGAGTGGTAGTAATTTGGAGAGATGGAGGCAGGGTTTGTTTTTATTATAGAGTTCTGACAAATATATGGAATGGATGTTTCAAGTAGAATGTTCTTTTTTCATTGATTTAATTTAAATTCTGAGAGGGGTTCATAAACTGATCTATATCGATGTGGATTCTCTCGAGAACATTGAGCAAGGTGCCTTTTTGCTCATAATACAAGATCTTAAGATCTTTATCTATTGATGTCTATTCATGACTGGATCCTTTATGATGCTCACTCATAGCTGAAAAATTATTATATGAGAGTGTTGGGATGTTCGATGTATCTTATGACTAAATTGCGGCCTGTTTGACCAGCATAGCTGGAATTACAGGATTGGCATTTAATTTGTAAACTCCAGGGTTCAAATATCTATTATTATTGTTATTGTTGTCAGTGTGTGGATTGAAAATGAGTCTGGAGTTGCTGTGGGAGGTTCTAAATGCTATTTTAATTTTGTGTTTTTTAAAGATATTAGAAACTAGCAAGATACCCGTGCTTCGCTACGGTATTACACTGAAATTTATAATTGAATGCTTATTGCTTTAGATATATAATCCGCCGAAATTCGCGATCCGACTCGTTTTCTGCGAGAATCCCCCAAAATACGCGATCTCACTCGTTTTCTAATAGATTACGGCAAGTTTCCTCCCATTTTTCAATCTTTCTTTCCAGCAATCGATTTCGTACTTCCCGGGGTAGGTCCAGGTATTCCACCCGGTCAGCTGGGTCCCTAAATCTTTGCCATCTTTTCCTATAAGCACTTTTAATATGGATCAAATCCTTCAGGAGATCCGGCGTGGTGTCGTCTTGGGTGCCTTGGCGGTACTGAACCCGCCGTCGGACTGCATTCTTAGTAATTACCCGTCCATGACCCGTTTCCAGCGGAGGACGGTCCAGAACATTATTATTATTATTATTATTATTATTATTATTATTATTATTATTATTATTATTATTAGATGTTCTGGACCCCACAGCAAGATGCAAGACCGCTACTTGGCGGTAAATTACATCTGCTGCCATTGTCATTGTTGACAATGTGACCAGCACCATTGTCGCGGGTAGGCAAGTGTGCGGGTTTTCTGACGGTACGAATGACTGACTTCCGTGCATTATTGACCTTATTATAGAGGTGAACCATTTGACGGTCAATCGCAGTCCTATCGTTTATTTCAAATGTGTTTACATTTTTATTTATAGGCCAGGAGAATCTACTGTAATCTTAGAACGTTCTCCGAAGGAAAAGATGGCTGTTGAAAATGAACCCAGGAAAGATTAAAAATGATCGATTTATGATCAGAATAAGTACATCGAAAATCTACAGCCTGTTTCCAGTCATTCGACAGGGTCAGGAACGGAATGAATAAAGCCCCATCTAGCGGCGACAATGGGAATTGTGCCGGCTGCCGAAGCACACCTCTGAGGCAATGATCGATGAATGACAAATGAAATGAAATATTGGACAGTGATACTGGAATGAATGATGACAGGAAAAATCGGAGTAAAGGGAGAAAAACCTGTCCCGCCTCCGCTTTGTCCAGCACGAATGTCACATGGAGTGACCGGGGTTTGAACCACGGAACCCAGATGTGAGAGGCCGGCGCGCTGCCGCCTGAGCAACGGAGGCTCCTCATAAGTACATTATGAACAGTAAAATCAATTGGTCTCACCTCCTTTTACACCCCACCACCGTTAAGTTTATCCCCCCCCAAAAAAAAGCCTAAAAGAAGGCGTGTTTCTTTATGTTTAAAGGAGATTCCAAACACCAATGTTCACGTCTATTAAATTCAGTTTTGAGATATAAGTATCCCCATAAAAATAATTCACTTTCTTTCACATTCCTCCCCCTCCCCCCAAGTGAATTATCCGGTAAAATATACTGTTTCTTTAATAGTAAAGGATATTCTAAATACCAGTTATCACGACTCTAATTTCTTCAGTTTTTTATTTATGTGTCCTCATGAAAGGAATTCAACCCCAAGATGGGTTCACCACAAAACGCGTTATCTTTGTTTTTAAAGGAGATCCAAATACCAATGGTCACGTCTGTAACAACTTTAGTTTTTATTAGATGTATGTACTCTCATACAATTAAGTCAATTAATTTTTCAATTCTTTCACCACCCTCCCTTCATCGGATTTTCCGAGAATACGTGTTTCTTTACTTTTAAAGCAGATTTCACGTCTATAACATCTTCATTTTTGAGATATCAGTAGCCTAATTAAAAGAATTCAACACCATTTTCAGTCACTTTTAACCCCCCCCCCCTCCACCCAAGTGTTATTTCCGAAAACTAAAAATACACGTTTCTTTATTTTTAATAGGGATTAAAAAGTCCCATTTTTTTACTTCTGTAACGTATTGAGTTTTTTGAGATACTGTAGAAATTCTCATTTTAAAATTTCACCCCGTTTTAGTTCCTCTTAAATGGAGTTTCCAAAAACAAATCACCTATGTTTCTTTACATTTACAGGAGATTCCAAATACACACTTTTTACGTCTGTAACATTTTACGTTTCTCAGATATTCTGTAGATATAGTCTTTCAAAACATTCACCCATATTTGTCACTCCTGTTTAACCGCCATTAATTGTATTTTCCAAAAACAAAAAGTACGTGTTTCTTTATTTTTAAAGGAAATCCCATATACAAATTTTCAGTTCTGTAATTCTTCAGTTTCTGAGATGTATGTATCCTCATTAAAGGCATTCAACCCATTATTCACACTTTTACACCCCTCCTATTGCGATTTACGGAAAACAAAAAACAATACGCGTTCCTTTATTTTTAAAGGAGATTCTAAATACCAGTTGTTTACATGTGTAAACTTTTAAAGTTTTAAGATGTAGACACACTCATTTTAAAAATTCACCCGCCTTTTCACCCCCCGTTATTTGGATTTTCCAAAAACGAAAAAATACCCGTTTCTTTATTTTTAAAGTAGATCCCAAATGCCAATTTTCAGGTCTGTAATATCTTCAGGTTCTGAAATATAAGTAGCCTCATTAAAAGCATTCAACCCATTTTCACCCTTTTCCACCCTTCCTATTAGGATTTTCTGAAAACAAAAAATACGTGTTTCTTTATTTTTAAAGGAGATTCTAAATACCAATTTTTTTACATCTATAATATTTAAAAGTTTTGAGATATAGATACACTCATTTTAAAAATTCACCCCTTTTCATCCCACCCCATTAATTGGACTTTCTAAAAACAAAAAATACGTGTTTCTTTATTCTTAAAGGAGATCCCAAACACCAATTTTCAGGTCTGTAATATCCTCAGGTTCTGAAATATAAGTAGCCTCATTAAAGGCATTGAACCCTTTTTTCACCCTTTTCCACCCTTCCTATTGGGATTTTCCGAAAACAAAAAATACGTGTTTCTTTATTTTTCGAGATTCTAAATACCAATTTTTACATCTATAAACTTTAAATGTTTTGAGATATAGATACACTCATTTTAAAAATTCACCCCCTTTTCACCCCCATTAATTGGATTTTCCAAAAACAAAAAAATACGCGTTTCTTTATTTTTGAAGGAGATCCCAAACACCAATTTTCAGGTCTGTAATATTTTCAGTTTCTGAGATATAAGTATCCTCATTAAAGGCATTCAACCCCTTTTTCACCCCTTTTCACCCTTCCTGTTGGGATTTTCCGAAAACAATAAAATACGTGTTTCTTAATTTTTAATGAAGATTCTAAATACCAATTTTTACATCTGTAAACTTTAAAAGTTTTGAGATATAGATGCAATCATTTTAAAAATTCCACCCCCTTTTCACCCTCCCATTGATTGGTTTTTCCAAAAACAAAAAAATACGTGTTTCTTTATTTTTAAAAGAGATCAAAAGCACCAATTTTCAGGTCTGTAATGTCTTCAGTTTCTGAGATATAAGAACCGGAATTGTGATTAAAGGCATTCAACCAATTTTTCACCCTTTTTCATCCCTCCTATTGGGATTTTCTGAAAACAAAAAAATACGTGTTTCCTTATTTTTAATGAAGATTCTAAATACAAATTTTTACATCTATAAACTTTTAAGGTTTTGAGATATAGATACACTCATTTTAAAATTTCACCCCCCTTTTCACCCTCTTAGCGACGGAATATCCAAAAACCCTCTCTTAGCGAGCACCTACATCTTAATATGAATATATCCTCAAAATTTCATTTCTTTATGTCCAGTAGTTTTGGCTCGGCGATGATGAATCAGTCAGTCAGTCAGGACAAGCTATTATATATATATAGATTTGGTAAGTGTTACTATTATTGAACGTGAAAGATTTGAACTTCAATGACGGTTTCCACTATGTGTCACATACAGTTTACCAAGCATCTGTTATCTTCTCTAACATAACTTCTCAAATTTTTTGCTGCCCTCCTGACTATTTAAAATAAGGCGAACACACCTAGCCAACACTGGGCACAATAGTAAAAGTGAATTCAAGGGTTCCACCTTTTCAATACAATATATATTATACAAGAGTGTTATTTTACAACTTGGTTTATTTGTGGTACTGGTTTAGACTTTTTTTTTGGAGTCATCATCAGCCTATATTAGAGACTGAGAAAGATGACAAAAACAAAATATGTAAGTACGTGACAGCATACATGCAATGATACATAGTATGTGACAAATGTTCACACTTAAAAGTAAGAGTAAGTGGTTAAAATAGGCAGCAATATTTACAATGATTTAGAGGCATTATAGTCTTATGTAAACTTGATGCAATTGTTGATATCACACATTCTAATGTTGAGATTATGGTTATATGTTAGTTAAAAACTTGATAAAAATATTAAAATCTATCTCCTCTGGTGGAAATATCTTTCTGACATGGTGGAATGAGTCTCGAAAGCAATTTTTGTACGAAGTTTTCAAGTCTGTGGTTTGCCGGCACATCACACATTGGAGAATTATGTACATGTAGGTCCACTGAAGTGCTGGACCAAGATTTTCCCAGTTCAGTGTGGATTATGAACCCTATTTATCATTGACTATAGTATGAATTTTTATGAGACACACCTTGTTTAGCGTGCCGTGATTAGACACAATCGAGAACGGGACCGCTAAAATTGAGAAGATCAGGCCTTTCGAGAGTACTACTATTCTAAAATTTGAACTTCATTGGTAGTTTTCCATTATGTGTTACATACATTTCACCTGGCACGTGTTTCCTCTCGAACTTAGATTCACATGTTTTTTGCTCCCCTCTTAACTATTTGTGATGGGGATTCTACAGACACAGACTGTCATTTTGAATTTTTAACACAGTTATTTTGTCCTGTTTTTTAATTATAACACACTGCAAATTTTTGGACTAAGAGGTTAACCACTCGCCATAATCACTTATTGTTCATTTCCGTCTTATCTAATTTGTTTTCATTCTTTTTTTCATTATGTTTTAATACATTTTTTAGCTTCAATTATGTAAAGACATTAACTTTTTTCACTGAAGATGTCTCCGATGAGTTGATTATTACTCCATCTAATGATGGAAATTGTGTATATATTGAATTGTTTTTTTATTTCTGTCATGTCTCTTTTGTTCTTCATTCTTTCCTTTGTTATGTTTTTAACACATTTTTAGTATCTATTATGTTAATAACTTTAACCCTCTTTTTTTCACTGAAGGTGGCTCAAATGAGTTGAATCATGTTTGACTATTATTACTCCATCTAATGATGGAGATGTGTATGTATTGAACAGGAGGATATATTAAATTTCCTTTGTAAAGTCACCTAGTGCAAACTGCAGAGCTTCTAAGATGGCATGAAGCTCCACAGTACACACACTAAATACACTAGGAAGTGAGATCTTCATTCTTATATCACATGGGTGATGAAAGAGCAAACAACATTTTCTCCAATTTTAGAACCATCCGTGAAGATATGTCTCACGGCCGGATACTGGTGAACAAGATCCTGGATATAACTCCGATAAATGGATGTGGTGGTGCTGGTGATAATTTTTTTAAGAGGAGGTCCAACTTGGTAACCATCCTCTATATAACAATAATCAGAGAGAAACAATGGAAGGGATCTGACATCAAAAAATGAAGATATCGGCCAAAGGAAGACAAGGGCCATGAAGGGCATGAAAATTAAAGTCTCCCTAGGCCTCAAGTGCTCTAATACCATCGGGGTCGGAAAAGAACAAGAGTTGACCAAGGGAGGTCGGATAGGATAGATGAAAATGAGAAGTCTGGCACAAGTAAGTGGAAGCAATGCCAGAACTTCCAATTACTTGTGGGGAATCCGTGTTCACCTTAGGTCCACACAGTAGATCTAGACGTATATTTGATCGCAGAACTAACCATGGAGGTACTACCGATATCTATATTTAACTCACAACACAAGCTATCAATACCAATATAATACCAGGTTCCCTCTGGGAATCAACATCTATATCACAAGCTATCAATTCGAAACCCGAACGGCCGTGTGGCATTTGGGTGGTCTTGGTACCTCTGGTGGTACAGGGTACTAAAAATGCATTGATAGCTTGGATGTAGGTGCATTTCATGAATTTTGGCAACGTACGTGAGGAGTAACTGCTGCCTCCTTATTCGTAAAGATGGAACTCTCGCTTCAGTGAGTAGGCTGAGAATGGGTCTAGTACGAAAAGCTCCTGTTGCCAGCCTAACTCCACTATGGTGACCACTGTCTTAAAGGCTCAGTGTATATTTTGATGCTGAGAGATAAGCCACCCTACCATAGTCCATTCGGGAAAGGATCATTGTCATGTAGAAGCATAGCAGCACCGCACGGTCAGCCACCCAAAATGTGCTGCTGAGAAACTTAAGCATGTTAAGTCTCTTCATGCAGGCAACCTTCATCTGAAAGATGTGGGGCTGCCATGTTAGTCTCTTATCAAAATGGAGACCCGGGAATCTGTAGGTGTCTACTACTGGTAAGACACTGTTTCACAAGCGGAGCTCTGGTTCAGAATGCACAAGCCGACATCAACAGAAGGGTACAACTGAGGTTTTTGCTGCTGAAAATCGAAAACCATGTAGCAGGGCCCATGTGTCAACTCGCTTAATAGCTTGCTGTGGCTGTCTCTCAGTAAATGCCACCCTTCCGGAGCTGTAATGTAGAGCTAAATCGTCTACATACAGCAATGGAATGACCGCGGATCCAGCAGCAGCAACTATGTCGTTGATGGTAATTGCGAACTGCGTGACACTCAGTTACTCCATATTCTTGAACGTAATATTGAGAAACTGCTTTCCCTACTTGGACTTGAAAGAGATGGAGAGACATGAAGTTCTCAATAAACATTGGCAAATTTCCCCAAAATCCCCACTGGTGTAGTGTGGAGAGAATCCCATATCGCCAGGTCATGGGCGCCCGCAGGATCTTTTCCAGGGGGGGCCACATTAACAATTTTCTTGAATATAAAACCAATATAACGTCAGCAACATTAAATTGTTTACAGAAATTTCCAGTTAAAACAGATGCTAGATGACTGTCAGTAAGTTCAGTTTATGAAATAATCTGGTATGATATTAAACAATTGAACATCAACATTTTTAGAATTCCAGGGGGGGGCAAGGGGCCCTTGCCCCCCCTTGCGGGCGCCCATGCACCAGGTAGCATCATAAGCTTTCTCCAAGTTCAAAAAACACGGCGACTAGGTGTTCCTTCCAGAGAAAGGCCTCCTGAATGGTGCTCTTCAGTCTAACCAGATGATCAGTGGCAGACCGATGAGAGCGAAAATCACACTGGTAGTTAGACAAGAGCCCACACAAGGCGCCAGTTAACCATCCTTTAATATAGCTTACAAAGGCCATTTGTAAAGCTATTGGCCTATAACTATCCAGAAGTTTTGGATCTTTAGCTGGCTTGGGAATTGTATCATTTAGCCATGGAGTCAGACCCTACGCCAGATTTGCTATGAGAACTAATTGAAATGTCATGTAAAGCTATCACACTGGACACATTATAGAACATAGTTCGTGGAGCAGTTCGGTGCCATCAAGAGTATTTGGATGGTGATGATGGCCACTTCGAACACCTACATTAAGCTACACTTTCTCCGAGAATCATAATAATAATACTGAGCGAGTTCTCCATGCAGTTAGGGTCACACAGCTGTGTACTTATAAAAAAAAAAAAATAATAATAATACCACTGAACAAGTGACTATGCAATTTGGGTCCCATAGCTATCATCTTGAATTCAGGAGATAGTGGGTTTGAACCCCATTTTTGGCACCCCTGAGGATGGTTTTCTGTGGTTTCCTATTTTCACACCAGGCGAATGCCAGGGCTGCACCTTACTTAAGGCCATGGTTGCCTCTTTCCCACTCCTAGCCATTTCCTATCTCATCATCACCATAAGACCTATCTGTGCCGGTGCGATGTAAAGAAATTGTAAATAATAATAATTTGTCAGGTCAGGTGCATCCTGCTACCGTATGTGACTGTCTGATCAATGATCAGGCTGCCGTTACCAAATCTGTCACACTGAGGGTGAACCAACAGCAGTTATCCTTTGAATAGGAAATGACACATAAATTCTTCAGAGACCAAATAACTGCGGTATAACCGTTCCACCTAGTATGGAAGAAATGCTGTATTACAGTCCAGCGTTGGGAAGATAACACCATCAATAGCCTTACTTATTTACTTACTTATTAGCAACCTGTTGGAAGGACATTTACCTGCTTTCAAGTCTTGCAAAAATAATAGTCAGAGAGATTAACATATAACAATGACGACCAAGGCACCAAAAAAAAAAAAAAAAAAAAAAAAAAAAAAAAAAAAAAGTGGATGCTTCGGTGCAGACCCTAATAGGCTCTTGTATTTGAGAATAATCTTGCCAACTTTCCATTACAAATGTGTTAACAATTATTTCATAATTTTTTAGGGGAAGGTCTAAAATATAATTCGCAAATATCTATGTTATTAATGGTCCTATCAATAAATACTACTTAACAGATGCTTCTGACCATGTTTAAACTTTTAATACATTTTTATTGTATAGATTTTTTTACCAGTTTTATGTTAGGACATAAAACATTTAAAATAAGATCTTTTACATGCATGTGATTTTAATCTGTAAGCTGAAGAAGAGAATATTAATAAATTCTCGAAACATGTACTTATTTACAGTTGAAACAGCTTTAAACGTAATTCTGTTCAGCGTAATTCATATTTGTACATAATTTCCTTTAGGTCCTGGCAAAATGTAATTTAGAAGCGTGTTAATTAAAACTTATTTATACGTAATCCGTTTATACGTAATTCGCTGTTATACGTATCAAGTGTCAGTGAAATATAACTGAGTTTTGCGTAATGGTAATGAGCACGTGCTTTTTTAAAAGAAACTACTGTATTTACAAAGTTTCCTCTTTGTCGGCGTAGATGGAAGTAGAGCGGTCAGGTTTTGGTGCTGAAACAGAACACAAAGAGCTTCGCCGAGTGACATTGTTGACCCTTACTTGCTGGCCAACCGAACAAATCCCTTTCGCTCTCTATCTCGCTCCTCCTCTATCTTCGTCATTTTTTACCTTCGCAATGCCGCCAAAGATTAAGATACATTACAAGCAAAGTGGGCAGTTTCGGTGCGGAAACGAAAGAAAATACAGTAAATTTGTTTTTGAATATGAGAATTTATTTCTGGGAACAACGGAAGAGTAAAATGTACACAGTGCCGGTATCTGGTGTTTACTGTTGAACAGTAGTTTTGTCATTTACTTGCTGTTGATTAGCCATGGAGAACAGACAAAGGAAAAGTTACAGCCTAGATGAAAAAGTAAAATTTATACGAGAAGTGGATGCCAATCCACACAAAACAAGAACTTAAATTGCTCCAGACTTAGGGATTGCTTATACCATGTTATGTACAGTCATCAGTAAAAGAAACGCTATTTTGGACAAGTTCTTAAAAGTGGGTTCAGAATCAGCAAAGCGCAGCCGTCAGCAAGAAGGAAGGTACGTAGATTTGGAGAAAGCAATTTTCACATGGTTCCAGCAAAAGCGGGCTGCAGCTCTAACAATTAGTGGCGACATGCTGAAGGCAAAGGCGATATAGATTTAGCTAAAATGATAAGTATCACTGCTGATTTCAAGTCTTCATCAGGATGGTTGCAAGGATTTAAAGATCGTCATAGAATCACAGGGAGAACAATCTGCGGTGACTGAAAAGCTGTGGACGACGTCTGGTGCAACACTGGGAAGAAAAGGTTCTGCCGGGTTTCGTAAACGATTATCAGCCTCCAAACATCTACAATTGTGATGAGACCGGCCTATTCTACAATCTCCTTCCTAATAAAACATTAGCTGAAAAAGGTGACTCATGCCATGGAGGGAAGAAAAGTAAAATTTGTGTAACAGTACTTTTTGCCACCAATGCAGATGGATCTGACAAAACTTCGTCCACTTGTGATAGGAAAATCAAAGAATCTGAGGTGTTCTAAGGGTGCAAAAAGGAAACCTACGGAATATGAATCCAACAGAAATTCTTGGATGACAATGCTTCTAATGGAACAATGGTTGAAAAAACTGGACATTAAAATGAAAAGGAAACAGAAGAAAATCCTTCTTATGGATAGATGTGCAGCACATTCCAGGTGGAATTCTTCCCTCCTAACTACAACCGCTTGATTTGGGCATCATTGCAAATTTCAAAGTGCATTATAGAAAAATGCTGTTCAACATTTAATAACACTGAGTGATGCAAGAAATTAACCTCTCTCCATTAATTTGCTACAAGCCATGGACTTTATTTCGGCTGCCTGGAAGCAGGTGTCATCCTCCACAATCAACAACTGTTTCCGCAAAGCTGGTGTCTTACTAGAAGAGGCTGCCTCTAACGATGATTGTGGGGACGAAGTTTTGTCTGGCAATGAGCTAACACTACCGAAAGGTGTAGATTTCAATACTTTTGTGCATTTCGATGATAATCTGGCTGAATGTGGAGAACTACCAGATGAAGAAAGTATTGCTGATGTATGCCAACAATGCAGTGGTGATGGACCAGCTACAAGTGATAGTGACAGTGATGGAGATGGAGATAATGACTTGAATCTTGAAACACCGGAACTGAGTGAAGTGTTAAGTGTGATCGGTGTGTGTAAGCGTTACATCAGTGCGAAAAGTTGTATTGAAAATTCTTTGAATTCATTATTAAGTTTGCAAAAGGAAGTTTATACTCTTAATGCAAGAAAAGTGAAACAAGCCAAACTATCTGATTTCTTTAAGGCTGGACCAAGTTCAAAATAATATTTTCTGTCTTAATGTATTTATTATTTTCAAGGATTTACACATGTAGGTCTATTCCACTGGTTTTTCAGTAAATATGTGATGTATTGTGTAAGTCTGATTTCTAAGTAATTCTGAGTTACACGTAGTTTTTTCTCTTCAGGTTGAACTGTACATAGGTATTTATGTTATAATTGATGTATTAGTAAATATACTAGATTTTGAATTGTATTGACAAGGCGGACCTTTAAATAATTAATAACAGTATCGGGTGACCATAGTTAGATGACACAGATGTGTGAAGGCTTGTTGCTTGTGCAAAGAGTAACTGACTTGCAGGCATCTTTGATGTCGGCAGCAGTGGTGGCAATACTACTTGTAATAGGAGGTGTCGAGATGAATCCTTGTTCCAGACCAGTGGAATCAGTTGGCTGGGGAGAGATGAAGAAGATCAAAGAAATAGTCAAAGAGGTTTGTCAGCCAGAACAAACTAGAGATCTTAACCTGGAACAATATAACGAAACAAAGGAGATAAAAGAGTGTGTAAAAAAGGAACTGAGAATAATAACAGAGAAGGTTGTGCAGAATATTGGTGAATTAGAGATACTGAAGGCCAGAGTAAGGGTTCAGAGGAGGAGTTCAGACATGTAAAATGGCAAGAAAATATGGTCAACCAGGAAGCCAAAGGTAAGAAAACTTTTATCTACACTGTACCTGAGGGTGAAAATGAAATAGACATAGATGATGTTCACGGAGTGTGGAGAGTGAAGGGAAAGAGGCCAATTGAAGTCAAGATATTTTCAACTTTGATTGCAAGTAAAGTTTTAGGGAACACCAGGAATTTAAAAGGGGAAAAAATATGGGTGAGAAGGTACAATGACAAAGATACCATCATGGAGCAGAGAATTCTGCGTTTACATTTAGGAAGAGCAAGGAATTCAGGATTCGAGGTGTACGTACTAGGACAGTGCTTGATAGTTGATGGTAACTGGTGGTGACCGTGGACACCGTGGACACCGTGGACACCGGTATGGCTAAAGGAAATGGATCAGCAGTAGCAACAGCAAAGTAAGGTGCGTACGACAGATGAGAGTAAGGGTAGTACTCATACAGCAACTTGTGGAACAATAGATGATAGAGAGATTCAGTGCACGGCAAGGTTGACGAAAGGAAGTGAACAGAGGGACAGAAAAGAGGAGGAGCGAAATAGTGGCTAGAGGTAAAAGTTTAAGTTTAAAGGACTACTGATCCAAAAAGGGTGTCACATGATGACAATATGAACAAAGAAATTCGTTCACCAGAAGACAGTACTTTAGAAGTAGAGAAAGTGAGGGCAACAAGAAGTAAGGCTACTGATCTGACAGAGAGTAAAAATAAAAACTAGAGTGGAGACTAGGATGTGAGAATATAGAGGGATTTTTGAACAAGATAGGAAACAAAGAGGTGAAACAATTATTGGCCAAACTGCAAACTGGACATTATTACCTTTGTTGAGAGTTGGATTGCATTAGGATATGAAGTCCATGTACTATCTGCGCACTTTTTAGTGATAGATTTGTATACTGGTTTGAGGAGTAAGAAGGGAGCACTTCCGGTTCCGTTAGTACTGCCAACTGAATGGAAATGAAATCTGAATTGAATTGATAATATGATCGATCAATATGAATTTTCTAAACCTTTGTTATTTTAAGCCAACAACTGTGTCACACACACATTATATAACATTGTATAACATTTCTCGATGCGAATCTTATTCCTAGAGTGAATTCTATAGTTTGGCTTTGCTGTGTAAATAACAACAGTACTAGTACGTAAAGTGTACGCCAGACGTTGCACAGCAAAACTTAAGCGATTCATAGTTTGTGTTTCAAAGATTGCCAGTACGAATCTCGAAGATTGCCGAGGTCGACCGCTTCAGCACTAGGGTGTAAATCTATCACTAAAAAGTGTGCAGATAGTAGATGGTGTGTGGAGAAAGCCAGATGATGAGAATGATTTGAGACTGTGTAAGGTGGGGGGCAGAACCGGTATATACACGTTATGAAAGTATGTTATACTTTCTTTTCATTCTTCAGCTCTGTTCTATTCTATTCTATTCTGGTATCTTTTATTGCATTTTATTTTATTCGTTTTTATTTATTTCTTCTACGATATTCATCCCTGATTCATCTAATGTCCTTTCTGTTACTTCTCACAGTGTGATAAACATCTTAATAGGAGCTTAATGTTGTCGTCAGCTCCCGCTTGGATTGCTCTGCCAGCATACAGCGAGCTACCTGGTGACGAACAAACGTACCACTACTATCTGCATCTCACGAGCTTGTAGCTACGGCACGAGTAACACATACTACACTAAGCTACAAACATTAGTCATGATCAACAGTGTGAGTTCTCTGAAAGAGATGTGTGCTCATTATTAAACTCTTCATTATACAGTAGTTGCAGTCAATATGTAACTAAAGCACAATTGCACTTCTAATTTGAAACTTCACAGCAGCACCTTAGTTCACAGGGAGACGTGAGATTGGCGCATGCCATGCTTACTCTCATCAGATGATCATAGTACAGCTCCAACGGTAAAACAATCTTAAATTCAAAACCTCATTTTTGTAGAAGTCTTCCCCGTGAACAGTCAAGTTTTACTTCTGAAGATGTGGAGCAAAAATCTCTGTGAAACGTGAAGAGTGCGCCTTGTTTTCTTGACACGGCATATGCCCAAAAGCCCATATCATGTCAACATAATGGTTGTTAAAACAATAATGGATAAATACATGAAGACAAACAGAGGCAAATTGTATATCACAGTAATTGATTTAGAGAAAGCTTTTTATTCGGTGAGTAAACGGGCTGTGGTATATAAGTTGATTCAGTGGTGGATGAGAAAGGCAAAATTAGAAGTTATTAAGAAAATTGAATATGTAAGGATGATCATAAGCAGCAATGGCAGATGGACAGTACAGATAAAAGATGATAAGAGTAATTGAAAATACATAATGAGGAATTTAAATGTTCTATCATAGTGAAATATGGGGTAGTACTGGAAGAGATATTTTCAAAACTGGGTCTCAAATGGGGTTGCAAATTATCACCATTATTATTATTTATTAAAAATTTTTTCCAATCAGAAGGCTTTGAGAAAGAAACCTCTTCACCTCTCAAGAACCAAGATATTCTAGTCTGAGCTTCACAGATGATATCCTTCTACTCACATTAACACTTGTAAAAATGCAAAATAGTATTAATGGAATAGAAAATTATTGTAAAGTGTGGAATCTAAAAATTAATCCTCAGAAGAACAGAGTTATGGTGTGTAAAAAAAAAGGGTGACAAACTCTCAAAGAGTGAATAGTGGTGGATGGGTAAGACAAAATTAGAAGTTGTTAAGAAAATTGAACACCTAGGGACGATCATAAGCGGCAATGGCAGATGGACAGTACAAATAAAAAGAGCAAAAATGAAGAGAGTAGTAGTATTAAAAAAAAGCGAACTCATCTCCGTACAGGCCATGAAGGTCCTGGAAGGGGTGAAAGTTAAAGGCTTCCACTATACGTAACTTTGGCACTTGGTGTGGTAGAGTGGTTAGCTCTACGACTACGACTTTGCCTCCAAGAATTAACCTGGTACTCATTTTTGGTATAGGCTGAGTGAACCTCATGGCCATGTGCAGCTCTGGATATGGGAATCTTGTTTCTTAAATTTTTCAGCTTCCTGATGGGGAATTGAATCCATGTTGTTCTGGGTGAACCGAGCACACCTTTACTGCCTTGGCCAGGCAGCACCTAGTACAAAAAATATTGGATAGAAAGATGCTGAACATCGAATGTATTTAATTCGGTAGTTATTGTATGGAGCAGAAATTAGGGGAGTAGTAAATTTTCCAACATATAATGGAATTGCCAAGCTGTACTACGAACAATGGAGTGAGAATGATATATGAAGGGTTGAGTATATGGGTAGATATTGTTAAACACATAATTAAATATTGATTGAGGCTAAACAAGGGAACAGGAGGGCAAAATTCTAAGGATAGCATACCAGCACCAAAAGAAAACATCAAAATGAGTGTTACTGGGTGGATTGGATGAAGAAGGATGGCATAGGAATGGGGTGGTGGTGGTGGTGGTGGTGGTGGTGGTGACCATTGTTTTAAGAGGAAGTACAACTAGGCAACCATCCTCTATTAGGAATGGGATAGCATTGGGAAATAAATTTATCAAGGGATGATATGGGATTGTGTAATAAGGTGGCCCAAAGAGTAAAAGACATTGAGAAACAAACAATAATGAATGTTACAGCAAAAGAACACTTATTGAATTTTGTAAAATAAGTAAAAATATGTCAGTAAGGTGGTGGTGGTGGTGGTGGTGGTGGTGGTGGTGGTGGTGGTGATTATTGTTTAAGAGGAAGTACAACTAGGCAACCATCCTCTACATAACACTAATCAGAGAGAAAAAATGGAAGGGGTCCGACACTTCGAAAAATGAAGGTATCGGTCAAAGGAAGAAAAGGGCCACGAAGGGCATGAAAATGAAAGATTCCCTAGGCCTTCATACGTAATACTTTTGGGGTCTGAAAAAAACAAAACAAGAGTTGACAAGGGAGGTCGGATAGGATAGATGAAAGTGAGAAGTCTGGCACAAGTAAGTGAAGCAATGCCAGGACTCAGCTGAGAGCCCCGTGGTCGCCAACCCACGCTCCAAAGTTCAGAGCCCCTGAGGCCTCTTTCAGTCGCCTCGCCTCTTACGACAGGCAAGGGATACTGTTTGTGTTATTCTACCGCCCCCACCCACAGGGGGGGTGTCAGTAAGGACTGAAATGTTAACAAAAAAAAAGGAAATGAGAGGAATAATTTGCTGGCTAATGGGAGTATATAATAGTAAAACTATAAGATAAAAACATTAAGAAAATTGATGCACCTACTAAAAGATTGTACTTAGGAAACAAGAAAGACAGCAGATAAATATACAGATGGGAAGGAGATGGGTAAAATTGAAAATGAACTTCAACTTCATGCTATTCTTAAGTTATTAAACAGAGAATGAAAGACACCAGGGAAAACAGAAAAACTATGCCTGTATATTATTATAAGAGCAATGTGGGATAAGAAATTTAAAGAGGATAAAATCAGAGAAGATGCATGTAGCTAGTAGTAAGGATATGTATGTGGAGGTATTCTAGATTCTATGACGTAGTTAAAATTACGAAGTATCTCAAATGCTAAGTTTCTATAATAATTCATTAAAGATATGTACAAGTACTATTTATGGGAAGTGCATTTTTCTTAGTTGGATTATCTTTAATATATCGGGCAAGTTGGCCTTGCGGTTAGAGGCATGCGGCTGTGAGCTTGCATCCGGGAGATAGTGGGTTCGAATCCCATTGTTGGCAGCCTTGAAGATGGTTTTCCGTGGTTTCCCACTTTCACACCAGGCAAATGTTGGAGCTGTACCTTAAGGCCACGGTCACTTCCTTCCAACTACTGGGCCTTTCCTATACCATCATCGCCATAAGACATATCTGTGTTGGTGTAACGTAAAGCAACTAGCAAAAAAACTTTAATATTATGTATTGTAAAAAGAACTAACTGTATGTATTAATTACGATTACAATAAATGAATACTCTCTCCCCAGTTAGTGGTCATCCGTGACTGGGAGAGAAGAGTCCTTTATTCATTAACTAGCAAGATACCCGTGCTTCGCTACGGTATTATAGTGAAATTTAAGATTGAATGCTTATTTTTTTATATATAATCCGCCGAAATTCGCGATCTGACTCGTTTTCTAATAGATTACGGCAAGTTTCCTTCCATTTTTCAATCTTTCTTTCCAGCAATCGATTTCGTACTTCCCGGGCTAAGTCCAGGTATTCCACCCGGTCAGTTGGGTCCCTAAATCTTTGCTATCTTTTCCTATAAGCATTTTTAATATAGATCAAATCCTTCAGGAGATCCAGGGTGGTGTCGTCTTGGGTGCCTTGGCGGTACTGAACCCGCGGTCGGACTGCATTCTTAGTCATTACCCGTCCAGGACCCGTTTTCAGCCCGGTCCGCACATTTGACGATGGTCCAGAACATTATTATTATTATTATTATTATTATTATTATTATTATTATTATTATTATTATTATTATTATTATATGTTCTTGACCCCACAGCAAGATGCAAGACCGCTACTTGGTGGTAAATTACATCTGCTGCCATTGTCATTGTTGAGAATGTGACCAGCACCATTGTCGCGCGTAGGCAAGTGTGCGGGATTTCTGGCAATACGAATGACATACTTCCGTGCATTATTGACCTTATTATAGAGGTGAACAATTGGAGGTCAATCTCATACCTATCGTTTATTTCAAATGTGTTTAAATTTTTATTTATATGCCAGGAGAATCTACTGTTAATCTAAGAACGTTCTCCGAAGGAAAAGATGGCTCTTGAAAACGAACCCAGGAAAGATTAAAAATGATCGGTTTATGATCAGAATAAGTACATGAAAAATCTACAGCCTGTTTCCAGTCATTCGACAGGGTCAGGAATGGAATGAATAAAGCCCCCATCTAGCGACGACAATAGGAATTGTGCCGGCTGCCGAAACCTGTCGCACTCCTCTAGGGCAATGATTAATGAATGACAAATGAAATGAAACTATATTGGACAGTGTTGCTGGAATGAATGATGACAGGGAAAACCGGTGTATCCGGAGAAAAACCTGTCCCGCCTCCGTTTTGTCCAGCACGAATGTCACATGGAGAGACTGGGATTTGAACCACGGAACCCAGCTGTGAGAGGCCGGCGCGCTGCCACCTGAGCAACGGAGGCTTCTTATAAATATATTATGAACAGTAAAATCAATTGGTCTCACCTCCTTTTACACCCCACCGCCGTTAAGTTTATCCCCTCCCCCCAAAAAAAACCCTAAAAGAAGGTGTGTTTCTTTATGTTTAAAGGAGATTCCAAACACCAATATTCACGTCTATTACCTTCAGTTTTGGGATAAAAATAATTACTTTTCTTCACTTTCACACTCCTCCCCCCTCCCCCTCCACTAAATGAATTTTCCGGCAAAAAATACTTGTTTCTTTATTAGTAAAGGATCTTCTAAATATCAGTTATCATGACTCTAACTTCTTCAGTTTTTGATTTATGTGTCCTTATGAAAGGAATTCAACTCCTTTTCACTCCCGCCCCCCAAGATGATTCCCACCCCCAAAACGGGTTTTTCTTTGTTTTTAAAGGAGATCCAAATACCAATTTTCACGTCTTTAGGCCCTAACATCTTTAGTTTTTATTATATGTAAGTATTTTCATACAATGAAGTCAATTAATTTTAAATTCTTTCACCTTCCCCCCCCCCCCCCCCCCATTCATTGGATTTTCCGAGAATACGCGTTTCTTTACTTTTAAAGCAGATTCCAAATATCAAATTTCACGTCTGTAACATCTTCATTTTTGAGACAACAGTAGCCTAATTAAAATAATTCAACGCCATTTTCAGTCACTTTTACCCCCCGTCCCCTTCTCCACTCAAGTGGTATTTCCGAAAACGAAAAATACACATTTCTTTATTTTTAATAGAGATAAAAATACCATTTTTTTCACTTCTGTAACATGTTAAGTTTTTTGAGATATACTGTATAAATTCTCATTTTAAAATTTCACCCCCTTTTTAGTTCCCCTTAAGAGGAGTTTCCAAAACAAATCACCTATGTTTCTTTACAGGAGAATCCAAATACCACTTTTTACGTCTGTAACGTTCTATGTTTCTCAGATATTCTGTACATATAGTCTTTCAAAAAATTCACCCCAATTTGTCACTCCTGTTTAACCGCCATTAATTGGATTTTCCAAAAACAAAAAAGTATTTGTTTCTTTATTTTTAAAGGTGATTCCATATACAAATTTTCAGTTGTGTAATATCTTCAGTTTATGAGAAATATGTATCCTCATTAAAGGCCATCAACCCATTATTCACCCTTTATGTGTTCCTTTATTTTAAAGGAGATTCTAAATATCAATTTTTACATGTGCAAATTTTTAAAGTTTTGAGATATAGATACACTCATTTTAATAATCCACCCCACTATTTGGATTTTCCAAAAGAAAAAAAAAAAAAAAGTTTCTTTATTTTTAAAGGAGATCCCAAATACCAATTTTCAGGTCTGTAATATCTTCAATTTCTGAGATTTAAGTATCCTCATTAAAGGCATTCAACCCCTGTTTCACCCCTCCTATTCGGATTTTCCGGAAACAAAAAATACATGTTTCTTTATTTTTAAAGGAGATTCTAAATACCAATTTTTACATCTGTAAACTTTTAAAGTTTTAAGATGTAGATAGACTCATTTTAAATATTCACCCCCCTTTTCACACCCCATTATTTGGATTTTACAAAAATGAGAAAATATCTGTTTCTTTATTTTTAAAGTAGATCCCAAATACCAATTTTCAGGTCTGGAATATCTTCAGGTTCTGAAATATAAGTAGCCTCATTAAAGGCATTCAACACATTTTCACCCTTTTCCATCCTTCCTATTGGGATTTTCCAAAACAAAAAATAATACACATTTATTTTTAATGAAGATTCTAAATACTAAGGTTTACATCTATAAACTTTCAAAGTTTTGAGATATAGATACACTCATTTTAAAAATTAACCCCCCTTTTCACCCTCCCATAATTGGATTTTCCAAAAACAAAAAAATACATGTTTCTTAATTTTTAAAAGAGATCAAAAGTACCAATTTTCAGGTCTGTAATATCTTCAGTTTATGAGATATAAGTACCGGTATCCTGATTAAAGCCATTAAACCCCCTTTTCACCCTTTGTCAGCCCTCCTACTGGGATTTTCTGAAAACAAAAAAATGCGTGTTTCCTTATTTTTAAAGAATATTCTAAATACCAATTTGTACATCTGTAAACTTTTAAAGTTTTGAGATACAGATACACTCATTTTAAAATTTCACCTCCTTAGCGATGGAATATCCAAAAATCCTCTCTTAGCGAGCACCTAATCTTAATATGAATGTATCCCCAAAATTTCATTCTTTATGTCCAGTAGTTTTGGCTCGGCGATGATGAGTCAGTCAGTCAATCAGTCAGTCAGGACAAGTTATTTTATATATATAGATTCATAAGAGATATTCATGAATTTAGACTTTTGTTGCTTAGTCCATATCAAGGCTAACATGGAAATATAGCTCAATCGTGTTAACTCGTAATGGTAGTGGTTTATGTCGTGACTGTCTTAAAGTGAAAAACCATGTGATCAACAGCCCATATCAACGAGGAAAATTGTGTAGATGATTATCAAAATGAGAAAAAAAATGTAAGGCACGTTAAGACAAGAGGGAGTCATGGAAGGAGGAAGGGCTCCCTTTATATTGGATAACCTTATATTAAAGTTGGAAGAAAATTAAATGTGAGGACCTGCAATATCGTTAGCCTATAAAATTGATCAATAATAACAATTCGAGTACATTGATTACTGTTTGTTGTGATGTGCTTTGTCTCTTCTGATGCTACTCCTCTCTGATAGATGATAGAATACCATTTGTCTGGTTCATACGTGTTCTGATAACTACTAGTATGTGATACACTGGTTTATCATAGTATTCCAGCAATTTGATCCCTGCTATGAGGCACTGATAGGAGAAGTGTGCGCACTTAACGGAAAACACCAGAGCGGTGTCATCCCCCACCCCTGTCGTCTGTGGCTGGGTCAGTCCAACTCAGGAACTTGCCATTGTTAGAATGCCACAGTGCCTTTTTTCATTTGATGAAGTATTTCATATGATAGCATTGCTTTTAACCAAGACATTTCTTTTGCTTAATATTGTGTTCCGACAAGAATACTGCTGTCCTTGTAATGATCTATGTCAAGTGCAGGTGGTGGTGATTATTGTTTTAAGAGGAAGTACAACTAGGCAACCATCCTCTATTAACATTAATAAGAAGGAAGAAATAGAAGGGGTCCAATACTTCAAACAATGAAGGTAACGGCCAAAGAAGACAAGGGCCATGAAGGGTGTGAAAATAAAAGACTCACTAGTCCCTAAATGCTTTAATGCCATCGGGGTAGAAAAGAAAAAGACTTGACCAAGGGAGGTCAGATAGGATAGATGAAAGTGAGGAGCCTGGCACAAGCAAGTGGAAGCAATGCCAGGACTTGGCTAACGACCTCATGATCGCCAAACCATGCTCCCAAGTTAAGAGCCTCTGGGGCCCCTTTTAGTTGCCTCTTACTACAGACAGGGGATACCATGGGTGTTATTCTATGGCCCCCACCCACAGGGGAATATGTCGAGTATACAGCAGTTTAATATTTGTGTTTCTTATACCATAATATCATCATCATCATCATCATCATCATCATCATCATCATCAATGTCCCACTCCAGTCGCCCAGGTGTGGTTAACAAGCCTCCTCCTGCGCTATTACTTCTGCCACATCCAATAAAACTTCTCTAATGTCCTTCCAAATCTGATCCATCCACCTTCTTCTCAGTCTTCCAACTGGTTTCTTTCCCTTACTTCTCTTTCCAATTCCCTTCTTGCTACCCATTCCTTTCCCATTCTTTTTACATGTCCGAACCATGTCAGTCTTGCTTTCTGTATCTTCTGTACTAACAGTTCTATATTTAGCTCTTCTCTGATTTTAATATTTTGGATTCTTTCTTTTTTTGTCTTTTTAACTGATGTTCTTAAAAATTTCATTTCTGCTGCTTGGATCTTACTTTCTTGTCTCTTATTAGTTACCAGCGTTTCTAATCCGTATGTTACAATTGGTATGAAATACAGTTTATATAATGCTAATTTTGTTTTCTTGGATACTTTGTCATCCCATAAAAGCTCTCAGACTTGATGATAAAATGTTGTACCTTTACTTAGCCTGGTATTAATTTCAGGGTTGATTTCATTACTTCCATTAATAATGCTGTCCGGCTCCATGGCTAAATGGTTAGCATGTTGGCCTTTGGCCACAGGGGTCCCAGGTTCGATTCCCGGCAGGGTTGGGAATTTTAACCTTAATTTGTTAATTTCGCCTGCATGGGGGCTGGATGTATGTGTCGTCTTCATCATCATTTCATCCTCATCATGACATGCAGGTCGCCTATGAGCATCAAATCAAAAGACCTGCATCTGGTGAGCCAAACTTGTCCTCGGACACTCCCGGCACTAAAAGCCATACGCCATTTCATTAATAATGCTACCCAGATATGTAAACTGTTCTACATTCTCTAATCATTCTCCATCTATTTTCACTTGGCTTCTCTTTTTATCTTTTCCACTGTGTATAACTACAGTTTTCATTTTCCTAATTGCCATTCCAAACTCCTTTAGATTTTCATTCCGAATGTCCAGTCTCCTTTGTACTTCCTTTTCTCCCCTTCCCTAAATCACCACATCATCTGCAAATGCCAAAGCATTCACTTCATCACTACTAATACTCTGTTTTACATGTTTTATGATTTCATGCTCCCACCAGTTGTTCTCTATCTCTCTTATTTGCCTCTGACATTTACGCTTGAGTTCAAGAAAGTGTGCTTTCTTTGCATCTGAAGATGAATCTGGAAAAAGAGATAGATAGACTTCTTGTTTAGTATGACGACACATGAAATTTCTTTGTTGTTGTCAACAAACCAGTCTTGTCTTAACTTTTTCTTAAAACCAATGTTTTCTCAGCTGATTTTGTGATTACTTTCTGCAATGTATCCGAATTCATGCTCTACGTTTTTTATGTTGACTGGAGCATTTGCCTGCATGTCAGAGATCACGTTGTGGAAATTCATAGCAGTGGGACCATCCAGAAGTTAAGATGTACCAAACTTCTGCCTGGACAGGGTTTGAAAATGTGACATCCTTCTTATCACAGTGATGAGTGATGATATAAACAAGGATGTGCCAATGCTTAGAGCAAGGGTGCATCCATGTGGTCCTGAAGCAATTAGGTAGGCGAAACTACGTGTTAGTTATGGAAAATTCATGTTCAGTACATGGACTGAGAAGCAGCAATCCGTTGGCACTGCAAATACCCAGTCCTTGTTTGCCCATCGCATTTTCTCATAGCAGATTATCCTTTCCAACTCTAGCATTGAAGTCACCTAGTAGAAAGAGCTTATCTTTAGTTGGTACATTGGAGATCGTTGTGGAGAGCATGTTGTAGAACTGGTTCTTAGCATCTTCATCATCACCTAATATAGGGGCATAAGCGGAGATGAGAGTTATGAAATTATATCCAGAGAGTAGTATACAGAGAGTACTCGTTGGTTGAATGGTCAGCGTACTGGCCTTTGGTTCCTTGGTTTGATTCCTGGCCATGTTGGGATTTTACTTGCTTCTGATTAATTCTTCTGGCTTGGGGACTGGGTGTTTGTATCCATCCTAACACTCTCCTCTTCATATTCAGACAACATACCACACTACCAACCACTACAGAAACACATAATAGTGATCACATCGCTCCAGATAGGGTTGGTGTCAGGAAGGATATCTGGCCGTAAAACAGGGCCAAATCCACATGTGCAATGCAGTTCGCACCCGCGATCCTAGAGGTGTGGGAAAAGCTGTAGAAAAAGAAGAAGAATAAGGAGTAGTATACGGAGAGTCATCAATCTTTCACTAATTGCAGTTGAGACACATTGGAGATGAGCAACTATATTATTAGTCTTCACGGCAAATCCATAACCATGAATATGACACTTTCCATCCTCCTTACCCTCCCAAAAGATGGTATATCCTGAACAAGATTCAATAACCTTGCCTTCACTGAATAATCTTGTTACAGTCAAAGCAGCGATATCAATATTCAATCTAGAAAACTCGTGGGCAACAAGAGCTGTTCTGCTTTCAGGTCTGCCACACTCTTTTGTGTCAAGCAGTGTTTAGACATTCCATGTTGCAATTATAAATTGTTTTCCTTGATTGTTTCGACCGCATATGGGGTGATCCACTGGATGCAGTCGCCCAGCCAAACAAAAGTGTGACTTCCGATGTTTAGCTCACCTTTTCCAGGGCCTTTCCCATTTGGGGTAGGCAGCAGTGATCCTAAATAGGCCTGCCCAAACATAGGTGCAGGACCGAATTCCCAAATAGTCACAATTCTTAGAAAGACGACCATCACACACCTGCTGCCAATGTGCAGGTCCAAACGGAAAGCTTCCGGTTTCACCCGAGAATCTATCTCCACCGTCCTTATCCCATCACCATTGGACTTGAAGTGAATAGTGACAGGTGAAGAAAGTGTCACTGGTGTGGTTTTGTTTCAAGATGGATCGCAGCTTGCCAGAAAGTGACCCACACACTATGATTTCAGAATCATTCACCGTGGCACATATGCATGAGACGTGTGGTGTCAAACACCTAAACTACAACAGACTGCCTTTGACTCAGGAAAAACCGAGCGGCACTTTCATAGCCAGTACTTCTGGCAATTTCTCTTCTGCTTCACTTGCCGTACTGAAGCCCATCTTCTTCGCTGAGTAAATATAATATATAAAAGAAAATATGAAGGTCCAATAATACTGCCCTGTGAGACCTATACCCTTCTTTCTTAATCATTATAGGATCAGATAATACTTCACCTACTCTAATTCTCATGGTTCTGTTTTCTAGGAATGTAGCCACCCATTCAACCACTCTTTTGTCTAGTCAAACAGTCCTCATTTTCATCAGTAATTTCCCATGATCTACCCTATCAAAAGCCTTGGGTAGGTCAATAGTGATACAGTCCATTTGGCCTTCTGAATCTAAAATACCTGCTATATTTTTCTGGAATCCTATAAGTTGAGCTTCACGGGAGTAACCTTTCCTAAACCCGAACTGCCTTCTATCAAACCAGTTAGTAATTTTGCAAACGTGTCTAATATAATCAGAAAGAATGCTTTCCCAGAGCTTACAAACAGTACATACCAAGATGACTGGCCTGTAATTATCCGCTTTATGTTTATTGCCCTTTCCCTTGCACAGTAGAGCTACTATTGCTATTCTCCACTCATTCGGTATCACTCATTCATGTAATCAGATAAGTATTTCAGATATTGCATTATATCCCAACCCATAGTCTTTATATATATATCCCCAGAAATCTTATCAACCTCAGCGGCCTTTCTAGATTTCAACTTTTGTATCTTTTTGTAAATGTCTTTATTTTCATACTGCTGATTGAATACTTCTCCCCCCTGTAAGTCATCACATATACATTCCCCATGCTCATTAATGATCCTTGGAGTGTCCTTCCTGGAACTTGCTTCTGCCTTCTATGGAGATTTTTCCAGCAAAGTCCTAAAGGCTTTGTACATGTCATGGCTTTATTTTATACCAGAAGGAAAAGTTTTACAGGAAGTACAATGGCAAAATCACAGGAGATTCTCAATGTGTCCAACAACCATGGTATCCCCTGCCTGTCGTAAGAGGCGACTGAAAGGGGCCTCAGAGGCTCTGAACTTTGAAGCGTGGGTTAGCGACCACGGGGCCATCAGCTGAGTCCTGGCATTGCTTCCACTTACTTGTGCCAGGCTCCTCACTTTCATCTATCCTATCTGACCTCTCCTGGTCAACTCTTGTTCTTTTCCAACCCCGACGCTATTAGGTTTTTGCGAGGGCTAGGGAGTCTTTCATTTTCATGCCCTTCGTGGCCCTTGTCTTTCTTTGACTGATATCTTATTTTCAAAGTGTCGGATCCCTTCCATTTTTCCCTCTGATTAGTGTTATGTAGAGGATGGTTGTCTAGTTGTACTTCTTCTTAAAACAATAATCACCACCACCACCACCACCACCACCTCAACATTGACTGTCGAAGCTGCTCAAAGATAGCTGGGTCATCTCAAACAGCTGCACATGGGTTACTGACAAGTCTGTACCTCAGTACCAGTGCACTGTTGGATGTATATTCCTCGAGTCATTTTTCTTGTTTCGATCCCAGGAATCACCCTCAACGTTTGTGCACACTGAAGGATGAGTTTTCCACCTAATCAGTACTTTATTTTACGAAGTGTTTAGAATTATTTACATTAAAAACAGTACTGGTTTCGACCTGTAAATAGGTCATCATCAGCTGTTGATGAACATGTTTAATAGCGATTGTATATAATAAAACATTAAAAAATTAATTAAACAAGAATGCCTTATTCTGATATAATGTTAAGATATATACATATGGTACAATTAAAGGGCTTTGACTTGCTGGAGTTCCATTCAAATATCTATGCTGTATGCCAACATTATAGTCAAACGAGATATATATATATAGGGTAAACCATACAGTGATGGGCATTAACATAGTAATGGGCACTGGAACTACAAGGAGTGTAAAAATAAGCCTTCTGGCAGCGGTATGCATCCATTATTTGTACCTCTGTGTCAAAAGTACTCTTAGGTATATTCCTATGCAATCTCCATGGTCTGTGGCCACGCAATGAGCACAAGCATAGTTTGTTTGTTAGTGTTGTGGAATCCATGTTGGTTTGGTATTGAATCCTTATCAAATTGTTAAGAAGAGTGTATCCAGTTATTAAGGAGGTAAGAAAATATGCTACTATATATTCCGAATCTGCTGTTTAAATATGTTAGCCTGAGTTATAATTATGTTTTGATATACTTATTGAACTTCTACCAACTAACAATAACCTACAAATGGCTGTGCCCATAACTGTGACTGTTTGCAACTGAGAAAACAGTGATGGACATTGGGTGCCCACCACTGTAATTTATGAACCTTTGAGCATTATACATTTTTATTTCATCAATGTTTTCACTATGCCCTCAGTGTATACATTTGAACAATAGAACACATGTAAAATGGTATTTGACACTGATGGGCACTTGACACTGATGGGCACAGTGCCCATCAGTGTGATATTGGCAGTGCCCATCACTGTGCTTCTCCCTTATTTTTATATTTCGTTAAGTTTATCAAGAGAAATATCCTAACAGATAATTTAAGCAGATATTATTCCACTAAATACGTACTTTAAGGGCGTAAGCATCATAAATAAGGCTAAGTGAATGCAAAAGACGTAATATATTTTTATTCATAAAAGTTTTCATACAGTTGTTTACTTCGATTCCATAGGTTTGTTTGTTTTATTCCAGCTCCAAAATGCCAAATAAAGGAAAGGAGCCCTATAGAAAAGAAAGTCTAATGGCTGCAGTTGCTGCGGTACGCGATGGAGAGAAGATAAAAACTGCAGCAAGAAACTTCTGTGTTCCTAGGTCTACACTTCAGCATTACCTTAAAGGACAACCTAAGTCTACAGTTGGTCCCAATCCGATCCTTAGCGACAATGAAGAAGAAAGTTTGGTTAACTGGCTAATAGACTTGAGTAAGAAAGGTTTCCCTAGGCGAAGAGAAGATGTTCAACTCAGTGTGCAGGAATTCCTGAAATCAAACGAAAGGAAAATTCCTTTCAAGGATAACCTACCAGGAATTGGGTGGTACAAAGCTTTCCTTCGGAGACATCCGGTCCTATCAGAAAGAACATCTGAGACTGTAACGAAGGCTAGTGCTAATATAAGTGAAGCAGATATTAGAAGATGGTTTAAAGAGATTGAAACATATCTGAAATCAGAAAATTTGTTTGATATACTCCAAGACCCATCAAGAGTGTTTAATGGAGATGAAACAAACTTTCAACTGTGCCCAAAGAATCAAAAAGTCATTGCTCCAAGAGGTTAAAAAAATGTTTATGAAGTTTCAATGAGAAATGAAAAGGAAACCTTGACAGTTATGTTCACATTTGGAGCCGATGATTCAGTCTGCCCTCCAATGATAGTATACAACTACAAAAGATTGCCTAATGAGATTGTACAGTCTGTTCCAGATTCATGGGGCATAGGCTGCAGTGACTCGGGCTGGATGAGATCCGAAGTATTCTTCGAATTTGTGGCAAATGTTCTTCATCCCCATTTAGTGAAAACACAAGTAAAATTTCCAGTGATACTTTTTGTGGATGGTCACAAGAGCCACCTTACATTTCAGCTTAGCGAGCTCTGTACTGGACTTCAGATAATTCTTATAGCATTATATCCAAACGCCACAAGAATTCTCCAACCAGCGGATGTTGCTGTATTTCAGCCAGTCAAGAGTGAGTGGAAAAAGGGAGTGCTAAATTGGCGTCGAGAACACCCTTCTGAAGCTCTCACGAGAAAGGACTTTGCTCCAGTGCTGGAGAAGATTGTGAATGAGAGAATAAAGCCAGAAACCTTGAAAAGTGGTTTCAGAGCCTGTGGTCTTGTTCCATGGAACCCAGACAACATAGACTTCACTAAATGTATTGGAAGAAAGTACAGTGTTGCCACTCCAACCGATATTAACAAAAATGTGAATAATTCGGATGAGAAGAACAAATTACTGACATTTCATAAATTCTGCAGTATTGTTGGAGAGGAGAGAATTGAGCAGTTCAAGAATATTGAGAAGGTAACTGAAGAAGAACACAGTGAAGAATTTTTTGTATTGTACAGACTGTATGACGAATTTTTTGAGAGAAATGATCAAAATTCAGAGTTTGATGGGCAGGATGTAGAACAGCAAACCAGAGAAACAAATTTGGAACAAACTGCTCTGGAGAATGTATATGTAGAACAAGAACAACCGACCCTCAGTACAGCTCCTCTACACATGAATGAATCGCCTCGGCCACGAACACCATCGTCAAGCAGTGTGTTGAAGCGTTCGGATGTTAAATCACTGGAAGACTGTCTTGTATGGCCTGAAACACCCAAAAGGAAAAATCTACGGAATGTGCAACGCATGCCCTACGTGATAACTTCAAAGCAATGGAAAGACATCCATAAAGAAAAGGCAGACACGAAAGCAAATGAGAGGAAGAAGGAAGACAGAAAGAGAAAAAGTTCCCAATAAACAAGAATAAAAGGGGTAACAAGAAAAGGAAGGATATTTTGCCTGTCATACGAGAGAGCAGTGACCCCAAAATGACTGCAGCTACATCTGTAAAAAAAGTCTTGCTATTTGAGAATCGCAATGTACAATCTGGTGAGAGGAATCATGGTGACGAACACTTAAAGCAGAACACGGAAAGTCTGGCTGAGAGGAAAGGAGTAGCTGATTGTGAACAAGGCAGTACTTCTACGAACATCCTGAGTACAGGCGAAATGAAGATGGGAAGATGTTTCTTCGGGGCGTCAATAAGTAACTTCTTGCTGGAGAGCAAAACTAACAATTCCCTTCGGAAATCCACCGAAATATTTTCTTCTGGACTTTGTTTCCAGTGTGGCGGTAGCCTTAATACTAAGATACAAGGAGTTTCCTGTCAAATATGTCAGAAGATATTCCACAAGAAATGCCTTCCCTTGGGAAACGATTTGCATCCAGCAGAAAATGAATCAGAGGATGAGAATATTTTCTTCTGCATAAATTGTTTGGATATAGTAGATTACAGTGGAAGTGATTAAACTAAGGAGATAATAGGTTTTGTGACTCCTTAGAAGGTATTTTCCTCTGTGCCCATCACTGTGTTTCAAAGTGCCCAAGTTAGTCTTCAAAGTGCCCATCACTGTCATTTTATGAATTTCTGAAATTAATATTTTATAGAAGGTCAGCAGTTAATACTAAATATCTAACATATCATTCTTATAGAACTAGGAACACTTCACTATTCTCTTGCAATGAATGAAATATGTATCTCCATAATTATTCGGTGTATGTGAAATATAACTATTTGAGCCCTCTTAAAGTGCCCATCACTGTATGGTTTACCCTATATATGGTACAATTAAAGGGCTTTGACTTGCTGGAGTCCCATGAATGCCACATATTCCAAAAATTGTATAGCTGAAAGGTTAAAAATAGGGTAGAGTTCTTAGAGAACAAAGGGTCACTGAAGTTTTGGTGTCAAGTTCAAATATCTATGCAGTATGCTAACATTGTCCAACTGTTGTATAGATAGAATCAAGGTGCATTGTTGGGCCGCAATTTTATGGGGAACATTGTGTTTAGTAGATTGAGGTTCTGTAACTTGTTTAATAGGTAGTATGTTCATTCTTAGCCTATGTTGTTGCTGATACATGCTCATGGGTGGCCCAGATTGTTTGCGCAGTAGATGTTAGTTTTCCCTCGTCCTGCTCATGACGTCATCACAGGAGCACCATGACTGTGTAGCACACAACCGCACGTGTATCTTATTTCTTTGTTTATACCTGTCTGATAAAGAAAAGATTTCCACGTAATATCTGTACATATTTTCTTTCCTTCTATTGCTGTTGGTTTATATAGTGGCCTGCTGTATTTTGCGTAGTGTGTGCGTCGTAGTTCATTTCTGTGAGATCTCTGTTAAGTTGCTGTGTTTCGTGCAGTGAGGTGCACTTATTTTCTTTTCGTTAGTTGCATGAACAGTGCAATAGTAGCTGGAGTGAAATTTGTGTTCATAGTATCATTGCGATAGAAAACTGTGCCATTAATGATTCACCACAATCTACAGCGAGACCTGATTGTTCAGGAAAAGGATTTCGGTACCTTGCCGGCTACATCGCCTACCGTGGAAGAAAATATGACAGGTCAACGGGAAGTCTAACTAGGGAAATGCTTTCCATTTCTTCTGGTACAGCGCCTGTGGGATGGATAGAAGTGTTATCTTGGGGAGGTCTACTCGTTCCATCGGAAGAATGACTAAACCAAATAAAGGAATTTGAGTTAATTTTCACAGACACTCACGGACGTGCTGAACTGTGACACGTACCTAATATTATACACAATGTGTGTCAAACAGCAGTAAATTCCCCGCTGTAGCACCAGAAATAGTAAAAATGTATGTTAAAACGAGAACATTTATATGCATACGACAAATTAACATTCAGACAAGGAATGAAAAAAACACCGGGTGAGTTGGCCATGCGGTTAGGGACACGCGGCTGTGATCTTGCATCCGGGAGATAGTGGTTTGAATCCCACCGTCGGCAGCCCTGAAGATGGTTTTCCGTGATTTCCCATTTTCACACCAGGCAAATGCTGGGGCTGTACCTTAATTAAGGCCATGGCCTTCCCACTCCTAGGCCTTTCCTATCCCATCATTGCCATAAGACCTATTTGTGTCGGTGCGATGTAAAGCCACTAGCAAAAAAACAAACAAACTGAAAAATCCATAGTAGTTCATCGGCGAAAGGCACGACAATGGATTTCATCTTCAAAAGCAACCACTTCACATCTTATCTCACAGGTAGGACTGTGTTCTAATTGTTTTTCCTGTTCTTTCTTACTCTTTAACTTTAAAAAGTAAGAATATCTATGCATGGTTTCAAATATGAACTTACTTCTGCTGCTGTTATAATATATGTGTTAAGCTTTAAACTCGATACCAGTACCTGTGGAAGAGAGTCAGTGTATCGTATGTCAACATACAGTAGTTCCATTACCGAAGTTCTGCTGTCAATATTTAATATTACAAACATTTCATATCTCTAAATATTTATGTTTACAGATTTGAGAGTGCGTAACCTTCCTCAAACTAAATAGAGGACCTTGAAAATGTTAATAAATTTCAAGCGTTAGTCAGTGTGCCATCACGTTACATTTATGCCTTATTCGTAATAGAAATAATGAAAACTTTCTATGCTATACTCTCATTCAATTTTATAACAGCAGTAATCTTTATGTCTGGTCTGCAATTAGTTCTGAGAAACTGGAATGTTTGCTGGTATTATGAGATTCCTACTGATCTGCACACTCTGGGCTCGGCTGCTTTGCTCCTACTGTGACGTCATTTTGTTAACCAATAGCAGGTCGTCTCGCGTTGGGCCCAACCTTTAGTAGTGTTTAAGAACCTTTATACATGCTAGCTTTTCAGGATCCTTGTTGAGGCATATCATGCTATCAGTGGCATATACTGAGGGCTACCAAGGCTATCAGTGAAGCCCAAACCTCAAATGAGAATGATGGAAGTCTAAAGCACATTATAATGTAAGCATCTGACACATTGTTCCACTTACAAAACCTGAAAGCAGTGAGAAAAAACGCCGCACGTATTTCTTAGAGCAAGGCATCGGAGACTGACATTGCAGCCCCGACTCTCGTCCCTCTCCCCTCGACTCGCCCTGTGCGGCTTGCTGCTGTACATCAGATAGGAACGGGGACTGGGTGGATAGTTGTGCTAGGCTTTGGTATGTCAGATCGCCACTGCTAACTATCAATCATGCGATACTCATCATATATACTTCCTCACCTCATACTTCTGACTTAATTAGATAACAGAGTGCTGGCAGGTCACTCCTGTTTACTTCTACATCCTTGTAGAAAGACGCTGCAGGACTGCTGTTATAGGAGCAATATAATGTTCTTTTTATTGGCAGACAGTTAAAATGAAATGCAATCTTTCAGGTTTAGTGTTCTCTTTTCTTGGTTGGAATCGAACCCGTGATCATGGGTTGGACAACACCACTGACCTCCTGAAGAATCTAATTAACCAGTGAATGATGGGCATGACTGCTGAAAAATTCAACATTTTTATTCAATAATAATAATAATAATAATAATAATAATAATAATAATAATAATAATAATAATAATAATAATAATAATAATAATGGTGCATGGCATCTGTATAGGCTTGGTGGTGACCTACTGAGGATGAAATGAATGGCAAAGATGTCATAAACACCCAGTCCCCAAGCCAGGGCAATTAACTGTATAAGGGGGTTGGTTCTGAAAATTGGAGCTATCAGACCAAAGGCAAGCATTCTATCCATTTAGCCACAAAGTCGGACTTCAATTTGCTAAACCTTAGGCTACCATCTCCACTGATCAGGTGTTGAGTATTGGTAGTGGTAGAGGGCAGGGTAGTAGCTTGTGATGCAGCCTTGACAACACAGCAGGCTTCTCCATTGGCTATTGGCTGCACTTCAAAACGCTGAAGGCTTCCTGTTCACTAAACCAACCAATGAAAAGGGGTAACCTAAGTCTAGTGGTAGCCCATGTCTTGATCCCAGCATATGCCACTGCATGCTATGTATGACACATTGAAATTAAAGAAAGTAGGTTGATAGAGCTCCCCTCTTCATACTAGCATTTACGCTCAGGTAAATTAAAAAATCTGAGAAAGGAAAAGGAGGTAGGAATTACAATAACTGATAGAGAGGGCCTACTAAATGGTCTGTGTGCTATAGAGTGTGTGTTACTTATGTGTGTGCTGGATATGTCCTTGAGTATAGTCGGGAGGGTACTGCACACTGTTGCGTGTACGTTGTGTGGCCCTTTAGCAGGCCCTCTCTATCAGTTATTCTAATTCCTACCTCCTTTTTCTTTCTCATATTTTAGAATTTACCTATGCATAAATGCAGGTATGAAGAGGGGAGGTCTATCAACCTACTTTCTTTAATTTCAATATGTCATACATAGCATGAAATGCCTCAATAAGGATCCTGAAAAACTGCATGTATCAGCAACGACATAGACTAAGAATGAACATACTACCTGTTAAACAAGTTACAGAACTTCAATCTACTGAATGCAACGTTCCCTGCAAAATTGCGGCCCAACAATGCACCTTGATTCTATCTATACAACGGTTGGACATAATTTTGGCATACTGCATACATATTTGGACTTGACACCAAAACCTCAGTGACCCTTTGTTCTCTAAAAACTCTACCCTATTTTTAACCTCTCAGCTATACAATTTCTGGAATATGTGGCATTCATGGGACTCCAGCAAGCCAAAGCTCTTTAATTGTACCATATATATATATATCGTTTGACTATAATGTTGCATACAGCATAGATATTTGAATGGAACTCCAGCAAGTCAAAGCCCTTTAATTGTACCATATGTATATATCTTAACATTATATCAGAATAAGGCATTCTTGTTTAATTAATTTTTTAATGTTTTATTATGTACAATCGCTATTAAACAGGTTCATCAACAGCTGATGATGACCTATTTACAGGTCAAAACCGGTACCGGTAATGTTTTTTTATGTAAATATTTCTAAACACTTTGTAAAATAAAGTATTGATTAGGTGGAAAACTCATCCTTCATACTTATGTGCTCCAATTATCAATACGGACCATGAAGCTGGTAGATTATAGCCCAACGTTTGTTACAAAACTTATATACATGCTTTATTATAGTCTGGCCAGACAAACACTGTGTTATGGCACTGAGCCATGGACTCTTAAGAACCACAGATATCTCCAGAATCACAGGACATGTCCCCCTGTGGGTGGGGGCGGTAGAATAACACCCATGGTATCCCCTGCCTGTCGTAAGAGGCGACTAAAAGGGGCCCCATGGGCTCTGAACTTTGGAGCGTGGGTTGGCGACCATGGTGCCCTCAGCTGAGTCCTGGCATTGCTTCCACTTACTTGTGCCAGGCTCCTCACTTTCATCTATCCTTTCCAACCTCACTTGGTCAACTCATGTTCTTTTCCGACCCCGACGCTATTAGGTTTGCGAGGGCTAGGGAGTCTTTCATTTTCACGCCCTTCGTGGCCCCTGTCTTCCTTTGGCCGATATCTTAATTTTTCGAAGTGTCGGATCCCTTCCATTTTTCCGTCTGATTAGTGTTATATAGAGGATGGTTGCCTAGTTGTACTTCCTCTTAAAACAATAATCACCACCACCACCACCTCACAGGACATGAGATGTATGCGTGCTGAACAGTAGATTACACAAAATAAGACCATAGAAGAAACGAAGACGTGCTGAAAGAAGTTGAAAGTCCAACCGGATTGTTGACTATGTCTACAATTATCAGCTAAATTGGATATGCCATGTTCAAAGGATGGAAGCTGGAAGAGTAGTGGTGGTACTGGTGATGAGGGTGATTATTGTTAAGATTAAGTAAAACAAGGCAACCATCCTGTATATAACAATAATCAGAGAGAAAAAAATGGAAGGGATCCAACATTTTGAAAAATGAAGGTATTGGCCAAAGAAAGACAAGGGCCACGAAGGGCATGAAAACGAAAGATTCACTCGGCCTGAGATACACAATACCAGCAGGGTCGGAAAATAACAAGAGTTGACCAAATGTGATTGGATAGAATAGGTGAAAAATGGCACAAGTGGAATCAATGCCAGGACTCAGCTAAGAGACTCATGGTGGCCACCACATGCTCCCAAGTTCGGAGCCCCTGGGGCCCCCTTTAGCTGCCTCTTACGACAGGCAGGAGTTAGCGTGGGTGTTAATTCTACTGTGCCCACCCACTGGGGGTGAAGCTGGAAGACCATTAAAGGAAGTTATTAGCCATCAACTCAGAGAAAGAAGATTCACAGCACTTGCAATGAAGCGATTGGAAGGGAATGCAAGATTGAAATGGGCCACTAGGCTCAGTATATGACAGGATGATGATGATGATGATAATAATAATATGCTATAGATATGTAAAACGTCTATTTGTCTGGCAGAAAGTGCTTCACATTACTTTGTGAATACTGAATATACAGTTCAGACAGTTCAACAAAAAGCAAGCAAGATTATAGTTTTTCATGTCTGTTGATTATGTAAGCATAAGTGAAGAGACAAAGGGACCTACGTAAAACCCAAATCACAGGGTCGTGAATATTCATTTCAAAAACCCCCACATGTAGGCTGTTGGCCGAGATTTGAACGGCGACCATCTAGTGACTGTCACTGAGCAATTACACCTCATTTAGATGACTCTTTTAAAACCTAGAACTATTCTGGTCAACAGTTAGAATTTGATGTCAGAAATGACCTCAAGGTACGGTATCCTGGTACGCTGGTTAATAGAGCAAACGCCGGAAAAGCCATCCATCTAATTTGTGATATGCTCTATTGGTGGAAAAGAATCTTAATTCCCTCCATGGGAACTTAGAATTTCCATCCTACAGACGTCTCGGCTTATGAAATGAAATTATAGGAATTCCATTACTTTGATGATTGCCATCACAGTTTTAGAGGAGTAAAGCAAGTGGTTTTAATGGCATGTGGCTTCTGAAGAGGCGTGGTGCAGGTCTTATGAATTGTTGCCATATATGTGACCTGCGTGTCTGTGAGGATGGGGTCCCACCTACGATCAATTCTAATGCTTAAGATGACACACACACACCCAGCCCCTGAGCAACTGGAATTTATCCAATGAAGGTTGAAATCTCCGGCCCAGCCGAGAATCGAATCCGGGCCCCTTTGACAAAGGCCAGCAAGATAATCATTGACCGTGGAGCCAGAAAACAAGAGATTATTAGTCCCGTTTAATTCATACTTTCCAGAGTTAAGAATGCCTAGGAGTGACCAGAGGGGAGACACTAACACTCTTCAGACCTCAGTAATGAGTGCAATTACCTTTATTAATGATCTTGACGAGGTGGTGGTTATTTTAAGAGGAAGTACAATTAGGCAACCATCCTCTATATAGGCTAACACTAATCAGAGAGAAAAATGGAAGGTATCCGACACTCCGAAAAATGAAGATATCAGCCAAACAAAGTCAAGGGCCACGAAGGGCGTGAAAATGAAAGATTCCCTAAGCTTCGAGTGCTCTAATACCGTTGGGGTCGGAAAAGAACAAGAGTTGACCAAGGGAGGCCGGATCGGATAGGTGAAAGTGAGGAGCGAGACACAAGTAAGTTGAAGGAATGCCAGAACTCAGCTGAAGGCCCTTTGGTTGTCAACCCATGCTCCCTAGTTGAGAGCCCCTGGGGCCCCTTTTAGTCACCTGTTACGACAGGCAGGGGATACCGTGAGTGTTATTCTACCGCCCCCACCCACAAGGGGTATCTTGACAAGAAACCCCTGCCCAATCTCAATCCATCTCTCATTAACAAAGATGAATAGGCCTATTTCCTCAAGCATGTCTTATCCTGCTTACTTTAATATTCATTTGATAACTTAATGAGAAGCCGAAGCTTACCTGCATTTGTTGTCCTATCACTGTGATATGTAGGCATTGCCGGGTAAATAAGATGTTGCTGTTGCACGCCGGAGAAATGGTTAGCTGTGGGTTGCTGTAATGCGCAAGCTTCCAGACTCGCGCTGTGAGAGGTGTGCTGACCATGCTGGACATGTGCATGAGTAGACTGCTCGGGGATAAGCACTTCCTAAAAAGAAGAAATAATCAAGAAAGCTCTCCGTACGTTAACTTCGTTTCATTTCTCACAGAAATTGGTATAATACCATTTTGTTAGTGAGTTTTCTATGGGGTCAACTAGTATGGAAATAGCTTTATCTACCGTACCTAACATTGATAAAATAAATTGACAAAACTACACAGTAATTTTATTGCTTAGGGAAGTCGCTATTCATTTATTGACAGTCTGACTGATTATAACATTCTTGGTTGCTCAGTCAAAGGTGCTTATTTTCTGTGCCCAGATAAACTTATAATAGGCTATCCCGAAAGATGGTGGTGGTGATTATTGTTTTAAGAGGAAGTACAAGTGGGCAACTATCCTCCATTAACACTAATCAGAGGGAAAAAGAAAGAGTGAAAATGAAAGACTTTCTAACCCCCACATAGGCCTACCTAACACAGTCGGGGTTGGAAGAGAACAAGAGTCGATCAAGGAGGATCAGATAGAAGAGATGAAAGCGAGGAGCCTGACACAAATAAATGGAAGCAATGTCAGACATAGCTAAGGGATCCGTGGTCGCCAAACCCACGCTCCAAGGCTCAGAGCAGTGGTGGTGGTGGTGGTGGTGATCATTGTTTTAAGAGGAAGTACAACTAGGCAACCATCCTCTATATAACACTAATCAGAGAGAAAAAATGGAAGGGGTTTGAAAGTTCGATAAATGAAGGTATCGGCCAAATGAAGACAAGGGCCACAAAGGGCATGAAAATGAAGGACTCCCTATGCATCGAGTGCTCTAACACCATTGGGGTCAGAAAAGAACAAGAGTTGACCAAGGGAGGTCGGATAGGACAGATGAAAATGAGGAGCCTGGCACAAGAAAGTGGAAGCAATACCAGGACTCAACTAAGGGCCCCGTGGTCGCCAGCCAACGCCCCCAAAGTTCAGAGCCTCTGGTCCCCCTTTTATTCACCTCTTACAACAGGCAGGGGATACCGTGATGTTATTCTACCACCCCCAACAGGGGGAGGAACTTTTATGGTGATTATCTATAAATATATAGGTCTTCTTATAAAACGTAATAGACGTGCTGACAAACCAGCTTGGATTGTTTTAAGAGGAGTACAACAAGATAGCCATTCCTTCAAACGAATTTTCATATAAAATATTAAAGGCTAGGTACGGTATTTAATAATTTGATTTTCTAATGGTACGTTAATAAAGAGAAAGATATGTGCATCTCAGACTAGTGTGATAATCAATACATAATGCACTTATCCTAGTTATACTTGACCTAAGTACTCACCAGATGAAACTATCGGAATGAATGGAATTATATTGTAGGGTCACGTGATGATCGGATGGACAGAAGTAGCCTCGGCGATAAATGGATTATGCTACATTGGTTTGACCACGACGAGAACGGTTAGCTGTCGCTGCCAATAGTGACCATTGTTTTAAGGTGAAGTACAGTCCTCTCTAAACTCTAATCAGAAAGGAGAGACAGGAAGAGGTTCGGCATTTCGAAGAATGGAGGTACCGGCAAAAGACAGGGAAGGGCAGCGGAGGGAGTAAAAATGAAAGACTCCCTAGGTCTCGGAAGAGAACAAGAATTGACCAAGGAAGGTTGAACAGGAAGGATGACTGCGAGGAGCTTGGCATAAGTGGAAGCTATCTTAGACTACAGTCGCTACTCACGCTCTCGAGTTGGGAGCCCTCGACGCTTCCCTTTTCAGCCACCACTTACGACAGGCAGGGGATATGGTGGATGTATTCCTTCATTCTACCACAACGGTTAGACTTGTCACTTAATTATTTTGGAATAAGGATATCGAGATGGATATGGCCGCAGTTCTAACTAATGGAGGATTATAGATTTCCAGATTAAACGCTAAAAAGTTGGTCGCCTGAGGTCAGATGAAAGCAGGTTATGACAGAGAGGAATTTTTATTATTCTCTTTACGTCCCACTCACTACATTTACAGTTTTCGGACGAGAGGAGTTTAATTCAAACGGAAACAATACCGAACTCAACAGAGACCCCACGTTCACTCTATTGAGCCTCATCAGTCATGAACTCTTAGGGAGTGATCGAAGAATGACAGCATGACTTGCACTCAAACACACGATTTATTCATAGACATTAGATCTCCAGATGAACTGCATACAAAAGAATGGTGTCACTCAAAATGATAATATAAATCCGCAATCCTCGTAATCTAAAGCATTTTAATTGAGAGAGGAGTGTAGTGCCAATTGTAGTGTAATGGAATTGTATGGGGAAAAAGAGTTCTGGGATGACGCTGTTTGCTGAAAAAAAAATTGTGGAATAATTTCTTCGAATGGTGTGGTAGCCGAGTAATATCAATATCAACTCTAGCTTCTGATTAAGACAACAGTGTTTTAAATCCCGGTCAATGCATGGGAATATTTTTTAATGGAAAGTAGCCTCCTTTTGGTTTCGACTCCATGTTAAACTGAACTCCCCATAGCTTATGATCGCAAGATTGACTCCGACGTTAATGTCCATGTTTAGTTTTCTTACATTTCTCCGTATATTCACAGCATGCAAAAGCATGATCTTTCCTTATGTGAGTTTTTATAATGATCACGATGTTTACTCGCCTTCCTCAAACTTTGAAATTCAAATAAGCAAAACCTGCTATGAAAACCAGCATCCTAACACAACGTATCATTTTAGGCATAAGTTAACTCAGAAAGCGTGAAAATAATCAGTGGAATGCACCAAACAATATGCAGCCAGAAAACTATCAGAAACCTCGTTTTGCTTGAAGAGAAATGTTACAATATGCTCAAAAGCACACACTTGACTTAATGCATTTAATATATTTGAAATATAGGCGTACTGTACGTCAGGGACTAAGAGAAATAATAGACTTACCGGTATTAACATTTGTGTTACCGGTACGGTACATAAATATCCACAATAAATCTATGTCATGTTATCCACTATCCAGGTGGTACCAGTATATTATTTAATTATATTAATGTCGTATCTCGGATATCACTGTTAAGGAGGGGATGAAAACGAGAAACCTCTATTGCCGTTCCAGTGTAGTCACATAACCCAAATGTTTCGCTCCACAACAGTACGGCACTCATTACGCCTTGCTGTAGCCTTTCGAATACTTTATAATGGTCTTAAATGATAAAAAATGAGAAATAGTTTCAGTTTTTAGAATAGTTAGCGAATCTGGAGGATTATCTTCCCTGCCGTTGCACTGAAACACATGTCCACAGTCGAGTTACAGAAGGTGTTAGCCCACGACAAATTATGCACAGAAGGCGATATTTTCCCCCCAGGGAAGTATAATCAATAGGTGACATTCAAAACTAATCAATCCATCAGGAAAATGTGTAAATAGGAAAATATGTGCACTTTTTCCGAAGATACATACCTGAAATCTAACATCTCTTTGTGGTTGTGAAATTGTATGCATCACAGTAAAGTTTTTGCATGAGTGCTGATATTTTTTGACGAGTATTTCATCGAGGGATGTATTATGATAATATGCACTAATCAGATCTCCGGCATTCAAAAGTCACGACTCGGACTTCAGCCAGAAGCAACGAAACAAGAAAATTGCAGTATTTCAAACCATATTGTTATAACCAGATGACAATGACAACACACGAATGACGTTTGAAACGCGAGATTATGATCGATTTAATCGTACTGCGATAAGAGAACACAAATAAGAGGAAGGAGCATAATAAGTGCTCTTTGACAGTTATGTTCGTTTCCAGCGACTTTACTGTAGTGCTGCGTCCGGAATTGTGTTATTGAAAGTTGTGTATTCGCAAGTGGCATCGCAATCGAGCAATGCACCGCCGTCTCGAGACGCAAAGAAAGGAGATCGAGACGGCGGTGCTGTAACACGACGTTAACCCCTGACAGCATACTACTATTTCAAGCCCCGAACACGTACGGAGAAAGCCGAAGATTTCCGAACGGCGTACTCTGGCCAAATCGTTGCCTACGTTATAATACAAGGCCTGGAAATAGAGCCCGTAAAACGCTATGGAAGTGGTTACACTGAAGTTCAATGCCGGGCCGCTAGGATCGCTATCTTGCCCACCTTCTGCCAGGCTCGCGCCTTTAAACGTGTTCATTAACTGAGTTGGTTGTGAATGTATTATGTATTTGTCTGATGTTAAGCATTCGCAGTTCCAGTCATGGTTAATTCACGAGAAATTAAAAGTGGAATTTCGTTTCACAAGTTTCCAGTGAATGTTCAATGTTCGAAACATTATACAGAGGAAGTATTACGCACGAGATACGACTTCAAGCTGATCGAAGTAGGCCTCTGTTCCTAAGTTTTGATCCGAGTTACGTTATAAGAATCGGGCGATCCCAAAATTTGTCACTGGACTTTTTTTAAACTATGCTACCCTGACCGGCAATCATTTGAGAGATATCTTCAAACTCAGAAATCTTAAATTATTAGGAAACCAACGAGGAAAACAATTTGCCCAACAAATTTCATGAAAATGAATGTAGTAAGAGCTAAAAATATTGTATTTTATCCTGAAACAATCTCTGGTTTGAAAAGTATGGAGGTGGTTTTGTCCCGAGAGCATAAAATACAGTTTAAAATATGCCATTTGGTTTATGGAGCATTTTATTAAATTGTTCAATGCGCATAACGTCTGCAACACCGCACATGGGACATATTCAGGAACGAGAACAAACGAGCATCTTTTAACCGGGCGAGTTGGTCGTACGGTTAGGGGCGCGCGGCTGTGAGCTTGCATCCGGGAGATAGTGGGTTCGAATCCCACTGTCGGCAGCCCTGAGGATGGTTTTCCGTGGTTTCCCGTTTTGACACCAGGCAAATGCTGGGGCTGTACCTTAATTAAGTCCATGGCCGCTTCCTTCCAACTCCTAGGCCTTTCCTATCCCATCGTCGCCATAATACCTATCTGTGTCGGTGCGATGTAAAGTCACTAGCAAAAAAAAAAAAAAAAAAAGAAGCATCTTTTAGTACTGAACTCCTCAGCTGGTTAATTAATGATTTCCTGTCATATATTAAGAAACTTAAAATGCATTCAGAGAAAGTAAAATAAAAAAAAATCATGAGAGAAATGTATCAGGCATAAATCTTGACTACCCAGTCCACTGTGGCCTGCGTAAAGTACCTCATAAGTATACATTTGCATTATGCATTGACGAGGAACCTAACGAGTTATGACATCGAGCTCTTCTTCAGCTACCTAAGACGCCAAGCGGAATACAATGACATTATGGTTCGTGTGGCAAAAGAAAAAACAGACTGTAAAGGCTGTTTAGAACATATCTGTTCTCCAGCTACTCAAAGTCCAACATTGTGTCTTATTCGTTTTCAAGATCGAGGAGCCCTCGGATACCGAAAATCCTCGTCAGTGGCACTTCTGCAGTGAACGACGGAATTTGTCACTTCCGCTACGCAGTACTTGTCCCGAAGAGAGTTACTAAAAGGTGTACGTTTATTTTTTCGAAAGACATGTTCAACAGTGAAATTAAGTGTGGAAAGTGTAAAGACGACAAACCACCTCTTTTTCTACTATGAACATTTCTGAGACCTTTGTTAGACAACATTGCTTTGAGCCACACAAGTAGAAGAGAGAAAGTTTTGAAACTTGATAAGAAGCCCCTCAGAAGGAAAGTTTTGAAACTTCAGTGACATATCCATGCCATTGCAGCACCGCTCTATAAATGAAGTACCGAGCTCGATAGCTGCAGTCGCTTAAGTGCGGCCAGTATCCAGTAATCGGGAGATCGTGGGTTCGAGTCCCACTGTCGGCAGCCTTGAAGATGGTTTTCCGTGGTTTCCCATTTTCACACCAGGCAAATGCCGGGGCTGTACCATAATTAACGCCACGGCCGCTTCCTTCCAACTCCTAGGCATTTCCTATCCCATCGTCGCCATAAGACCTATCTGTGTCAGTGCGACGTAAAGCAAATAGCAAAAAAAAAAAAAAAAGAAGTACTGTCAATACTCACGAAAACATTCATTTTTTAAAAATGTAGGATATTCTTTACTTATTGACATATACGTCCATGCGAATACAAGGGTACAAGACCGCGATCCTAGCGGCTGAATGGTGAACTAGGAAGCAACCCGTTTCCACGAGTGCATTTCAAGGCCTTGTATTATAGTGTAGGCAACGGGCCAAATACACTATAGATAATACTGGACACTTCCATATTCTCCCGTACTAAACTAGGAGACATGTTGACAGTGGCGCACGTGGCGGCCCGACCTTAAACGTCAGGTGGCAAGATTCAAGCTATTATAAAAGTTATATGTTAAAATTGATAGAAATTATGAAAGTAAATCATGATTTTTGCTTTGTTCTACTACGAAAGTTGAATGTTAATACTGATAGAAATAATTAAACTTAAACATGTTTTTGTTTTGTAGAATCCTTGGCTGAATGGTGAGCGTTGAGGCCTTCGGGTCAGAAGGTCCCGAATTCGATTCCCGGTCGGATCTGGGATTTTAATCGCGTCTAATCAATCCTTCGGGATCGGGGACTGGGTATTTGTGTTTGTTCCAACACGTTTCTCTTCAAATTCAAACAACACACTACACTTCTAACCACCACAGAAACATGCAATTGTGATTACTAGACCTCGGATTTTTAGGTGCTTAAATGTTACTTTAGCTGCCTAAAATAGACACTCAAATAGATTACAAGATATATTTATGCAGCTTCAGTTTTACGTATTTTAAAAGGCATCAATTAAAACCATGTTTATTTTGCTAAATTCCTAATAACTTGTTAGGGCGAAATATAAAACAAGTTTCACTCTCCACTTTGCTGTAAACGTCATAGAATATAATTTTACCATCCGATGTGAAATGGGGAAACTCCTGTGACCACTTTTTAAGTAAAGACGACTAGGAACCTGACAGTTTCGGCAAAATTCATAGTGTATTGTGTACTACTACATTCTGTTTCAAGGCCGTCTCGCTAGGTGCGCTGGCAGTCAATGTTTTGCGATATCTCGCAAAGTGTCACGTATTCTCTATAGTCTATTTGCTCTGGCTTCAAATTGCACATACGAATGAATGAACGAACATCTTTTTTTCTGTATTAAATACATAATCGGAATGAAAAACCCCCTACTTTAACACATATCAGTTTATCTTTTATATAGTAACCACGGTCCTCCAGTTTCTCGCCTGGTGAGCAATTTTGAAATTTGACAAAGTTTCACCGGCGTCCTGTGTCTTCAAACCCCGAACACGTATGGAGGAAACCGAAGATTTCTGAAAAACGTACTCTCCGACTACAAGCTGCGAATAAGGATGAACGTACGAACTGATCTGAACCGTTGCCTATGAGATAAACAAAGCCGGGAGGATACGTTTGCAGTATTTGCCACTAGATGTCAGTTTTACGTAATGTTACTATATTGCTATAATCATAAAGGAAAGCTCCAATTCCACCAGAGGAAAGTACCTTCACACCCCTCAACGACGCTACGGGAGCAGTTTCACATGACCCCTCCTAGAATTATTGTAGGGAAAGAAGAAGAGTCTCTCAGAGATCAGGAAAAAAAAGAAAGAGTAGAGAAATAGATACAGTTCCGAAATTAGGGAAAGAGTAGAGAAATAGATACAGTTCCGAAATTAGGAAAATATCATCAGTAAAATATTTCCAGCTTAGAAGAAGTTTCGTCCGGTAGTAGTAGGAAGTTGATTTCATTTCACCAGACTGAAATACATGACGGCAGCATCAATGCTAATAAGTCATCTAGGCCACAAGTCTTCAATCGTAAACGCAGGTCATCAATTCAGTCTCCAACAGTTATAGGAACGAAACAATCCTATCCAAGGACGACGACGAAACAAAGGATCAAGAATTTAGAGCAGCACCAAAGAGAGCTTGGTTATAGACAGGACGATTAACTCAGACCGCTTTCAAACAAAAGTTAGAATGCCATCTAAGGAAATTGAATATTACAGAATGTGAACCACTGCAGTCAAGAGGTTGGAGGAAAGCTTTTAAAGTCCGAATTCCTCTAAAAGACCTTAATAAGATATCTGTTCCAAGCCTATGGCCACAAGGGGTCTTAACCAGACGATTTCGTATTTTTCGACAGCAAAGACAAGGGGAAGGGTTCGAGGATTAATATTGACGCATGTGTGATAAACTGATATAACTTGAAAACAATATTCTCTCACCTATAGGTAAATAATGTAAATATCGAACTCGAATTATTATTATTATTATTATTATTATTATTATTATTATTATTATTATTATTTACGTAGTCGAAGGATCACAGTGTTTGTGAGGTTATGTCATGTAACATGTACTGTATATAGACATTTATATGAGATCAATTAATGTAAGGACCTGTATATAATTTATTATTACCTGCATATATGATTTGTAATCCACTACAGAATTGTGAAACACGCTGTAACATCCAGAATGGCACTCGGTAGGCAAGAACTCTGTAGAATATTCTATACATTATATCTGGACCTTAAGCACTCTAGAATTTACGAGAAAATGTATCTTTCTAGAAGCCTGACCAGGCACTTATACAAGGAGGGTATCTTGTTGGTAGAGACAAGTTATTGTTTAGTAGGAGTTACGGTTTAACAGGAGTATACTTGTGACCTCGTGCTGTGTTGAACAGACATGCTGTGCAGTCAGCAGTCAACAGTTCCAACTTTTTCAACTGTTTCAAGGTTGCAATCTCCGTGTGCTGTGATAGGCAATTTTCAAAATGGCGGTTTATAGATGTGTGCATTTTGTTTGTGACAGCAGTTGATTAGGTTATGTGTATATATATTTGAAGTTAAGGTGACATAAATAAGTGTACCAACTGACAGCATTTCGTGTACGTCATTGTGGATACATCATTGGATACCGTGGGTCGGGACGCAAGAATTTACGAGTAAACACGAGTGTAGCGCGAAATAGATCAAAATACAAGTGATACTAGAAAATATGTCGGTGAAACAGCTCAAACACGAACTCACCAAGAGAAATCTCCCGACGAACGGGAAGAAGAAATCGGTGCAGACGCGATTACGGGATGATCTCGCTGAAAAGGGAGAAGATCACGAAAGTTTTTCATCGAAGTCGACGAAGATACAGAAACATCGGAAGATGAGGAAAATATGACCGAAATGTGTTCTCATTTAACGAATATGATACAGACACTCAATTCTACTTTAACAGACAGCAATTCGAAAGTAAATGACAAACTTTCAGACAAAATTTCTAAAGTAAATGACAAACTTTCAGACAAAATTTCAGACGAAATTTCCCAAGCTAATACTGTTTAAACCGGACAAATAGCACAAGTGTACACACAGGTTTACAATGTAGAACAGGGCCTAGAATCGAAAATTTCAACCGTAAATGGCAAAATTTCATCGCATATTAGCGACGTCACCAGTCGATTAACGCAGCAGATATCAGACAGCATCAGGTCAAAATTGGGACAGGTTGAAAAGATCGATAGTAGGGTATGCCAGCTGGAAGGGGATATCTCGAACCTCAAGGACAAGGTAGAAATCCAGGTTTCTGGCATAAAGCAACAGGTTGAGGGGAGAATTTCTACCGTTGAGGGAAATTTTGAAAGCCATATCTCTGCCGCCGAGGGAAAGTTTGGGAGCCGTATTTCTGCTGTTGAAGGAAGGTTAGAAAACCGGTTTTCGACCATCAAGGGAGACCCGTAGAATTTTTTAGCTCCTGGTTCCGTCGTTCTGTTGGATTGACCCTTGGGTTGTAGATAGGGGTGGTCCAGTGCTCCAAACCCCATTCTGTCATCATTTTCTGCCACTTCCTTGACGTGAACCGACCCCCGTTTTCTGACCAGAATGCACCATGGGTAACCGTAGCGGCTGAACACCGCATCTTGTAGAAGGCTAATGATGCGTCCCGTCGTGGCATCTGGTATCGGAAAGGCCTCAATCCTTCTTATGAAGAGGTCGGTGATTACTAGGAGTCCTGTTTTACCTGGTGGTGTTACAGGGTAAAGACCCATCGAGTCCAGTGCTGTGACCTCCCAAGGGCGGTGCGGCCGTCTTCCTCGCTGACTGGAATCTGCCTTCCTGTTGCTCGCCTTGGTGCAGGCATAGACGTAGCACTCCTTCACGTAGTCCAGGATGTGTTTCCTCATGTTGACCCAGAAGAATCTTCGTCGGATAGACTGATAAGTCTCTTCGCCTCCTGGATGTCCGGCCTCAGTGCTGTCGTGGAACTTCACAAGGATGTCCGTCGTGTGTTGCCTGGGGATTGCCACTACTGCAGGCGTGTCGGAGAGGTGGGATCTGTACATCAAGAGCCCTCCGTCAACTCGGAAGTTCTTGTAGGGCATCTTGAATTCCCTCGGGACGAGTCGACTATCGGTGATCTGTCTCCTAATACATTGCGTCATGGCCCTAGAGGGTTTGTCTTGTTCTTGTCACTGTTTGATTACTCCTAGATGAAGTTCCTTCTTGATGGTCATAAGGACAGGTCCCTTGGGCTCACTCTGGTGCTTTTGTGGGAGTTTACTCTCGACAGTGGTGCTCCTAGCTTGAGGTTCCATCGCCGGGTGCCTAGATAAGCTGTAAGCTCCTATTTTTGTCGATCCTGGGACGTGACGCACATCGAAATAAAATTCTGCGATGAACAGAGCCCATCGCATCAATTTAGATTTTGAGCCAGAGACCGAGTTCAACCATTTGGGAGCGGCGTTGTCGGTGTAGAGCTGGAACTTCCTTCCCTTCAAGTAACCTCCGAATTTGCCCATGGCCCACACCACTGCTAAGGCTTCCTTCTCAGCAGTGCAGTAGCGTTGTTCGGTGGAAGATAGCTTCCTGCTAGCATACTCGATGATGTCCTTTCCACCGTCACTCCTCTCCTGGAATAACACTGCTCCTAAGCCGGAGTCGCTGGCGTCCGTCTGCAGGCACATCTTTCGTTGAGGGCCGGGAATGGCTAGACCGGAAGCGTTGCAAAATCAGCTTTAATACCTTGGAATGCTGCTTCTTCCCTGCTGGTCCATCGAAACGGGCGGTTGTTATGGAGTTGATAGGTGAGTAGTATTGCCTTCTCTTCAAAATGTGGCACGAAGCTGCTATACCATCTACACAAACCAAGGAACTGACGTACTTGTCGCTTGGTCCGCGGGCATTCAGCTCCTTCGATAGCTCGATTCTTCTCCGGTTGCCTTTCTAAACCTTTAGATGTTAGGACATGGCCAAGATATTCTACGCGGGACTGGGTGAAGTGGCACTTCTCCAGTTTGCAAATCAGTCCATGAATCTTCAGTCGTTCCAGTACTTTCCTCAGATGTACAAGGTGTTCTTGAAAATTCTTGCTGTGAATTAAAATGTCGTCGACATACACTTGGCAAAAATCTTCATTATATCCTCATAATACCTTATCCATCAGTCGCATGAAGGTGGCAGGAGCATTCTTCAATCCGAAAGGCATTACTGCAAACTGGTACAATCCTCCTGGGGTCATGAAGGCGGTCAGTGGTCTAGAACTTTCCTCAACCTGCACTTGCCAGTGTTCGGAGTTGAGATCCAGCGTGCTGAAAATCCCGGACCACTTACTTGTTTCAGCGAGTCTTTCAGATCAGGCATGAGGTAGGCATCACTAACGGTCTTCTCGTTCAACCTGCGGCAGACCACACACTGTCGATACTCCCAATTCTTCTTCTTCTTCGGTACGATCATAGGTGAAGCCCAATAGGATGTAGAGGATGCGATGAGACCTTGCCCTTCCTTCTCTTGAATCTTCTGGATGACGAAGTTGTGCTTATCCGGGTTGATTGGATATGGACGTTGCCTGATGGGTGAGGAAGCGCTGCATTCAGTGGTGTGCGTTACCGAGGTAGTCCGTCCTATTGTAATGGTGATGACTTCCGGAAAGTCCTTTAAGTTGTGTCTCAGCTCCTCTTCTTCACTTGGTCGAAGATGCTTTAACTGGATATCTCCCAGTCTACGTCGACTTCCGTAGCCTTGCGAGTCCGTAGATTTCCATCGTGCCAGGAGACCCTCAGACGTCTGTTTTTCTCAAAAAGACTTCACGAGCTGCCTAGTCTATGATCACCTTGTATTTCACCAGAAAGTCATGACCTAATATGATGTCAGGTATCAGGTTCTGAATGACTGCAACGTCAATTACAATAGGCATGCTCATACATTTAGCGGTTAGGTTAGTCTGTCCTTGGATGGAATAGGTTACCCCGTCCACTGCTCCCACTACCCTTCCGAGGTGGTGAGACTTCATAGGCGGTAGTAAATTGGCAACAGTCCCGTTGACAAATGAATGGCTTGCTTGGCTGTCGAGTATGGATGAAAAATTCTCGTTGCCAGTCCTTAAGATAATAGCTGCGCGGTGTTGGCCTATTCTACTCATTATCTGACCTATCCCTCTCCTACTTGATCAGAGTTGCTTATCTATCAGGTCTTGCGGTGTATTCCTGTTCTCGGTCTCATCCCCCCTCAATCCAGAATGGACTGGACCTAGTTTTCCGACGTCAAGGCTGGGCATTTGTTCTTCAGATGTCCCGCTCTTCCACACTGGTAGCACTTCCTAACTGCGCTGGTCTCTTCCGTAGCTTTAGTCTTGTGTTCCTCCTTCAGCTGGGCGATGATTCTGCGTAGATCATCAAAGGTCTTCATACCACCACACTTCTCAGTTATCACACTGAAGCCAGTCTTCATTTAGAGGATGAACATAGTGTTCTTCACACACAGAGCACGCAGAATTTTATTGCTGCTGATTATTGCCAGATTCGGATATGAAGCCCAACTGCTTGGCTGCTTTCCTTCTCTGAGTTTTACATTCCTGCTCTTTCTTCAGCATTTCTTCTTGAGGTAGCATGTCCTTCATGAGTGTGGTGGTTATGATGGATGCTGATCTCCTAGCTCTTCTCCTCGTTGTGACAGGCCTTTGAGCGTGCGGCATTGGTCGAATATCATATATCGTTTTCGTTGACGTTCCCGGCTGTGGTGATTTTGACACTTCGGGTTATGCTGTGTTATCACAGTGACTGCTGATAGCCGTATCCAAGAATGTTTTCGTTGACGTTCCCGGCTGTGGTGATTTTGACACTTCGGGTTGTGCTGTGTTATCACAGTGACTGCTGATAGCCGTATCCAAGAATGGATTTGCTACTGCAATAAGTGTTGACACTGCTAAAGTGTTAGATTTTGAAATTCTTACCAAATACTGCCACGGATGCACCTTAATAGGTGATAATGAAGAGAAAAGGAGTCTCCACAGGTCTTTATGTGCAAAGAACTATGAAGGGTCAAGTGGCGGTATGGAACGTTGCAGCTGCTATGGCTATTTTTCATCGCTCACAGGCAGACCGAGGAGTTCGATACATGAAATATCTAGGAGATGGGGTATGTAAATCCTTCAACACTGTTTTAAAAAGCAAACCCTATGGTGAACCTATTACAAAGCTTGAATGTGTAGGCCATGTAAAGAAGAGCATGGGAGCCCACCTTCGCTATCTGAAAAAGAAACAGGGCGACACCAAATTAGCAGATGGCAAAAGTATGAAATATTCTGGAAGGCTTACTGATAAAGTAATTGATGAATTTAAGAATACTATGGCAAAGCCATTAGGGAAAACACACATGATTTGGAATGCATGAGAAGAGCAGTGTGGGCAACATAGCAGTAATGGAGGCCATTAAGCCTATATTCAGAGACTTAGCACGCCCAGACTTGCTAAAGAAATGCCTTCATGGGAAAACACCGAACGTGAACGAGGCATTTAACAATATTGTGTGGACTCGGATTCCAAAAAAATGTCTTTGTAGGCATAAAAACTTTAAGATTAGGTGCGTGTGATGCAGTGATCTCCTTCAATGATGGGAATTTTGGAAGAATAAAGGTCTTGAATCAGCTGGGAATTAATATAGGAGAGAATACAGCAAGTACCTTGGAAACTCTTGACCGACTAAGACTGCGGAAGGCTGAACTTTCTGGTCAGCAAATGACCAAGGAGGCAAGAAAGAAGAGAATAAGGAAGAAGTTATGCCTTAAAGATGAAGAGGAAGGATCAGACTATGAATCAGGATGCTTTTAACCAGTGCTTTAGGAAGAAAGATCCATGTTTCCATATAATTACTGTTTAATTACAGTTTTCTCAAAAATGGAAATTTTCTGTCAAAAGCCCCATTTTCTCAGGAACTAATAGAGATATAAATATAAAATTGGTGGAAATAATTTACATAGTAGAGGTGATTGTATGGATCTATAATGGGTGTTTTAAGAATGATACAATTGATGCTGTATTGTAAAAACATATTTTTTAAAAAGAGGGCAGATGTTTAAAAAATTGTATCTCAGTTTCCACATGGTATACCTTCCCCATTCTATATCAGTGAACTAAATGCATCCAGGCTTACAATTGGTAAAACTTTGGTAGGGATATCTTCAATAGTTTCAGAGATAATGGGTCAAAAAGTGACAGAATTTAGCATTGTCGGTATAGGGGTCTAATCTCACCTTAAACAGAAATTTGTTGCCGTTTACTTTAAAGCCTTGTACATCAACTATTAACGTTCTCGTCATGTTCGCGTTCTACTCTCTATCACTGTATCTCGAAGACTAAAGCTTTCAGTCAACGATCAAGTCTAGACATGCACAACTATGATGATGTCATCGCTGCAGGTTAATAGCACGTGCTCACTCTAGACTTCGCGATGCATGTTTAAACTTGTTCGATAGAGATATGTCTTAACAGATGAGGAAGAGGAGAAGGCCATAAGAGCCTCTGTATAGCCGCCATGTTGCGCAATCGTCCCCTAGGCCGTCGCCGCCTTCTTGTCCAATCACCCATAGCTGGCATCTCTAACAGCATCTTGGTTTAAAATCCAAGATAATAGTATATTGAGAAGGGCAGCTTGCTTTATAACTATGATCGTAGTAAGTTGAGAAGGGCAGCTTACTTGCTTGTCCTGTTAAATTCCACGCTATAAAATTTACTTCCATCAAGATAGTAGTAGTAAGCCATGTGCATGTAGTTAAAGATGATGACTAACAGCTGTCAAAAAAGCACGTAGAATTTTTTCAAATTTCCCGCCACCACATTTCAAAGGTAGTAGATAAATATGGCAGCACGATGCTCTGTTGATTAAAGATGGCTGCTGTCAAGAAAGCACGTGGAAATTACCGCCAATACATTTCAAACGTAGTTGCTAAAGATGGCAGCACAATGCTCTGTTGATTAAAGATGGCCGCTGGCAGCTGTCAAAAAGCATGTGGCTTTGAAGAGCGCGTGGAATTTCAAATCGCCCTCTATCACATGGATAGCGATCTTCATAACAGCAGCCGCCATCTTGTGCGGTAGCCTCTAAGCTAGCTTTCTTCATAAGAGCCCATGTATAGCTGCCATCTTCCGCAAGCGTCCCTAAGGAGTCTCATAAGATCCTATGTATAGCAGCCATCTTGTGTGAGCACCCTTAGGCCGTCTCATAAGAAGCTATGTATAGTCGCCATCTTGTAGATTTAGATAGCCGCCATCTTGCGCAAGCGTCCCTAGGGAGTCTCATAAGAGCAGCAGCCATCTTGCGCAAGCGCACTTAAGCCGTCTCATAAGGAGCTGTGTATAGCTCCATCTTGTAGAATTAGATAGCCGCCATCTTGCGCAAGCGTCCCTAGGAAGTCTCATAAGAGTCTATGTATAGCAGCCATCTTGCAGCCACCATCTTGCGCAAGCGCCCTTAAGCCGTCTCATAAGGAGGTTTGTATAGCAACCCCTTCTTATGCAATTGGCGTCGGGAAGGGCATCCGGTCGTAAAACTGAGATTAGGCTCCTGCATGAGGTTAGGTGTGCCCTCTTATGCTATCTCCATTGCACTACTACTACTAAATTTAACGTCTCGAGAATACCCATTGCCCTACTCCTCCTGAGGTTAGGCCCTTCCATGAGGTTAGGCTTGCTGTCTTGCGCGTAAAAAGTTAGGTTAAGCCCCTCCAAGATAGCGGATTTGAGGTTAGACTCGCTCTCTTAGGCGTCAGGAAGGGCATCCGGCTGTAAAACTGAGGTTAGGCACCTCCATGAGGTTAGGCTAGCTCCCTTACGCGTTAAAATTTAGGTTAAGCCCATCCAAGATGGCGGATGTGAGGTTAGGCTCGCTCTGTTAGCCAGCATAGCAATGACCTTGCCAGAGGTCAATGCGGCGGAGGCCGCTGCGGAGGGGCCTGCAGTGGCGGTGGAGCCCTCTCCCGAGAGCCAACGGTGGTGGTGGCTGCTGAACCCCCAGTTATACTACTCTTGAAGTTTCTGAAAAAATGGTCTATCTGTTTCTGTAGAAATATCGAAGGGTTGATCTTTCGAATGGCACCTTTATATTGATGATCTCATGATAGGAAAAGAGTAAGAAATATTTTTGATGGTAAACTTGCATAGCTGATAGCCTTGCCGTTATGGTTCGCATATTGTCACCTTGTGATGGGGTGTAATTGCAATTGCTCTGAGTTAGTCCCATAAGAACTAAGCATACACTCTTTGTCCATATATTCCACGAGGTGGGGGCCTCTCCTAAGGGGTCGGAGGTGGAGGTGGTACCAGAACCCGTGAAAAACCACTACTTGTGTATCAGTCATAGGCAGCGGCAGACTCGGCGGCCCACTCTGCTAAAACCGCTCCGTGTATCATAAGCCTTATATACCAGTCAATCAATACTGATCTGCACTTAGGACGGTCGCCTTTTGTTATTAGTGTGTTAACACTGTAATCATGTACGGTGGTATGGAGTAACATCTTGTTTTGCCGGCATTCTTAACGGTCTTCAAAACAAATAGGCCTGAATTATTTTCTCGCTTGTTGTTCTTAAATGCAGCAAGGTCTACTATTACAATACGTGTGTGAAATTAGATAACATCAATTATTGTTTATTTTAAGCGTTTATTGAGTTAATTTTCTTCTGTGTTCTACGAATGTATAACCTATTTTCATCCCATGGTAGATACTGGAAGGTAATGATTAGTCTATTATATTTCCTTCAGTTTATTTGTCCAGTTTTCAATTACTTAGACTTTTAACCATTTTAATTTTTAATGGTGATTTTTGATTGTTTACAGACGTGTAGACCTACATTCGTGGCATAACTGTGTATAGTAACGATTTATCCAATTTTATTTAGTCATTGAAATGGCGTATGGCTTTTAGTGCCGGGAGTGTCCGAGGAAATGTTCGGCCCGCCAGGTGCAGGTTTTTTGATTTGATTTCCGTGGGCGACCTGCGTGTCGTGATGAGTATGAACGAGTGACGAAGACGGTACATACACCCAGATCCCATGCCAGCGAAATTAATCAATGACGGTTACAATTCCCGACCCTGTCGGGAATCGAACCGGGGACCCCTGTGACCAAAGGCAAGCACGCTAACCATTTAGCCATAGAGCCTGACTGTTTAGTCATTCATACGACTGTAATGCCTTCTGAAATCGAAATTTAATGAGAAACCTACGCGTAGATTTGTATTAGGCAGTAACATATGGCTGATAAAACAGGCATGAGGAAGTTTTTAATAAGTAACTATGATCGATGGAAAACGGTAAATAAAAATTATAACAGAGTCTGGGATGGTTTAAAGCAATTATTTGTTGAGGAATGTGAAAATAGCTTTGAACCTTTACAGGTGGTAAGGTATGGTAAAGGTCCACTATATTACAACAGGGAAGTAAAGAGACTAAGAAGGAGGTGCAGGTTGGAAAGAAATGGAGTTAGAAATCACTGTGGAAGTAAGGAGAAATTGAAGAAACTTACAAGGAAATTGAATCTAGCAAAGAAGTCAGCTAAGGATAACATGATGGCAAGCATAATTGGTGGCCATACAAATTTTAGTGAAAAATGGAAGAGTATGTATAGGTACTTTAGGGCAGAAACAGGTTCCAAAAAGGACATTCCAGGAATCATTAATGAACAAGGGGAATTTGTATGCGATGATCTTCAAAAGGCAGAAGTATTCAGTCAGCAGTATGTAAAGATTGTTGGTTACAAGGATAATGTCCAGATAGGGGAGGTGACTAATACTAAAGAAGTATTAAAATTTACCTATGACAGCAATGACATTTACAGTAAGATACAAAAGTTGAAAACTAGAAAAGCAGCTGGAATTGTTAAGGTTTCGGGGGATATATTAAAGACAATGGGTTGGGATATAATACCATATCTGAAGTACTTGTTTGATTAATGTTTGCACGAAGGAACTTCACCAAATAAATGGAGTGTTGCTATAGTAGCCCCTGTATATAAAGAAAAGGGTGATAGACATAAAGCTGAAAATTACAGGCCAGTCAGTTTGACATGCATTGTATATAAGCTTTGGGAAAGCATTCTTTCTGATTATATAAGACATGTTTGCGAAATTAATAACTGCTTTGATAGAAGGCAGTTTGGGTTTAGGAAAGGTTATTCCACTGAAGCCCAACTTGTAGGATTCCAGAAAGATATAGCAGATATCCTGGATTCAGGAGGTCAGTTGGACTGTATCGCGGTTGACCTGGCCAAAAATGAGTGCAACTGGACTTGACAAAATAGTGACTGAATGGGTGGGTCTGTTTCTAGAAAACAGAACTCAGAGAATTAGAGTAGGTCTGTCCCTGTAATAAATAAGAGGGGATTCTTCAAGGCAGTATTATTGGACCTTTATGTTTTCTTATATATATATCAATGATATGTGTAAAGAAGTGGAATCAGAGATAAGGCTTTTCGCAGATGATGTTATTCTGTACAGAGTAATAAATAAGTTACAATATTGTGAGGAACTGCAAAATGACCTCGATAATGTTGTGAGATGGACAGTAGGCAATGGTATGATGATAAACGGGGAAAAAAGTCAGGTTGTGAGTTTCACAAATAGGAAAAGTCCTCTCAGTTTTAATTACTGCGTTGATGGGGTGAAGGTTCCATTTGGGGATCATTGTAAATACCTAGGTATTAATATAAGGAAAGATCTTCATTTGGGTAATCACATAAATATGATTGTAAATAAAGGGTACAGATCTCTGCACATGGTTATGAGGGTATTTAGGGGGTGTAGTAAGGATGTAAAGGATGGAGCATGTTTGTCTCTGGTGAGACCCCAACTAGAGTATGGTTCCAGTGTATGGGACCCTCACCAGGATTACCTGATTCAAGAACTGGAAAAATCCAAAGAAAAGCAGCTCGATTTGTTCTGGGTGATTTCCGACAAAAGAGTAGCGTTACAAAAATGTTGCAAAGTTTCGGCTGGGAAGAATTGAGAGAAAGAAGAAGAGCTGCTCGACTAAGTGGTATGTTCCGAGCTGTCAGCAGAAAGATTGCGTGGAATGACATTAGTAGACGAATAAGTTTGAGTGGCGTTTATAAAAGTAGGGAAGATCATAATATGATAAAGGTGGAATTCAAGAGGACAAACTGGGGCAAATATTCATTTATAGGAAGGGGAGTTAGGGATTGGTATAACTTACCAAGGGAGACGTTCAAGAAATTTCCAATTTCTTTGAAATCATTTAGGAAAAGGCTAGGAAAACAACAGATAGGGATTCTGCCACCTGGGCGACTGCCTTAAATGCAGATCAGTATTGATTGATTGATTAAATTGCTGGAGGAACTTATTGTAGAACATGTTTTGATTAAACTATTCCGTTCTAACCTTTCTTGGTGCGGTCGTGAGGGAGTAACCGTATGACCGATGATAGCGCTGTATACAAAGACTTCGTCATAGGAGCTGTATGGACAAATAACGTCAAGAACTGACATAGCACGAGACCTTCCTACAATTACCTCAAGCAGACGGCGTCGCCATGAAGCCAACCAAGGAGCTTAAACCAGGATTGTCAATCCAGGATGACGGCAGCCTGGTGATGGGCTAGATAGAATAGCTGTGTCCGCAATGGAGGCGCCATGAGGTCACCAGCAATAAGATGAATCAGAAAGGATTTTCTAGATTTACCGGCTTAGTATTTCCGCAACTGTGCACTCGATCGGAACCGGCGACTTAGGGACAAAGAGTTACATTGTACGGATAAAATCCGTAGATTTTGTGAAGAATTGATATATGAACGTGTTTTCATTTGATGAAGTAGACCCGAGGGAAGGTCAGGCACATAGGCCTTAATGCAAATGAGGAAAGAATGCTCCCATATGAATTATGGAGAGGCCCAGAGAGCCAAAAGCATACCTGCTTTTAGTGGTGCCGAAGATTTAAATGTCCCATTTTGTCGAGACAGTGTCAACTGTGTGGAACTAGGCCGTATAGAAGGGTCTGTTTACATTTTTTGTTCGGGTCGAGACGACCTTGCCCATTCCACTCTGCGTGCGGTCAATGACAGAGCCCTGCACTCCCTGGAGAGGGGTGATCCTTCCTTTAGGAAGACTGCGAATGTAATGTATCTCTTTCCATTTAGCTTGTTTCAACTTACAGGTGCCGTAGAATGTGTTGTTTTACCGTGCATTGTCTTATTGTGTTCTTATTTGTGTTGTTTGTATTTTATTGAATTGTCATGGGTTTTGCCGTTAGAAAGTATTGTAGTACGCAAGCTACCTACGCAGTGGTTGTGGATTCAGTCCCATTCTTAACTTAGTGAGATTCGGGCTGACATTTAACTTCTGTGATTTTGGAGGTAATAATTAGTCCTGTTTTCATGTACATGTGTAAACATATCTCGTATGTGAGGGAATTTCTAATAGTGATAATTTATAAATTTTCGAAGTATTACCGCTCCTAACATCACAAATCATTAACGTTGTGCCAAGGCGTTCTATACAAAGGGCCTGTTCAAACTTATCGTATTTCCTCAAGACAATCAACTATCACGCGGACTCCATGAATTTGTTGTTTTATTGCCACTTCATGGCCTATACTTTACCTTGTATTTTATTGCAATCGTAATGTGTAATTTTGAATTTATTTTCGTAGTTTCATTTTGTGCTTTCGCTAATTACAATTTTCTTACTTTGTTCCCCATTTACTAACACAACGACGCTTCCTGTCCAATTAGATATTTAAGCTCCATTTAGTAATATTTATTAAGGCCACAGGACCGTACATGCGCTCTCCGACGATCTAGCCAGGTGAGGAAAGGACAGAAACGATAGGTAAGTTGCCTAACCACGTACCCACTCATCTTATCAGATTATTTCCCTCTCAGCAGTGATGGCGTTCGGTCGCGTTGATGATCATAGTGACGAGGTGTAGTGGACGTTTTTGACGTGTGATAGTAATAGTGTACGAAGTAGGCTTTGGCAGCGAACAGTGGGGGTGAGGAAGCTCCCGACCCCTCGAAGCTAGTAGTCGAGCGTGAAGAAACAGTTCGTATGGAGCACGATGCAGAAGATAGCTCGAGTGAAAATAGTGATACAGTGAATAATGCTGAGAAGCAAGATAAGAGTGCGGATAAAGACCTTGGTGATCAGGTTCCGAAGGCTCTGACACTAGAATTCTACCCCATTTCACATTATGGCCCATTTATTATTTTCGTAGAGTCTACCACATCCCAAAACATTGGTCATATGCATCCCATGGCCTAGGGTCGAATTTTTTATGAAAATAACATCCCAGGGATTAAATCGGTGGCACGAAAGGGCAGAAATAGAGTACAACTTGAATATATGTATGCGCTATAAGCGAACTCATTTCTCAAGCATCCTATATTAGCTGAACTTAAACTCAGGGCTTATATACCCAGCTCCAATGTGTTTCGCGTGGGTATTATTAGGGGAGTTGAAAAAACCCTAACTGATGCTACCATCCTAAAGCATTTAAAATCTACGGCAATTACAAAATCAGTACAACGTCTGAATCGTAAGATTGTTAGCCAAGAGAGTAACCAATATGTCCCTACGGGATCTATTAAAGTTGTCTTTAGAGCGCAGAAACTCCCACAGTATATCTGCCTTTATCAGGTGCATTTCGAAGTTGCACCATACGTCTTTGCCCCTATTATTTGCAAAAAATATCAAAGATATAGACACGTGGATAAGCATTGTAGGGCGACGAGTCCTAGGTGTGGGCGTTGCGCTCTACACCACATCACTACAGACTGTACGGAAACATTTCTTCAATGTGTTCATTGCCAGGGAACCCATTTGACCGGAGCACCCGAATGCCCGGCGCACCAGCACCAGGTACACATTAAAAAGTTCATGAGTACCGATAATGTACCGTTCAAAGAAGCTGTGAAAAAAGTCCAGCCTGTCGAATACAATTCTGTGGTAAATTCCCATCATTTTCCCCCATTAACTTGCGAGATGCCGCCCCCTACACCGGAGAATCCACGAAAGAGAAAACTTACTCAAGTCATTTTGCAATCACCTCGGCCTGTGCCCTCCGCGGGATATGACAGGGAGGGGTACTACAACTTGATCCGAGCTTCACCTAGCATGGGGACGAATTCTTCACGAGTATCAACTTCTTCTAATATTCCTAGCCAGATGGCCGTGGCTGCAATAGACGTACCTGCCACCACTAGTAGCGCCCCTATGACGCAACCGATATCTTCTATTCAACGGCAAAGAGACCACCTTCAGAGTGGAATCTACCAAACCATAACACAACTGGTGCAATTATTGGGTGATAACCCAACATTAGCCCGTACTATTTATCAGTTAAGGGACAAGGTTAACCATTTTATACAGTTCTATGATCAGAATCACACAGTGGAACTCTAGGAGTATCATGAACAAACGTCACGAGCTATATACACTGATTCAGGAAACGGTACCGCATGTTATAGCACTACAAGAAACCTAGTTTGACCCTTCACAGCGCATTGCGTATCCTAATTATACTGTTGTTCGTAATGACGACCAGGATATGGAGAAGTTGCCTTTTTGGTTCACTCTTCCATACCCTCTACGTATGTTATAGGCATTTATTATAAGCACATCCTACTTGTGAATATTTACTGTCCACCAGACGTTTTCATCACCGAAAGGCAATGGGATCAATTTTTTTAGCAATTTGCCACAGAACCATATCCTTTTATTTTTGGTGACTATAATATTCACCATACGGCGTGGGGAGGAAGTACGGATACACCTAAAGGTAATTATTTCCTCAATGCTGTTAACAAGCATTCTCTTGCAATATTGAACGACGGTTCCTCAACACGTTTTACTGCGCCCTCTGCTCCTCCCAGCGCAGTGGATCTAAGGCTATGTAAGCGGAGTATGGTGTTTATTACCACATGGCACACCTTAGCTGACACTTACTCAAGTGATCATTTTCCCCATTGTTATTTCATATGGTTTAGGTCGACCTAGTTCCTCATTCGCAATCACTTGCCGATAACACTGTGCGTTCGTTATGGCGATTTAATCTGCAGTTATATACCGCATACCTTGAAGATAGATTACGACGAATACATAATAACCTGTTAACTTATCAATCATTACTTCAAATTTTACAAGATTATATTAATTTGCATCATCCTATAATACCCCCCCCCCCCCCAACAAACACACTTATAGGAGACCTCAGAAAATTAAATGGTGGGACGAGGAATGCTATTTGTTGATACAAGCTCGCAAACGTTTGTTCCATCAATATAGGCAACACTCCACACCTCAAAATTATTTGACATAGCATACACACGAAACATTTTACATAAAAAACGTCGTTTAGCTTGGCGAGAGTTCATCTCTTCACTTACTCGTCAAGTTTCTATCACAACTTTGTGGAATGCTGTACGGGCGTTAACAAGAGTTACGCAACATGCCCCTTCTATGACAATTCCAAGACAGGTATTATCAGATTTTCTTGTCCGTGAGACTCCAGATTATGTCGTATCTAATTATGTCCCTTTACAAGAAACGCATGACACACGGTTTTCAGTGTTATTACAGCCGTGCGACCACCAGGAATTAGAAGCGGTCTTTCAATCTTATTCGAATTCATCTCCAGGTCCTGATAATATATCGTATCAGATGCTTAAACTATTACCGATTCGAGCCAAAAAAAAATAGCATTATTAGAAATGTATAATGATATCCTTCGAACTTTTATTACGCCTCCTACGTGGAATGAATTTTTTCTTATACCTATTCTTAAAAATAGGCAAATACCCTCTGAACCGCACAATTACCGCGGTATAGTGTTTTCTTGTATTCGCAAAGTATTTTTAAAGAGTTTACTTCGGAGGCTTATATGGGTATTAGAATATTATAGTCTAACAGCGCAATATCAATATGCTGTTTTCAAAGGACGAAGTTCATATGATGCGTTTAATATGTTCGTCATTGACTGGTTACTAGCCCGTCATAGGAAGCACAGCACGATTGCAGTTTTTTTTCTCGATATTCAACGGGCGTACGACTCTGTACCTCTGAATATCCTATGGGATAAACTTGCATTTCTTAAAATACCTGTGGGGATTATTACCATTCTTAGACACCTACTTATATATCGAATATTGTCTTTTAAAACGTCACCGGGCGAGTTGGCCGTGCGCGTAGAGGCGCGCGGCTGTGAGCTTGCATCCGGGAGATAGTAGGTTCGAATCCCACTATCGGCAGCCCTGAAAATGGTTTTCCGTGGTTTCCCATTTTCACACCAGTCAAATGCTGGGGCTGTACCTTAATTAAGGCCACGGCCGCTTCCTTCCAACTCCTAGGTCATTCCTATCCCATCGTCGCCATAAGACCTATCTGTGTCGGTGCGACGTAAAACCCCTAGCAAAAAATTTTTAAAACGTCACAATATAAAATACCGCCTCGTCAGGTGAGTACAGGGCTGCCTCAGGGAGATATCCTGACGGCATTCTTTTTGCTATATTTATGAAGAACTTTGAAACAGTCATTCTCCGCTATGCTCGTATACAGGCGTTCGCAGATTATTTTTTGATTTATTATACGCACGAGAATTTACAGGTTTGTAGATAGCATATCATATACACGCTTAGAGAGGCCATAGCATGGTTGGATTCTCATGGACTTCTTCTTTCTATCGCCAAATGTCGAGCGGTGATCTTCACACACCATCGTACTTATGATCGCTCGCCGATTTCTTTTGATGTGTATGAAATCCCCATCGTCAGTCAACATAAATGTCTAGGATTATTTATAGATCATAAGCTTACATGGAAGCAGCATTTTCTCTACTTACGCTCGAAAAGTGATAATTATACACAGATACTAAAATCTGTCACCCGTAGACACTGGAGAGCTGACCCGTGTGTGGCGCTATCCCTGTACAAGTCCACTATAAGATCGCTCCTGGACTATGGAGCCCACCCATATCTTTGACATGACAGCAAGTACGAACTTGAATATTCTAATATATGTCAATATAAAGCACTGCGCACATGTATAGGAGCTCTGAAATCAACACCTACGAATGCACTTTTGGAGGAATCCTGCGAACCTCCCTTACATGTTCGTAGAAAAATGCTTTATATGCAATATTTACTTTTAAAAATTTCTCTTACGAGGCACCCTTTAATCCCGAAATTGCAACTCCGCCATGAGTATTCTTCCATCCGGCGTCAAGATTTGCGAAGACTGCCTGCTTAATACCGTACTCTACATTTTACCATATTCTGTTCTTCATTATCGGCCACAGATAATCTGGCCTACCCACAGTAGCTGTCATACGTGCACAGGAACCAGATCAATTGCTTGCTAAAAAGTTGAAACTTTTCTGTATTCCTCCAAGCATAGATATATACACAGACTGTGCCAAGAATACCACTTAATTTGGAGCCGCATTCTGCATACCATCTATAAATATCAAGAAACAATATGGTTTACCTAGTGATTGTTCGATCTTTACTGTGGAATTATTCGCTATCCAACAAGCTTTACTCTTTATTCAGCGGCATAATTATAAACGAGTTACGATATATGTGTATTAGAATCTCTCTTAATCCAGGGCATGAGTTCAAGGGCTTTTCAAGAGAAGAGCAATATAATTTCCAGTGGCAGACCAATGCCTGATTTACTGGGTGTAAAAGCTAAAATGAAATGTTGTGTTCAACACTTTAAAACAGAGCAGCATGGAAAAATAGGCAAATGCTGCAGCTGTACCTTAATTAAGGCCACGGCCGCTTCCTTCCCATTCCTAGCCCTATCCTATCGTCGCCATAAAACCTATCTGTGTCAGTGCGACGTAAAGCAACTTAGAAAAAAACAACAAAAACACAATAATCACAATCACCACCTGTTCAAAAAATGCCAGTGTAGGCTATATGTACAGTCATGATACTGTATGGGCTTTTGGGCTTTTGCCATGTCAAGAAATAAGGTAAAGTTTTTTACGTTTCGCAGAGAAATTTAAAAATTTTAAATGTAAAAGTTAAAATGATGAGGGTATGGTGCATATGACCATCTAAAACACATGACAGCACCTATAAAGTCACTGTTAGATTATAACCAGTTGAAATGATGAGGTGCATGTGACCGTATATTATGTGATATATACTCACATCAATAAACATTCATTGTATTGAAAAGGTGGACCTTTAACATTTTTCATTTTACTATATCTTGAACATTTTCAAATATATTTTTTAGCGCATGACTTAGTGCCGGGAGTGTCTGAGGACACGTTCGGCTCACCAGATCTATTGTTCCTTTTCCCAATACACCCCTAGGTAGTGAGCTACATGTACTGCTGTTTGAGGCTGGTGTCTGTGGGTATAAGTGTGACTGTACAGGCTGGGAATAGGAAGGGAGTGGTCATGGCCATGAGAAAGGTACCATCCCAGCATTTGGCTGGAGATGAGAATGCGAAACTACAAACACCATTTTCGAGGATGGCCGATGGGTGATTCGAACCCAGCCGTCTCCCGAAGTAGCCGTAATGCACTGAGATAACCTGTTTGGTACCTTCTCCCACACACAAAAACGCAGCTCCATATATGGCATATTGTAGGGTAAAACATAAACGCATCACCATATTTCGTGTTATAAAAACTACCAGTTTCCCCCAGGATTGTTACATGTATGGGTGGTAGCTACTTATAGGAGTGGTTCGAGTGCTTGTTCAAGTGCTTAGTGCTTCGCAGTAAATTCTTCAAAAACAGTTTAGGAAGATGCTGCTCTGTCATATGTTTTCCAAAAATCCAGGGACTGATCCTGATGATCCTCAAGAACTGTACTTACAGATGTGTGGTTTGAGTCATCAGTCCACAGAATGGTTTTATGCAGCTCTCCATGCCACCCTATCTTGCGCTAACCTCTTCATTTCTACGTAACTATTGCATCCTACATCTGCTCTAATCTGCTTGTCATATTCATACCTTGGTCTACCCCTTCCATTCTTACCACCTACACTTCCCTCAAAAATCAACTGAACAAGTCCTGGGTGTCTTAAGATGTGTCCTGTCATTCTATCTCTTCTTCTCATCAAATTTAGCCAAATCGATCTCCTCTCACAAATTCGATTCAGTATCTCTTCATTCGTGATTCGATCTATCCATCTCATCTTCAGCATTCTTCTGTAACACCACATTTCAAAAGCTTCTATTCTCTTTCTTTCTGAGCTAGTTATCGTCCATGTTTCACTTCCGTACAATGCCACGCTCCACACGAAAATCTTCAAAAACATCCTCCTAATTCCTATATCAATGTTTGAAGTAGGCAAATTTCTTTTCTTAAGAAAGCTCTTCCTTGCTTGTGCTAGTCTGCATTTTATGTCCTCCTTACTTCTGCTATCATTAGTTATTTTACTACCCAAGTAACAATATTCATCTACTTCCTTCAAGACTTCATTTCCTAATTTAATATTTCCTGCATCACCTGCCTTCGTTCGACTACAGTCCATTACTTTTGTTTTGACTTATTTATTTTCATCTTGTACTCCTTACCCAAGACTTCGTCCATACCATTCAGCAGCTTCTCAAGATCTTCTGCAGTTTCAGATAAAATAACAATATCAACGGCAAATCTCAAGGTTTTGATTTCCTCTCCTTGGATTGTGATTCACTTTCCGAATTCCTCTTTGATTTCCTTTACTGCCTCTTCTATGTAGACATTAAAAAGGAGGAGGGACAAACTGCCGCCTTGCCTCACTCCTTTTTGGATTGCTGCTTGTTTTTCAAAGCCCTCGATTCTTATCACAGCAGACTGATTTTTATACAGATTGTAGATAACTCTTCGTTCTCGGTATCTGATCCCAATCACCTTCATAATCTTAAATAGCTTGGTCCAATCAACATTATCGAATGCCTTTTCTAGATCTACGAATGCCATGTACATGGGCTTGCCCTTCTTGATTCGATCCTCTAAGATCAGACATAAAGTCAGGATTGCTTCACGTGTTCCTACATTTCTTCTGAAGCCAAATTGATCTTCTCCCAACTCAGCTTCAACTTGTTTTTCCATTCTTCTGTAAATAATACGTGCTAAAATTTTGCAGACATGAGATACTAAAACTAATGGTGTGGTAGTTTTCACACCTGTCAGCACCGGCTTTCTTGGGAATAGGTATAACAACATTCTGCCGAAAATCGGATGGGACATCTCCTGTCTCATACATCTTACACACGAAATGGAATAACCTTGCCATGCTGGTTTCTCCTAAGACAGTCAGTAATTCAGAGGGAATGTCATCAATTCCAGGTGCCTAGTTCCTATTTAGGTCACTCACAACTCTGTCAAACTCTGACCTCAAAATTGGGTCTCCCATTTCATCAGCATCAACAGCCTCTTCTTGTTCCAGAACCAAATTATGTACATCTTTACCTTGATACAACTGTTGGATATGTTCCTGCTATCTTTCTGCTTTGTCTTCTTTCTCTAGAAGTGGCTTTCCATCTGAGCTCTTAATATTCAAACACCTAGATTTCCTTTCTCCAAATGTTTCCTTGATTTTCCTGTATGCAGCATCTACCTTTCCCAGGACCATACAACCTTCGACATCCTTGCACTTCTCCTTCAGCCATTCTTCCTTAGCTACCTTGCACTTTCTATCGCCTTGATTCTTTAATCACCTGTATTCTTTTCTGCCCTCTTCATTTCTAGCATTCTTGTATTTTCGTCATTCATCAATCAGGTCTAGTATCCCCTGAGTTATCCACTGATTCTTACTTGATCTTTTCTTCCTTCCTAACATTTCTTCAGCAGCCCTACTGACTTTTTTTTTCATGACTATCCACTCTTCCTCTATTGTGTTTCCTTCAGCCTTTTCATTTAGCCCTTGTGCAACATTTTCCTTGAAACAATCCCTCACATTCTTTTCTTTCAGCTTGTCTAGATCCCATCCTTTTGCATTCTTTCCTTTTTTTCAATTTCTTCAACTTCAGATGGCATTTCATGACCAGCAAGTTGTGGTCAGAGCCCACGTGTGCTCCTGAGAAAGTTTTGCAATCCAGCACCTGGTTTCTGAATCTATGCCTAATCATAATGAAGTCTATTTAATACCTTCCAGTGTCTCCAGGTCTTGTCCACGTATACAGCCGTCGTTTGTGGTGTTTGAACCAAGTATTGGCAAGGACTAAGTTATGATCAGTGCAGAATTCAACCAGCCAACTTCCTCTTTCGTTCCTTTGTCCCAATCCGAATTCTCCTACTGTATTACTTTCTCTTCCTTGGCCTACCACTGCATTCCAGTCTCCCATCACAATTAGATTCTCGTCACCCTTTACATACTGTATTAAATCTTCTATCTCTTCATATATTCTTTCGATTTCCTCATCATCTGCTGAACTAGTAGGCATATAGTCCTGCACTATTGTGATGGGCATTGGTTTGGTGTCTATCTTGACGACAATAATTCTTTCACTATGTTGGTCGTAGTAGCTTACCTGCTGCCCTATTTTCTTATTCATTATTAAACTAACTCCTGCATTTCCTCTGTTTGATTTTGTGTTGATAATTCAGTAGTAGCCTGACCAAAAATCCTGTTCTTCCTACCAACGTACTTCACTTAAACAACTACATCTAACTTTAGTCTATCCATCTCCCTTTTCAAATTATCTAACCTACCACAATGATTCAAACTTCTAACATTCCACGCTCCGACTTGCAGAATGTCAGTATCCATCTTCCTGATGATCGTCCCCTCTCGTGTAGTCCCCAACCGGAGATCCAAATGGGGGACTAGTTTACCTCCAGAATATTTTACCCGGGAGGAAGCCATCATCATACAGAGAGAGCTGCATGTCCTCGGGAGTTAGTTACGGCTGTAGATTCCCGTTGCTTTCAGCCATGTAGCAGTATCAACACAGCTAAGCCATGTTGAGTATAATTACAAGTTCATATCAGTCAATCATCTAGATTGCCACCCTTGCAACTTCCGAAAGGCTGCTACCCCAGATAAGGTAACTCTGAAACAAATATAAACTTCGTTAAAATATAACTGAACATGTTTTACTATAGTATTCATTTTGAGGGTTTTGACCTTAAAATATCTCTTGCGTTATTTATGACCCACGCATGTTTCCTCTAGGGTAGACTCAGGGCATTCCAAATTATACATTACACTGATTTAGTTTTCAGTGACGAGTTCTTTAGTTAGTTTTAGGTATTACTTTTGTGTGTGATGTAATGTATGCATTTTTTTTCTTCCATCATCGAAATGTACTCATTTATTATTATTATTATGGATAACCCTTTCACAGAATCATTGGAATTGTTCTCTGTAAAGACTTATATAGGCTGTACATTCCAATGACTACTTCAGTACATAATTAAATGTTGTGCACAGTTTGTGCTATTTGAACATAACGAAGAACAATTTCATTCCCTACCTGTTAAGCAGTGCTGTAAATGTTAGCTTATTTTCAAACCTTTTCTAGTTCTGATTTAGCTTACCTTATCTTTAGCTTACCAAACTAATGGTAGTTGATTGGCAAGGTCAAGTCCAGTTTACAGGATGTCTAAAGGATCTGGATATAGTAAAGAAATTTTGTATACCTGGGTCAGTCATCAATGACACGGAAAGCTGTGAAATAGAGATCAAAAGACAGATTGTTCTAGGTCATGCTGCAATGGTTAAACTGGCAGAACCATACAGTATCAAGATGCGAAGATGCGCTTGGTGAAATCACTAGTGTTCTCAGTTTTTTGATACGGCTGTCAGACCTGAACGGTGAATGCTACAGGCAAAAGTTGAATTGATGCCTTTGAGATGTGGTGTTGGCAGAGAATGCTGTGTGTACCCTGGATAGAAAGAAGAACCAATGTTTTTATTCTGAATGAAATGAGCATAAAGAAACATTTATCTTCCCGTGTGAGTGAATGTTACCTCCAGTTCCTTGGCCACATTTTCAGAAGAGAAGGAGAGAACTTGGAAAAGACTACTTTGTAAGGCAAAGTTCAAGGCAGTAGACCATGAGGAAGAACAGCAAGTACTGTAGATGGTTAGATCAGGCGAAGAATAATATTGGCCTACCTCTTCAGATCAGCTGAAAACCACTCTGGATGGAGGCATCTCGTCAAGGCTGCAACGCAGAAATGGTAGAGTTATGAGGTCTCGATGCTCAGCAATGAGCGAAATGACTAATGATGATCTTGGATGATAACATAGCTTATTAAAATGAAAACTGGGTTGTCATCACCGGTTGCATCCAGCATGGTTGCAAATTATGCGGTCACTATTGGCACCGGTCGCATGCAGCATGGTCATATCTGGCATGACACCCTGCCAACAATGCGTTAGGCAAGGTGACAGTAGATGCTGACACTCTGTGTATTTCTGGAATGCATAATAATATATATATCTATTTATATAAAATAAGAGTTTTGTCTGTACATTGCTCAGAATTTGAAAAGAATGATATTTCTGTATCGGTCATGTCCACAGTAACAAGAAAATGCATTTTTTACTTTTCCATAATTTCTGTCTGTCTGTCTGTCTGTCTGCCTGTCTGTACGTATGTATGCATGCATCACGAGAAAACGGCTGAAGAGAATTTAATGAAAATTGGAATGTAAAGTCGGGTGATGAACCACTACAATCTAGGCTATAAATTATTTTATTCACGCTGAGTGAAATGTTAGTTTAGGGGAAGGCCTGAAATTTAATTCTCAAATATTTATGTTATTAGTGGCCGTGTCTTAATGAAAATCGGTATGCAAAGTCAGGGTAATAAGTCGATGTAATCTAGGCCATAAATAATTATATTCACGCTGAGTGAAATGGCAGTTTAGGGGAATGCCTAAAATTTAATTTTCAATTATTTATATTATTAGTGGTCGTATCTTAATTGAAATCAGTAGACAAAGATGGGAAATAAGTTGCTACAATATAGGCTATACATAATTGTATTCACGCTGAGAAAAACGGTAGTTTAGGGGAAGGCCTAAAATTTAATTCTCAAATATTTATTATATTAGTGGTTGTATCTTCACAAAAATTGGTATGCAAAGTCAGGGAATAAGTCGCTATAATCAAGGATCTACATACATCAATAATTTTATTCACACTGAGTGAAATGGTAGTTTAGGGGAAGGCCTGAAATGTGTAATCTATATATAAAATAAGAATTTTGTCTGTACATTGCTCAGAATTTGAAAAGAATGGTATTTCTGTATCAGTCATGTCCACAGTAACAAGGAAATGCATTTTTTACTTTTCCGTAATTTCTGTCGGTCTGTCTGTCTGTCTATCTGTCTGTATGTATGTACACGCATCACGAGAAAACGGCTGAAGAGATTTAATGAAAATCAGAATGTAAAGTTGGGTGATGAACTACTACAATCTAGGCTATAAATATTTTATTCACGCTGAGTGAAATGGTAGTTTAGGGGAGGGCCTGAAATTTAATTCTCAAATATTTATGTTATTAGTGGTCATGTCTTAATGAAAATCGGTACTTTATGCAAAGTCGGGGTAATAAGTCAATATAATCTAAGACATAAATAATTGTATTCATGCTGAGTGAAATGGCAGTTTAGGGGAATGCCTAAAATTTAATTTTCAAATATTTATATTATTAGTGGTCGTATCTTAATTGAAATTGGTAGACAAAGATGGGAAATAAGTCGCTAGGCCATCAATAATTTTATTCACACTGAGTGAAATGGTAGTTTAGGGGAAGGCCTGAAATGTGTAATCTATATATAAAATAAGAGTTTTGTCTGTACATTGCTCAGAATTTTAAAAGAATGGCATTTCTGTATCTGTCATGTCCACAGTAACAAGGAAATGCATTTTTTACTTTTCCATAATTTCTGTCTGTCTGTTTGTCCATCTGTCTGTTTGTCTGTCTGTCTGTGGGTGTGTGTGTATGTACATGCATCACGAGAAAATGGCTGAAGAGAATTTAATGAAAATCGGTATGTAAAGTCGGGTGGTGAACCACTACAATCTAGGCTATAAATTATTTTATTCACACTGAGTGAAATGGTAGTTTAGGGGAAGGCCTGAAAAGTCATTCTCAAATAAGTTATTTATGTTATTAGTGGTCGTATCGATAAATACTACATAACTAACATAACTTTAGTTATGTTGTAAGTTAGTAGTAGTTATGTAAGAAGTTATTAAATTTCTGATCACTTATGTCTTATACATTGTTACCGTACCGCATATAATCACAGAGATATTAATGAATTTGGATTTTTGTTACTAAGTCCATATCAGCGCCGAGTCACAAGAAAATGGGTAAACAGAATTTAGCGAAAATAGGTATGTAAAGTTTGAGAATAAGGAACTACAGTCTACGATATAAATAATTTTGTAAGACGCCCTAATATCGCAGAGTCGAAAGAAAACAAATGTGAAGGCCTGCAATATAGAAAGCTCAAACTTTATCAACAATACATTGACCATTGTTTGTTGTGATGTGCTTTTTGTCTTCTGTTTCCACTCATCTCCGATAGATAGGATTACTGCAGCGTACCAAGGTTTTTTTAATTTGCTTTACGTCGCACCGATGCAGGTAGGTCTTATGGCGACGATAGGATAGGAAAGGAATAGGGGTGTGAAGGAAGCGGCCTAGGCTTTAATTAAGGTACAGTCTTGTGTGACTGGTGTGAAAATGGGAAACCACGGAATACCATCTTCAGGAATGCCGGCAGTGGGGTTCGAATCCACTATCTCCCAGAAGCAAGCTCACAGCTGCGTACCTCTAACCACACGGCCAACTCGTCTGGCCGTACCGAGTGTAACAGCCTGCCTGTATATTGGCGGGCAGTAGCTGGGGAGTTAGATAACTTTCTTCTTTAGCATGCCATTCCTCTGGTTCATACATTTTCTGGTATTACTGGTATGTAACACACTGGTTCATCATAGCATTCGAGCTATTCAGTCCCTACTCTGAGGCACTGATTGGAATGAATAGTGTGAATATTTAATGGAATAATGACAGAAGAGTGTTCAAGGCAGTCTGCAACCTGGTTATTCCAGCTCTGGAACTTTGAACTGTTTGATCGGCACCGTAGTACTGTTTGTTGAAAGTGAGAAAGTGTGCGGTTTTTCATTTGATCGAGTATTTTATATGATAACATTGCTTTCAATCGCTACATTCCTACTGACTTTTTTGTAATGACCTATGTTGAATTCAGTTAGGAAAACCATCAAATCAGTCTTTCTGAGAATCCCGTAGCGAAGCACGAGTACATCAGCTAGTATATAATATAAATAACCATGTGGTTTCTATTACAGCACCAGCAACACACCTTTGGGTTCCATAACTAGAGGTAACAAACTTCACTCGAATTTCTACTTTCTTCTAACACATCAAGATGGCTCTAATGGAATGGCACGTGGTTCCATTCTACTCTAGATTAAGCAACAGTCAATTTCCGTAAGCTTTCTTTTATGGCAAAGATTGATTATGTGACTCTGTACTACATCAGTTTAAAACCACAAGCCTAAGAAAGTGTAACCTCACTTAATGCATTACCAGACCTCTGACATAATTTTAATTCTACTCTAAATGAGCTACAACTAGCTATGTATTATGATGAAGAGTTTATTCATGTCATTCTGTACTAAACTGTTTTAAACTAGAAGTTTAAGAAAGTGAAACTTCACTTAATGATTCAGCAGGACTGTAATGCAATTTAAATTTTACAATGTATAAGAACTAAGACAGATTAACTAATAGCTTTTCACTTTCCAATTTTTAATTTGTATTTCAATATGGATCAGTATAAAATTTATTGCTTACGATTTCACAGAATTGGAAAAAAACAAAATGTAAAGGCCTATAATACTGAAAGCCCATAAAACTGATTAACAAAAATGTTACATTGACTGTTGCTTCTTGTCATGTGTTTTGTCTCTTCTGCTGCCACTCATCTCCAACAGATGGCACTACTGCTGTGTACCGTGCAAGCTAAGGGAGCTACCTTCCCGCATAGAATAGTCTGCCTGAATACTGTCAGGGAGTAGCATGTACAACTTGGCTCCTTAGCCATAGGACTAACACATGTGACCACTATGCTCAGTTTTCACACACTTAAAAATATTCCTGGAATTCTATCTAAACAGTATGACGACTATTATAAATGATCTATATTGTAATCTTTTATGTATCTTCTATAACTCATACATTTTTACCTTATGAGCTATAATAATGGAGATATATTTGACTTTTAGACTGTATTGGCAAGTCCATCAACGGCGAGCATTGTTGACTAGGATAGCCTCTTTTATTCAGTTTTCATGGTGGTGAACTACATAATAATGATGGTAATTATTGTTGGGATTGTTTAAATAAGCTGCAAATTCGCTCAGTCATTAGCCGCTATTGATAAGGAGGAAAATGAAGATGACTATTGAAATGAGAAGGAAAACACGATTATACGAGGAATAGAGAAAAAGGGAATCATTCGGGAAGTGGTTGCTCAAATATCATCGAGCTCGAAGAAAACAAAATATGATGACCTTTAATGTCCTAAGTCCGTAAAACTTATCAACTATAACATTACATTGACTGACTATTCTTAGTTGAGGTGTTCTGCCATATAGGTGCCTCAATTATACAAATAGTATGGTAACCTGTCAATCAAGGGTATGGCAGCTATATGTGTGTATGTGTGTATTACATTGTTCTAGAGTGTTAAGAGTGTATTCATTCGGGCTGATATAGAGAATTTCCATGCTTATGTGTATATTGTCATAGTTGTGTCCTCTTGTCTAATAAATGCAGATTCTCTTATATCTTTGAGTTCTCTGATATACTCAATCATCAATCAATCACTACTGATCTGCATTTAGGACAGTCGCACAGGTGGCAGATTCCCTATTTGTTGTTAACTAGACTACTCTTACATAATTACAAAGAATTTGGAAATTTATTGAACATCTCCCTTGGTAAAAATATTCCAATCCCTAACTCCTCTTCTTACAAACAAATATTTGCCCCAATTTTTTCTATTGAGTTCCAACTTTATCTTCATATTGTGATCTTTCCTACTTTTAAAAACACCTCTCAAACTTATTCGTCCACTAATGTCATTCCATGCCATCTCTTCACTGACAGGTCAGAACACACCACTTATTGCAGGTTATAAATTTAATTTTTTTCCGTATTGAAGTTCTACTTGAGATACAAATTCTTATAATTTTATTAAATATGGTACATCAGATGTATTGAATAGGTGGTATTTAATAAAATTATAAGAATTTGTATCACACACCACTTAGTCGAGCACCTCGTCTCCTTTCTCCCAAGTCTTCCCAGCCCAAACTTTGGAACATTTTCGTAACGCTACTCTTTTGTCGCAAATTACTCAGAACATATTGAGCTGCTTTTCTTTGGATTGTTTTTTCTTTCAGTTTTCAAATCAAGTAATCCTGGTGAGGGTCCTATACACGGGAACCATAGTCTAGTTGGGGTCTTACCAGAGACTTATATGCCCTCTCATTTACATCCTTGCAACAACCCCTAAATACCCTCATAACCATGTGCAGAGATCTAACTATTCAAAAAGCCTTACCTCTGATTAGCATTCTTTACTCATATGATATAAGAAAACACAAAGGTTCAGTAATATTGCCTTGAGAAATTCCTCTCTGAATAGTTACAGGATCACATAATGCTTCACCTACTCTAATTCTCTGATTTCTATTATCTAGAAATGTAGCCCCCTTCCAATTCAGTCACTTTTTTGTCTAGTCCAATTTCACTCATTTTTTCCAGTAGTCTCCCATGATTTACCCTGTCAAATGCATTGGATAGGTCAATCACGACACAGTCTACTTGAACTCCCAAATCTAGGATATTTGATATATTTTGCTGGAATCCTACAAGTTGATCTTAAGTTGAATAGCCTTTCCTAAACCCGAACTGCCTCCTATCGAACCAGTTATTAATTTTGCAAACATGTCTAATTTAATCAGAAATAATGCTTTCCCAAACACATGTAGTTTTTGGCTTTATGTTTATCACCCTTTCCTTTATACAGAGGGGTTACTATAGCAACTCTCCATTCATTTGGTATAGTTCCTTCAAGCAGTAGCGGCGATTGAGAATTAAAAGTGGGGTGGGAGGGGGGCAAAAAATGTACAGACAACAAAAAGTACATGGGTTAGTGGGATATAGCGGGCGTGGGGGAGGGGGGGGGGGTGAGGGAGGAAGACGTCGTGGTGTATGCATGTAAACTGAAAAAAAAAAACCTCCAAAGTGGGAATTATTTTTGCTCTCTGAGCTAATTTCCACACCAACTTAGGTGTGGCAATAATTTGAGATTCTGATTCAATAATAGACTATACAATAAAAATTTCATCAAAGGAACAATATATACATCTATTACAATTAAACAGAAGTACAGCGTGATTATGCAATTAAAATCATTTAGAATTTGACTAGGCCTATACACTAAGAAACTAATAGACAGTAAAGAGACTGCTAGACGGACGAATGTGCATGGCAAGTCAGTGAATCATAACTCAGTGTCCATGATCTTGGCAAAAAATTATACCCCTGGTACCCTTTCTCACAGCATATGCAAAGTCCCCAGTACTTGCTGTGGCGCTATGCAAATCAGTTAGCCGCAACGAGCGACATTTTGTGCGTATTTCCGTTAATAATTAACAAAAATAAAGTAAAGAATTAGCTGACAAGAAAACAGGGCTTGTACAAAGTGCTTTTATAAAAAAAAATTACTCCTATATTCCTAGTTTCAGACGGCTAAAATGGAATAATTTTTTCTCCACAAATTGGGGGTGGGGTGATTGCTCCCCCTCACCCCCTTTGTCGCCGGTACTGCCTTCATGCAAACAGTAATCATATAAGTACTATATCCCAACATATTGTCTTTAGTATATCCCCAGAAATCTATCAATTCTAGCTGCTTTTGTAGTTTTCAACTTTTGTACCTTATTGTGAATGCCTTTGTTATCATAAAACTGACCCCAAAGTAAAATCTGAAATTTTCTGAACACCAGGTAAATTAATTACGGTATATTGTGTGCTGGATATTCTGTCTAGGCTGAACTTCAGTTACATGCTTTGCTCTTAATCCTGTCTTGTACTGTAGTTTCCTGAACTTTGGACAAATTTCTGTGTTTGTATGTACAGTATATTGAAATATGTTAGTATGACATGTCCTCTTGCTCCTTCACGTAATTATATTTGTTCTTTATTTTATGTAGTAGGCTGTCAATGCATGTGTAGTTGTAATGATTAGCAACTGCAAACTACTTCATAGTGTATAGTTCTTCATTTAAACTTGTATGGAGTGTTATGTTACAGTACATTGTGTTGAATGGTTTGAAGTGTTTTTTTTAATATACAGTAGAGTCTCGATTATCCGACTTAAATGGGACCTGGAGTATGTCGGATCACCGAAAATGTTGGATAATACAGAAAAACTTTGAAAATGAACTAAAACAAACAGGAAGGCTATACTGTATTATGTACTATGTTTTACGGGACGCTATTTATTGACTTATTAATTCAATTGTACAGTAGATGCAGTACTCTTTTCTCACTACGCCTGTAGCCAGGTGCAGACGTCTTGGCTTGGGCTGCAAGAGTTTTGATGTCATCATCTTGAAATTCAGCCCAGTCTCATTACAATTAAAATCTGATCATCGGTTAATCCTTCAGCAAGAATTATTTCTTGAAATTGTCTTTTAAATTTCACAACCTCATTGGATTTAGCTGACAGTTTTTCTCCACAGATATTAAGCTGCCCAATGCCGTACCGTTTTTTTCCACCGACCAAGCCACCCAGCACTGGCAGTAAAATTAGGGTCCCTTTATTAAACTCTTTCTGGATATACACCGCCATTTCTTGCAGAATGGGGCCAGATATTGACAAGCCCTTTTCCTGGTTTTTAAAGAACCAGAGGAATAGTGCTACACTTACTTTTTCGTACTCATTTTTCATTGTTTTTTTTTTTCTAATTTTCAGTGCATCAGTTGTTGCTCTGGTTAGAGCACCACTTTTCAATTTATTCCCTCGTATGTTTCCAGTCTCCCACTGTAACATGTCCAACAGCATAATCTGAAGCCATTTTTTAGAGAGTTTCCCCTTTGTCCAGTCTCTTTAACCCACTCTACTTGTCTTCCACAGAAACAATCACTTTCTTACGTTTACTCGCCATACTCACAGAGGATATGAAAACTATAACATCCGCACCCAACCAATACTACATTGAACAATCCTACCGCATGACTGCCAGTGCTTGTCCCACAGTCGCACCCTCCACACCCTGTGTCCCAGAATTGCATCCACGTAAAGTTCAAATTAAGACTACCAGTGTCGGATAACACGGAGTGTCGGATAAGCGAAGGTCGGTTGAGCGAGACTCTACTGTATATATTTTTTTACAATCTTCTTTACATTGCAGACACAGATGGGTCTTATGGCAATGATGGGATAGGAGTGAGAAGGAAGCGATCTTAATTAAGGTAGAACCCTAGCATTTGCTTGGTGTGAAAATGGGAAGCCACGGAAAACCATATTCAATGCTGCCGACAGTGGGGTTTGAACCTACTATCTCCTGAATGCAAGCTGATAGCTACGTAACTTCAAACTGCACAGCCACTTACTCAGTGAAGTGCTATAGCTCAAGGTGTTAGATATAATGGGTTATTTGTATAACTTTTCTTGAATTTATGTTTCTGGTTATTGTCTTGTGTGATCATATTCTGCTGTGCACTGTAGGTTTCTGTGAAGTCTGTTAATACGAGCGAGTAGTTGCACAGTGTGACTGGAGTTGTGTTTTTATAGGATGACATTATCAACATATCAGGGCTGATATATCATGTGAGCATGTTGTCATCATCATTGTTTCCAATGATTTGTAGAAATAGAGCAGAATATAAGAGAACAGATTTATTTTATCTCGTGAGATTAAGGCTTTCACCTTTGATCCCAGATAACAGGACCCTCACTGAGAAAAAGATTACTGTCTACAGCTTCCAACCAGAAAATATAATATTTATATGAGCAGAATTAAAATACATAGACAACAAATGTGAAGCATCTTACAGCAGTTAAACAATGCAGTATTATAAATTAAAAAGAAAAGAAATAAATGTTGATGATGATGATGATGATGATGTACACAATTACATTATACATTAACGTAGCTAATTTCTTTCTAAAAGAAATATATAATAACTGTCCTTAATAATAACAATTTGTTTATGTACCGTACAGTGTATAGCTTGAAGAAAGGCTAATTCTTAATTGTTTGTATCTGGATGAGCAGCGATGTTGTTGTGGATCAAGAAGGTGGTGAACTAGTGTGTTAAGTTTGAGGAGAATACGAATGTTACTATTGTGCTTATTGGTTCATGTAAAAGTTAACTGCATCTTAAATATATGGCAGAGAATTTAGGGAAAAAGTGAAATGAGCAGTTTCATTGCTGTTCCAGCATTAAATGATGACCCAAATATGTGATATGTATGTATGTATGTATGTATGTTGGATCCTCAACAGGTTCACCATTAGCTGTCATAGATGGCCTAGGTGTCACTGGAGAGGCGTACTAGGGAAATGAATATGTGATATAATTATGCAAATACTAGTGAGTCTTAATATGGTTGTTATAGGCCTATAATAGTACCGCAGCAAAAGAAATTCACCTTAACACGATCTATTTTTTCCCCTATATGCTTCTGGGGTATTGTATTCTGTTTCAAAGTCAGTATTTTCAACATCTAATATCAATCTTGCCATTCGGTCATCTACTTTATTAAGATTGCCACATAATCTATTTAAGAGTTGAAAACTTTAATTTCACCATTTTCTCATTTGGATTTTCAGAATCTATCTTGTGTGTAAAACTTGCTCTAACCACTTTACGTTTCTTAACTACCACCTCCATTTCTTTTGTTACAGTACTAGGCCTATGATAAGCAGATTGAGACTCACTAGTATCTGCATTATTACATCATGTCGGGGTTGCCATTTAATGCTGGAGGAGCAATAAAACTACTCCAGATAACAGGATCGTTTCTGAGAAAAGATTGCTATCCACAACTTCCAAACCCAGCACTGCTAATAAGTTACAAGATTACATTCAGGTACTGAAGGACTGCCTGGAAGAAAAAACACCCAAAGAAGTATCAAGAAAAGAAGAGGATCATTTAGGGCATTACTTGCCTCATTGAGGAGTGTATACGAAAAACTTGACAACAGATATAAGGCCTATTTTTGATGTGTCTTACAAAGCAAAGAATGGCTGTTCTTTGAATGACGACCTCTCAAAGGGTTCAAACATATTAGAATTGATCCCAAAAGACTTCAAATTTATAAGAATTGGAGTCATCTCTGATATTAAACAAGCCTTTATACAAGTTCAAGGTTATACATTTCATTATTGGTTCCGTATTGAATTAAGATTACATATAATTTACAAAGTTTTATCCACCTACTCAATACTGTACAATAATTAGAATGTCTATAAGTACATTACAATATATTATCACGGGACTAGTTTTGACCCTATGTGGGTCATCATCAGCCTAACTAAGATATACTTATGGATTTGCCTAAGTCTTAAGTCAGAATTATATTGTGGAAATAAAATTTAAAAGAATGAACTGTGTATGTGATGCGATAATGTACATATAAAATGGTGGATTGATGAACTGTTATAGATAAAATAATATTAGACTGATGACTGACAATAAAAATAACACTTTACCGGTCAGGTTGTTCACATTGCGCGCAAGGGTTCTATTGGTTCCAACTTGGATTGGGAATTTTCCTCACAGCAAGAATCTTTTATATTATAAGAATGTCGCATGGTTATATCCACATTTAATTTCTGTATCAGAAGTATTGGACCAAAAGCAAGTCAGACACCTTCTGCGCCAATGTTCAACTTTCAATTCTCTACCTGAAGATGCACTCGGAATTTTAGAACTCAATAGAAGCATCTGGACTTTGCATTCAACCGGCATATTACGTTTTTAAAGTGCAATTTTAGAGTATTCACTAACAAGGGCATATTTTAATCATCATTGTATTAGTTGTATGATAACTATTCTTACAGTCTAATTGTAATTGATGTAAATCCTAAAATTTTAATTGTCACTGATAAGTATAACATTATTTTATCTATAGCAGTTCATCAATCCACCATTTTATATGTAGACTGACTGAGCAAATGTCATGGGATAGCGGAGCATTGATGCGCAGGTCTGTTGTCTGCGCACCACACGCCCCCTGTGTCAGCGGCAGTTGTATAGGAGACCTTGTGAGCAGTGGCTGTGCATGTGACAGGTGTAACATGGAACGTCGTCGTGAGCTGACACCGTTCGAACGGGGTACGGTGGTCGGTGCCCAACGGATGGGAAGTGCAATTTCGGAAGTGGTGCGGGAATTCGGCTTTACACGATCAACCGTGTCCAGGACGTATCGTGAATGGTTGAATGTAGGTGTCACTGTCCACAACAGATGAACGACCGGCTGTCCAGCCACCATCGATGACCGTGACCGGCGACATCTGAGACGGATTGTCAATAGTGACAGACGGGCAACCGTGCAGCAAATCACGGCTCAATTCAACACAGGCCATGCTAGACATGTCTCCCAGTGGACAATCCGTAGGAACATGGGTTCCACTGTTAACCCAACGTCATCGGGCACAACAATGCGCATTTGTCGCCAGTCACCAGGGATGGACACTGGAACAATGGCGTAACATGATACGGTCGGATGACTCACGATTTCAACTGCACCATGCCGATGGGAGGCACCGTGTATGGCGCAGACCACTTGAAGCGATAGATCCCACCTGCCTCAAAGGTGTGGTTCAGGGCGCTGGTGTCTCTGTTATGGTCTGGGGTACATTTTTCTGGTATGGAATGGGCACCCCTAGTTGTTCTGGAAGAGACTTTGAATGGTATGTGGTATGTTGAGCTGCTCAGAGACCATCTCCACCCATTTTTGGCATTCCAGCGCCCAGACGGTTCTGCGGTGTTTCAAGATGATAACGCGCCGCCACATCGCTCCCACGTCGCCCGGGAATGGTTCCAGGAACATGCAGCAGAGGTCCAACGACTGCCATGGCCACCCAGAAGCCCCAATATGAACCCTATCGAGCATATCTGGGTTGTCCTGGAACGCAGGCTCCGTGCCACGGATCCTGCACCCACGAACAGACCAGCATTGGCGGCCGCTCTCCAAACGATTTTTGTGTCAGCTGCGTTCAGAGGACTACCAGGGACTTGTCGACTCATTTCCATGGTGTCTCACTGCAGTTCGCAGGGCCAGAGGAGGCGCCACACGCTGTTAGGTGACTATCCCATGACATTTGCTAAGTCAGTGTAAATTATCGCATCACATACACAGTTCATTCTTTTAAATTTTATTTCTACAATGTGATTCTGACTTAGGACTTTGGCAAATCCGTAAGTATATCTTAGTTAGGCTGATGATAACCCACAAAGGGTCGAAACTAGTCCCTTGATAATATATTGTAATGTACTTATTATTGTACAGTATTGAGTAGGTGGATAAAACTTTGTAAATTATATGTAACCTTTATACAAGCATCAGTTAATCCATTTGATAGAGATTTTCTGCAATTTCTCTAGTGGGAGAGTCTAAAAGGGAAGATGATTAAGATTTTGAGACATTGTAAAGTACAATTTGGATGAAACCGCTGCCCATTTCTTTTAGGGGCAGTCATACAACATCAATTGCACTAATATAAACCACCCAGTGACAAGCATTGCAAGTAGTCTAGGTATTCGGCACCTACCTAGCAAAGGAATTAATTGAACCTAATTAAATTTGTATGTAAATCAACATTACTTAATAAAATCCTCAAATATATTTACCAATTTCAATGGATGTTAAAACCTTAATTTTCAATTAATTTTGGCTAGTATTGTGTGCCGATTTCATATCAATGTTTTCAACTGCGTGGTCCGTGGAAAAGGCAGTCAGTGTGGTCACTCACATAGCCTCTCCCGCTCATCTATGAAGTTGCGAGCAATCGCTCCTTACTCTCTGGTGCTGGATGCGGCGCATATGGAGCCCGCAGCAGGCATAGTGTTCTCCCTTCATAGCCAGTACATTACATAGGATGGTGCATGCGCTGTGATTTGTGTGCGAAGCAGCTTGCCGTGAGATATTCTTTGGTAGGCACTATTGGAAGTGCTTTTGGTGGCAAATTGATGTGGAAATAGTGTTTATTTCAACAGAGTAAAGAATTATTAGATTGATATTGCTGGATTATGACAGAGAATTGTTCTATCACTGATAATTAATTTTAAATACAGTTTGGCTCTCGTTCCTTTAGCAAAAGAAGTGACATTGTAACAGCATAGAGTTCCTTCTTCATAGCCAGTGCATTACATAGGCTGAGATTTGTGTACTCAGCACCTTACCTTGCAACATTCTTTGGCAGGTGAAGTGTCTGTGGTTATAGCATTTATTTCAAATCAATGAAAAAATTTAGTGTGATAATGCTGCATTGTGGCAGAAAATCATTGTATATTTAAAGACATTTAAAAAAAGCCTTTTGAGTCTCGATCATTTAGCGAAAAGAGTGACATTGTAATAGTGGGAAGTTCAGTGGCGGCGATTTCAAACTGAACATTTCTTCATACAGAAAAGGGTAGAGAATATTTGTCATTCTAATTTGAACCAGTACAAGAAAACTAATTGGCTAGCTGTAAGTTGTCATTTTAATAAATTATTTTGTAATTTACAAACTGTTTGAAACAAGGAGGATTGTGGGAATTTAAATAATCTCAGTAATTCCATTGTCAACGGTCACAAAGTCGTTTACGTTAGTTTGTTCTGCTTATGTGCTTCAAATGTGTTTGCATTGATAGCCAACTGGAACAACAATTGACAGCTGATGTGGTGGAGTCACAATGAAATGATCAAGAATAACAGAAATATTCAAGTGCCTAATCGATGCAACATGCTTGCCATTGAACTGCTATCGTAAGTTATGATCTTCATTTCCGTGTTGACGTTTAACCAATAATGTAGAGGTTGAGGGATGTTCCACCATTCAACACATTGCAACAATTTATTCAATTATAAGAAGACTGGTTTCGACTCCCATGGAGTCAGCATCAGTTCTTGGTGAAAATTAAATTAAGGGGAAACTGATAACAAACATCATAATGAAAAATCCATGCACCTATAGGTGGTTGCATGGAAATACATCATTGAGTTGATAGATATTACCTTGAAACGCAACATACACTTGGCAAGGAGAACTTGGAGCTTGGAAAATTCCCAGTTCTGGCTCTAACAGTCTTGTGTTCATAGAACACGGAACACTGGAATTACATGTACTGGATTGAAAATATATACAAAACACAATAAGGACACTTATAATTGTGTGGAAAACTTGGCTCTCTAAGAGCATTCTTGGATTTGACAGTCCTGTTTCTGTCTGAAAAAAATTGGGTGAAATACACACAATGAAGCAAAATGTATAAAGACATAGATCTAGTCTAAACTGTCACACGTTCATGTATACGGAACACTGGAAACACTTGTATTGTTTGATAACACACTCGTTCAAATGAAAACACTTATAACCTTATGAAATATTGGCGTTGTAAGAACGTTTATGGGTTTGACTGTCCTGCTTCCCCTGACTAAACTATTGAAATAAATATACATTGAATGTCAAAGATAAACTACTTGGTATTTAAAGTTCTGGTTTTTGGTTTCAAAAATTGTCATGTGTTCGTGGAACACAGAATAGAACTGCTTTCCATGCAACCACCTATAGGTGCATGGATTTTTCATTATGATTGTTATCAGTTTCCCCTTAATTTAATTTTCACCAAGAACTGATGATGACTCCATGAGAGTTGAAACCGGTCTTCTTATAATTGAATAAATTGTTGCAATGTGTTGAATGGTGGAACATCCCTCAAACTCTACACTGAACTGCTATTCAGAGGACATGATGAAAGTGAAGGTTCATTCAACAAAGGTAAATATGTAAAACTTTTAAATTTGTTGAGCAGCTATGACATTATTCTTAGAGAATATTTAAAGTAGTCTTCAACTTTTAATGGCACATTGACCAGGACTCAAAATGACTTGATTGCTGCAATTAGTAGTGTATTGATGGAAACCATAAGGAATGAGCCTCCAATGACCCAACATGTAGCAATTATTTTAGATGAAACTTCTGATAGTCACAAATGTCCATCATCCTCAGATATATTCATCACCAGATAGCACAGGTTCAAGAAACATTTATTTCCTTTGTTGACGTGAGTGCAGATAGATCCACTAATGGTTTACACAATCAAGTAATGGACATAGGGACTTCCTATGACATCAAAGAAAAATTGGTTACCTAGACATACAACAGTGCTGCAGTGATGACTGGTGAACTAAATGGACTAAAAAGCAAAGTTCAAAAAATGTGCCCTAGAGCTCTCTTTGTTCACTGTTTCAGTCATGTTCTAAATCTAGTCTTATGTCAGTCAGCTATGAGTATTAAGGAGTGCCATGTCTTTTTGCAAACTCTCAATGGACTAAATAGCTTCTTCTCCAAGACTACAAAACATATCCATGCTCTTATTGATTATTCCAACAAGAAAATTCCACGAAATGCACCAACAAGATGGAATTTCTCTTCCAGAGCAGTAAATGTAATTGCTGGTGGACTTCTTTCAATGTATACTAGACAACTCATCAGACTGGGAAAACCAAACTGTAGCCCTTGCATGTGGATATTTGTCTTTCCTTTCAGACCTTGAGACCAAATTTGTTCTTTGTGTTTTATCAAAGATTGATGGTATTCATATACTGCCATTCTATATAACATTCTTCAGACAAAGCATGTGGACATACTGTATTGTGCAGAAAAAGGTGAACAAAACAAAAGTGTATTGTTCAGAAAGAAAGAGAGAGATTTGAAACAGTATGGAATTATGTTTGTACTGGTGTCAAATACAAAGAAAGTGCCTGGGCAGTGATATCTTGAAATATAGGAGAATATATTTTGAAATAATAGACAATGTAAAAGTCACATTGCATATAGGTTTGGAAACTTGCCCCAACTGGAATTTCTTTCATTATGTGATCCAAACAAATTTTAAGTTTACAAATTAAATTTTCCTAATCCCGCTCTGCATGTGGTGAAAATGAAACACAATTCAATGTTTTATATAATTTGACTCAAAAATGAACTGACAGTCTTCTATTCCATGGAAGAGTTTTGTGGCAAATACTCTCACGAACTAGCAACATGTTTGAAATCAAAACAACTCCATTCGGTATTTGCTGAATTACACTGAATGACAGAGCAAATGCAACACCAAGAAGGAGTGGTCAGAACTTTATGCCAACTGCAGGGTAGACTGACGTCACTGAGGTATGCTCATGATGTGAAATGCGCCGCTGTGCTGCGCACATAGCGAACGATAAATGGGACACGGTATTGGCGAATGGCCCACTTCGTACCGTGATTTCTCAGCCAACAGTCATTGTAGAACGTGTTGTCGTGTGCCACAGGACACGTGTATAGCTAAGAATGCCAGGCCGCCGTCAACGGAGGCATTTCCAGCAGACAGACGACTTTACGAGGGGTATGGTGATCGGGCTGAGAAGGGCAGGTTGGTCGCTTCGTCAAATCGCAGCCGATACCCATAGGGATGTGTCCACGGTGCAGCGCCTGTGGCGAAGATGGTTGGCGCAGGGACATGTGGCACGTGCGAGGGGTCCAGGCGCAGCCCGAGTGACGTCAGCACGCGAGGATCGGCGCATCCACCGCCAAGCGGTGGCAGCCCCGCACGCCACGTCAACCACCATTCTTCAGCATGTGCAAGACACCCTGGCTGTTCCAATATCGACCAGAACAATTTCCCGTCGATTGGTTGAAGGAGGCCTGCACTCCCGGCGTCCGCTCAGAAGACTACCATTGACTCCACAGCATAGACGTGCACGCCTGGCATGGTGCCGGGCTAGAGCGACTTGGATGAGGGAATGGCAGAACGTCGTGTTCTCCGATGAGTCACGCTTCTGTTCTGTCAGTGATAGTCACCGCAGACGCGTGTGGCGTCGGCATGGAGAAAGGTCAAATCCGGCAGTAACTGTGGAGCGCCCTACCGCTAGACAACGCGGCATCATGGTTTGGGGCGCTATTGCGTATGATTCCACGTCACCTCTAGTGCGTATTCAAGGCACGTTAAATGCCCACCGCTACGTGCAGCATGTGCTGCGGCCGGTGGCACTCCCGTACCTTCAGGGGCTGCCCAATGCTCTGTTTCAGCAGGATAATGCCCACCCACACACTGCTCGCATCTCCCAACAGGCTCTACGAGGTGTACAGATGCTTCCGTGGCCAGCGTACTCTCCGGATCTCTCACCAATCGAACACGTGTGGGATCTCATTGGACGCCGTTTGCAAACTCTGCCCCAGCCTCGTACGGACGACCAACTGTGGCAAATGGTTGACAGAGAATGGAGAACCATCCCTCAGGACACCATCCGCACTCTTATTGACTCTGTACCTCGACGTGTTTCTGCGTGCATCGCCGCTCGCGGTGGTCCTACATCCTACTGAGTCGATGCCGTGCGCATTGTGTAACCTGCATATCGGTTTGAAATAAACATCAATTATTCGTCCGTGCCGTCTCTGTTTTTTCCCCAACTTTCATCCCTTTCAAACCACTCCTCCTTGGTGTTGCATTTGCTCTGTCAGTCAGTGTATATAAATTGATATGACTTGTTCTGAACGTACCAAGCACATCTGCATTGGCCAAACAGTCATTTTCTGCACTTAAACATCAAATCATTTCTAAGATCAATACAAGGACAGCAAAGATTTTTTTTTTTGTTAGTGGCTTAACGTCGTGCCGACACAGATATGTCTTATGGCAATGATGGGATAGGAAAGGCCTAGGAGTTGGAAGGAAGCAGCCGTGGCCTTAATTAAGGTACAGCCCCAGCATTTGCCTGGTGTGAAAATGGGAAACCACAGAAAACCATCTTCAGGGCTGCCGACAGCGGGGTTCGAACCCACTATCTCCCGATTACTGGATACTGGCTGCACTTAAGCGACTGCAGCTATCGAGCTTGGTACAGCAAAGATTGAGCAGCCTTGCACCAATTCCATTGAGAAGAAGTTGAGAGAAATCCAAAAATCACCAATGTTCTACAGCAATGTCATTGAGGTGATTTCCAAACAAGAATGCAGAATGGAGTTCTCTTTCAAGTAAAGAAGGTAATTGTTTATTTTACTCATTTGCTACCAAAATTGGATTGACCTGGTTTAATGTCAGAAGTCATAAATGATCAATTATCAATATGTTGAAGATATTGTAAGGGAACGATGAAGTATTATGTAAATTTTGTTGACAAGTGGGAGGAAAGAACAGAGCAGTGCTTATGAAAGACAAACTGACGATTTTCAATTATTAAACAAAGAATTGTTCAACACTTTCGTATAATTTCAGTTGTTTTTATTTATTTTTCAATAGTATTTACTGTTATTATTTTAATACCTATACACTTCTACATCAAAGTGGACTAGGAATTTAAAATATTGACTCGACAATTTAGCTTGACAAGACTACAACAGGTGGATCTCTAGGATTGTTCACTGAAGACCATGGGAACACAAGAGAGGCATTAAAAGACTCCAGAAGAGATGGCTCGAGGACATAAAGCAGTTGGCTGGAACACTCTGGTTCCAAGTGGCTCAAGCCCGAAGACGATGGAACCATATGGAAGAGGCCTACATCCAGCAGTGGACTGAAATAGGCTAGAAAAGAAAGAAAAAAAAGGAAAGAAGTTCGGCCAGTGTTGTAACATAAATAAATTAGATAAATCTTACATAAGCATAAAGGGGTCAGGCAACCAAAGGTTTATTCTTGCTTACAGGGAGATAAGGTGGGGAGGTATAGAATACTACAAATATGCTTATAATTCTTGAATGGTCCCTAAGAAGCATGGAAACATGAAGAGCCTACCTTATTGCAGAAGGTAGCGCACATCACTGAAACACATTGCTGAAAAATTGAGACATACATTTTACATAGACAACTGGGTCATATCTGTTAATTTAGAAGAAGAGCTACAAGAGTTTGTTGAAAAGGCTTTGCAGATAATGGCTGATGGAAAATTAGAACTATGGGGGTGAGAAAATACTAGTTTCAAACACTTAGAAAAAGTGTAAGGCCATCATTTGTACTCTGACTGTTATGGGATAAAGTGGAAGATCCACTGTATTGTGAGGTCAGTGAAGTTATCAAGCCTCATGTCTTAATTACACAAAGAATGTTGTTGTCTACTGCACAGAGTGTTTGACCCTGTAGGTTTTAGCTTGGCAGACACTCTTTGTTTGAAGGTGTTTCTAAGAGAAAGTTGGAAAACTAAGTTGAGATGGGACACTGAGATTCAGGACGAGTTGAACAAGGAACTCATCGAGTGGTTGAAGAGATGCCAGACTTAACAAATTTAAGAGTACCTAGATGGATTTCCTTTCAAGATGGCTACTCATATTCATTACACTTTTTCTGTGATGCTTCAAAGTTTTTGTATACAGCTGTGGTATTCTTATGGTCTAAAGATAGTGCCAGGATAATGGTTCAACTGCTGCAATGTAAATCAAGAGTTGCCCCTCTGAAGAGCACAACAATCCTAAGACTGGAGTTAATGGCTTGTTGCACTGGGGTATGGCTGACTTTAAAAGGTCAAGAAGAGTCTTGAACTGTCACATCTGAAAGAGTATGTATCTATATACAAGGATCTGGGTTCCAGGGAAGTTCTCAACTCATAAGTCAAATGTTACCCAATTGCAACAGTCAAGTTTTAGGGAGGAAGGGGGTCTGAGATTGCTCTTGGTAAACTGTCAGAGTGTAGTAAATAAACAATTAAAATTCGGTACATTGATGGAATCTTATGAGACCGATGTGGTGATAGGAGTGGAATCGTGGTCAAGAGAAGGGGTGAGTAATAGAGAAGTATTTCCAGAAAGGTATACAGTTTATTGTAGAGACCGAGGAGATAAAATGGGAGGGCGGGGGTGTTTATTCTGGTGAAGGAAACTTATTGTTCACATGAATGGTTTACTGATGAAAGGGATGAAATATTAGGGATAAAATTAGTTTGTGATAATATGAAGGAGGTGGGAATTATAGGAACATATAGGCCTGGAAGAGAGGAAAGAGACATGGAAATATTTGAGAAAATAATAGATTATACTCATAAAAACAATAATAATGATATGGTAATAATTGAGGGAGATCTAAACTTGCCTGAAGTTGAATGGAATGGAGCTGCAAGTGAAGCTCATGAACAGAAACTGGCAAAGAAGTTAATATGGGAGGGAAGATTTACACAAGTAGTACAGGAACCGACTCGTCTCAATAATTTGCTAGATGTATTCTTTGTTAAACCATGGGAAATTGTTGATAAAACTGAGGTAATTGAAGGAATAGGTGATCATAAGGCTGTAATAATGGATGTAGGACTCGTACCAAAAATGCTTAATAAAAGGGTCACACAAAACAAGAAATTATACAGAAAAACTAAAGTTGATGAATTTGGGACTTACCTTAAATCACAATTCAGTTGTTGGATAAGTGAAGGGAGTAATGTGGATACACTTTGGGCTAAATTTAAAGGAATCATTTGGGAAGGAGAGAAGAGATTTGTACCTGTTAAGAAGGGTAAAATGACCTCAGACCCTGTTTATTATACAAGGAAAATAAGAAAATTAAAAAGAAAATGTAGAATAGTAAACAGGAAAATCAAAGAGGGTAGGGAGAATAGAGAAACTAGAAAACAGCTAATGAGGGAACTGAATAGAGTGAAAAAGGAAGCAAAAGAGAATTATATGAATGGCATACTTCAAGAAGGTAATTACCACAAAGGAAAGTGGAAAAAGCTGTATTCTTATACAGTATTAGGAATCAAAAATGAAAAGGAATCCAAATTCCTACAATGGTGGGAGAAGGGGGTGAACACTTTTTAACAGATACTGAGAAAGCAAATCTATTTAGTAGGGAATTCAGAGATTCAGTAGAAGATTGTCAGGAGTTGGAAACCTTAACAGAACATAGAGAGGGAGAGACACATAGGGAAACAAGAAGCTTCTCATTCACCAATGAAGATATTTTCAGAGAAATCCAACTGCTTCAGCAAGGAAAAGCAGCAGGAAGTGATCAGATTACTGGGGAGGTATTAAAGACAATGGGGTGGTACATAGTGTCTTATTTAAAATTTCTCTTTGACTGTGTCATAAATAATAGTGTAATATCAAAGGAATGGAAGGAATCTATAATAATACCAATTTATAAAGGAAAGGGTGATAAAAGGAAACCAGAGAACTACAGACCAATCAGCCTGACCAGTATAGTTTGTAAAATACTGGAGAGTTTAATAGCAAAGTACATCAGAGGGATCTGTCTGTCTGTTAGGTCATCAGCCCAGAGGCTGGTTGGATCCTCAAATAGCACCACCAAAGGTTATGCGGTTATAAGGAAACCGTAAAAACCAATGGCAGCACCAAAATGAGGCGTACTAGGCAAGACGAGGAGTGAGGTAGTTTGCCATTGCTTTCCTCACTGGGTCAGAAAGTGCTATTGCAGCACGACTGACCCTATGAGCAACACCTTTCATAACACTCAGATGCACTAGTCGTGCTCTGAATGCCATTACTCAGCACCACCCATACCCCAGCAGCTTCCGTATTGTCACAGCCATGGATGAGACTGGGACTTCGGTGAAAGCTACACTTTACTCTGGCCTGTGCCAAGAGATGGATACAAAAGTACTGTATCCATCAAGAAATGGCAGCAGGCAAATCAGAGGGATATGTGATGATAAAAATTGGTTCATGAGGAGCCAGTATGGATTTAGAAAGAAATCTTCTTGTGAGGCACAACTGGTGGGATTTCAGCAGGGCATATCAGATCAGTTGGATTCAGGAGGCCAGATAGATTGCATAGCCATAGATCTTCCCAAAGCCTTTGATAGATTGGAACATGGAATATTATTAAAGAAATTGGAGGGAATAGGATTGGGTGTAAGGGTTATACATTGGATAAGAACATTTCTAAATTCAAGGGTTCAGAAAGTCAAAGTAGGAAATAATATATCGCAGGAAGAGAAATCTTGGAAGGGAATTGCACAGGGTAGTAGAGTTGGTGTGTTACTTTTCTTAATATACGCAAAAGATTTAGGGTACAATATAACATCAAAAATAAGATTGTATGCAGATGACATAATTGTTTATAAGGAAATAAATAACATTGAGGATTGTTCAGAATTACAAAGGGACCTTGAGAGTGTCCAGCATTGGGTTGAAGAAAATAATATGAAGGTTAATGGAGGCAAATCAACTGTTACAACATTTACAAACAGGAGCTTTAAAACTGAATTTGAATATACTTTGGATGAGGTAGTTATCCCTAAAGATGGCAAGTGCAAATACTTAGGTTTGAGATTTGAAAGTAATTTGCACTGGAAGGGTCATATTGATGACATTGTTGGGAATGGATACAGATCGTTACAAGTCATAATAAGGCTACTTAAAGGATGCAACAAAGAATTAAAAGAAAAAATTTACTTAAGTATGGTTCGTCCATTATTGGAATATGCAAACAGTGTTTGGGATCCTCACCAAGAATACCTAATAAAAGAAATAGATAGTATGCAGAGGAAAGCAGCAAGATTTGTAATAGGGGATTTCAGGAGAAAAAGTAGTGTGTCAGAAATGTTAGAGGAACTTGGGTGGAAATCTTTAAGTAAGAGAAGGGAGAAAACTAGACTTATAGGATTATATAGAACCTATACAGGAGAAGAAGCATGGGGAGAAATCCGTGAGAGGCTTCAGTTGCAAAATAATTATATTGGCAGAACTGACCACAAGTATAAAATTACAAGGAATTTTAGCAGAAGCGATTTGGGTAAATTTTGATTTATTGGGAAGGGCGTGAAGGAGTGGAACAGTTTACCAGGGGTAGTGTTTGATCCTTTTCCAAAATCTGTACAGATATTCAACAAGAGAACAAACAGCAACAGAGAAAATAAATCAAATGTTAGCGGGCATTCGACCAGTGCAGGTTATTGTAAATAAAAAATGTGTGTGAATAAATTAATTCCATCCCCTGATCTATGGAGTTTGGACAGCCAAAGTAGGGGACTGCCTCTAGGGGTGAAGTACAGTGGGGACTTCGAGGGCCCTGGGACTGCTACGGTAGGTGTGAATGCCCTTCAGGAACTCTGAAAAGTGGTGACAAAAGGGGCTCTGGTTAAGACGCAGCAGGTTGTTATGCTACTTAGGTTCCAAAATGGGTAAAACATAAATAAATAAATGCAATGTAAATTTTAATCTTATAACAATTGTATAGTATTATTTGAAGTAATTACACATACTGTATATGAGTTTACTATGTTTGTAAGTACAGGAGATATTATAGGTAGAATTTTGTAAACAATATAAATTTATTAAGGATGAGCTGTGTGTTTAATAGAAAAAATTGTTAGCGTAAATTGTATAATATTGTATTCTAGGAAAATTTTCTTCTTCTCTTGTTAATTTAAAATTTAGTGCTTGACAAAAATGTATTTTAGTGTACCATTTGCCACTGAGGTAGACACCTCATTTGGAAATAAAGAGATTTTGATTTGATTTTGAGTATTATTGGATGGATTCCAATTCTAATTTGTATTGGAACAAGAAAAATGAACAGTAAGGGGGCTTTCGTGAAGAATATGATTAAAAATTGACATGCCTGTTTGGACAGTGCAGATTGGAGACATGTCCTAGGTTAAGATAAACCCAGCTGATCTGCCTACAAGAGGCTGCAGTGTGAAAAGGTTAATTGAATCCAGATGGAGGGAGGGGCCAGAGTGGTTAATATATGAGAACAAGCAGCCCACAACTCACCATCAGCCAAATGAAGAAGAAATAAACCAAAAAAGAAAGAAAAAGGGAACTATTACCATGTTGACATCCTCATTGCCCACATCTGAAGAAGAATGGTACCTTAAATACTTCTTAAGGTATTCAAGAATTGTATGGATGATGGCTTTGATACTTTGGTTCCTTAACAATGTCAAATGTAAGAAAGACAGGCTTCTGTCGAAGGAGTTATCAGTAATAGAAATATAGAATGCAGAAATAAAACTCCTGAGAATTATACATACCGGTAACATGTTTTGAAAGTGTGAGAGATGAGACTTCAAATCAATGTACGCATTCCAAGATAAGAAATGGCTGTTGAGAATCCACACCAAGATAGTAGAAAGAAACGATGAAGAAGACTTGAGATTTTCCATATTGTTGCCACTTGAACATAAAGTAACAGTTTTACTTGTAATGGAAGACCACTTGAAAGCTTCTCATGGAAATCTTGTTATCTGTTCTTAGAGAACGATTTTAGATCATCCACAGAAGGAAGATAATTTATAGCATTCTGTCAAGTGATTCTGATGTAGAAGGTATGAACCAAAGAATGCTGAAACAGAACCTGTGGAACTTAAGGGAAGATTCTGCATTTGAAGTGGTCGGAAGAGATCTAGCAGTCCATTGCATCTAAGACGTAATACAAAATCATGGATAGTAATCTTTACACGTGCATGTTGTACGTGTTGGCAGTACAGTTCATTTTGAACTAGTTACCTCGCTCTCTGTGTCCAGTTTTATGTTGGCATTGAGACAATTCATGTCTAGATGGGGTACACCGTATGTTATATATAGTGACAATTCCATGGAATGGGGAATTTCCTCAAGATACTTAACTGGAGACTGCAGCCCGGTGGAGTAGGTGGTGGAAACGAGTCATTCATATGGTCAAAAAGTTGTTACGATGGGTACTGGGTCATGTCTTTGTAAACTACATATCAGATGACCAGAACAACCTGCTGCCTCCGACAGCTTCAATGTACATACAAGGTATCAAAGGGGTGGGAGTGCCAAATCTTGATTCCATTGATAACATTAATTTATCAAAAAGGCTGCAATATCAACAACATTTGAGAGAAGAATTGAGGAAGAGATTTAGACTGGAGTATCCAGGACAACTTGTTCATAAAAAGACATAATGGGAAGAAGGGAAGAGGTACAGTGTGGAGATGATGTGCTGATCAGCAGTGACAACATGAAGAGAATGGACTGGCCCATAGCAAGAATGACAGATGTGTTTCCCAGGAAGAACAATATAATACGAGTGGTGAGGTGAAAACTGCTGCTAGAGAGTTCATCCAGCCAATATAACACATCTTATCCCTTAAAGATGTGTTTTTGTCATCCATAAGCCCAGGTAAAGGTGCAATGATGTTACCTCAAAAACATTCCCAGGTAGCTGTTACCAGGTCTCCAACACCTGCTGCCTCCTTGCAAGATGCCAAAGTTACCATGATAGGTAGGAAAGTGAACATCCCTATATGTTTTCTTCAGTGAAAGAACTGAAAATGTGTTTGCAGTTTTGTTTTGTGTATTTTTAATGAGATTTATAATTTTGATTTGACAATATAAATTCAAAGGTGGGATTATGTTCTATCTGGGCAAGCAGCAATATTGTTGTGGATGAAGAAGGCAGGTGAATTGGTTTGTTCAGAAGATATGAATGATACTATTGTGATTTGCAATTCATGTAAAAGTTAATTGTATCTTTAATAATATGGTAGGGAATTTAGGGAAAGAGTGCCATTGCTGTTCCAACAATAATATTTAGATAACATATGAACAACAATCCAGGCACTTCATCTATTGCCTAGTAGATGCAGGTGACAACATTGCCTGAAACTAGCAGATGAGGCCCATCTGAGAGAGACAGGCAGTATATAACACTGTCATGCTGCAAAAATAACAAACAAGTTTGTGTATCTTGTGGTGTAATGAGGTGGTATTGATAAGAGCCTATCAGTTTTTGACAGTGTTCTGAAACTGTGATTGGTTCAGAATTGGTGAAATTGGGAGTACAAGGAGGGAGGTGAGCATGAGGAGAATATTCGATGAAGAAGGCATAAAGCATGCAGATTATGATGTTGTTTGAGTTTTAACCAACCACATTTATCACAGGCAGGTAATAATAATAATAAGAATAAGAATAATCATAATAATAAATTCTTTCTTAATCTGTTTACCCTCCAGGGTTGGTTTTTTCCCCCTCTCGGACTCAGCAAGGTATCCCACCTCTACCGCCTTAAGGGCAGTGTCCTGGAGTGTGAAACTTTGAGTTGGGGGATACAACTGAGGAGGAGGATAAGTACCTCGCCCAGGCGGCCTCACCTGCTACGCTGAACAGGGGCCTTGTGGACAGATGGGAAGATTGGAAACGATAGACAAGGAAGAGGAAAGGAAGCGGCCGTCGCATTAAGTTAGGTACCATCCCAGCATTTGCCTGGAGGAGAAGTGGGAAACCATGGAAAACCACTCTGATGATGATTAAGGTGGGAGTCGAATCCACCTCTATTCAGGTGACCTCCCAAGGCTGAGTGGACCCCGTTCCAGCCCTCGTAACACTTTTCAAATTTTGTGACAGAGCCGGGAATCGAACCCGGGGCCTGCGGGGGTGGCAGCTAATCACGCTAGCCACTACACCACAGAGGCGGAAGTAATAATAGTAATAATACCAAGCTTGATAGCTGCAGTCTCTTAAGTGCGGCCAGTATCCAGTATTCGGGAGATAGTAGGTTCAAACCCCACTGTCGGCAGGCCTGAAAATGGTTTTCCATGGTTTCCCATTTCCACACCAGGCAAATGCTGGGGCTGTACCTTCATTAAGGCCACAGCCGCTTCCTTCGCACTCCTAGCCCTTCCCTGTACCATCGTTGCCATAAGACCTATCTGTGTCGGTGCAACGTAAAACAACTAGCAGAAAATAATAATAATAATAATAATTAGTAATATGATCTCAGCTACCGTGTACAAGGCATTTGAACTCGATGCCATCTGGCTGTCTGCTCATCAATCTCAACATTCAGTTTTACTGCTTGTAGTATCGTAGGCATTTTGCACGTATTGTAGTTTGTCATTAAAAGTAGCAGTCAGGTTGTTGTACACTGCATCACAGTAGTCAAAATGTGGTAATACCAGAGTACAAACAGGGTGTTCCTTTAATACTCAAGAAATTATGTTGTGGGATATTCTAATCGAGTTGTCACAAATACTTTTCTGGAAATGCTGATAACCTGTTGCTTCCATGAAATATGCTTAATGAGATATTTGACTGATTCACTGAAATCAATTGGTGAATTTTGTAAGTAGATTTTTGGTAAAGAAAAGTTGCTTATGGTTTTTGAACAAAGTCATGGTGAAAAATTATTATAGCTTGAGATTTTAGATTATTTAGTCCAAGTCAATAAGTGTCAGTCCAGTATCCAATATCTAGAGTATTAAACAACAATATGATTGTAATTTATATACATGTACCAAAATAGCTGCTGCAGACTTACAAGAAACCAACTTACTGAAAGCATGCATAACATCATCAACATTCTAACCATAGTCATGAGAAAACAAAATTTCTCCAATTCTGACAGGAAACTGTAGAATTTTGAATGGGATCATATATTTCAAGAATACCTTCCAAGATATTAAAATTTAATTCAAATCACCTACTGTCTTTCTAACCATAATGTTGGTAATGAACACAGGACATCAAATGTTACTGTCTCTGAAGTCATTTGCTGAAGATATCCAAATAAACTCAATTTAAAATGCTCCAACAAGGTAATTTGTTTACTATAAAAATCTGTTGTGATGTCCACTACAATAATTTTAATGTTGTATTCTTCTGGTGCTGTCTCCTCACAGAAAGTTCGTGGTCATTATAGAGTAATTTCTCCGTTTCCTGTATCAGAGTTGCCATATCATGGATGTCGAATCGCTACCGGAGGTTCTGCGTCCAGGATAATCTTCTCCACCTATGCCCACATTTCCTTTCTATGATCAGTTGTATAACAGTTCTCAATGAGTCCACCTGTATTGTTACTGGGTGTTTAAGATCTACTCCAGTGCAGAAGATCTACCCTCTTGTTGGTCTTGCACCTCCAGCTATTCGACGCAAGGTGGCAGCTGAGAAAGAGAGACATAAGATTGAGTCAGATCCCAGACATCCAATGTATAACTGCAAGGTGATCACATCTTGCCAAGATCCAGGAAGAGCTTTATGAAGAGAATAGTACCCCTCTATACCAAACCAGAAGTTTGACGTTTATCACTCTGGAAACAAGTACTGCCAGAGGGGTTTACGCCTAAAGAAGTACCGAGTAGTGAAAGCCATTTGTCCTATATCACCTGGAGGTCATTAAACCAGATGAGAATGGGAGTGTTCAAGTGCCGTAGTAATCTTGTGAAATGGAGTTATGCAGAAGATCCGAGATGTGACTGTGGAGATATTCAGACTCCACAACATTTACTCATATGTCAAGAGATGAACGACTCCTGTACCCAGGAAGATCTTATCCTTGCCACAGACCGAGGGATAAGAGCTGCAGAGTTCTGGAGAGGAAGAATTTAATGTGTCTCTTGGACACAGAAAGTAAAGTAAGCATCAGTTGTATGAGGCTGTATTTGTCATGTCTTAATTCAGTATTACTAGCTAGAATTACTGAAGTTCCTACATGGTATAAAACTTTCTAATTTTACTATAAGAAAACTAATGGGGTTGGAAAAATACAGGATTTCAAAAATTATGACTTCAATAAGAACAAACATAATGAAGTTTATTTTTCCATCTTTACAAATAAGAACAAGAGAAGTTGTTTCGCTAATATGTATTTAAAAAACATGTCTTCAAAATTTTCTTAAAATGAACACATGCAGATTATTTACACCAGTTATAACAAGAAGTCCATGATTTTGGCATATAAAAAGCAAATATGTGACCCGTTCCACAGAAAGGGACCTAAAGTAGGACTTTTCATTTTTGAGATTTTTGTGGTTCTAAAATTGGCATAAGACACTGAGCATTTAAAAAAGGAGTTCATGCATCTAGGTGCAATAATTCAGAAGATATTAATTTAAAACAACGATAAAAGGAATATTGTTGTTATGAACTGATTAGGAGGCCAATCTTTTGATTCTCTAATAGGGCCAACTATCAGGTGGATTATCTCTCCGACTGTGGTTATGAAGAGAACTGTATTTTGAGAAAAAACTGCAATTGTACAAAATTTTCATGACATTGAGTGGTGAATACTTGAACTGCTATGTAACTTAGTTTGTTAAGAAGGCCCATACGTAGCGCAAGAAGTCAAAACTTAGAACTGCAATTCTTACAGCCCAGACACTTTTGCATGTAAATGTCATTCTGTATTGACGGTTATCACTTTACAAATGAAAAGTCTTTATACGATCCTCCTTTTTCCTTTTGTATTGAAAAGGTGGATCATATAAATACTTTTTATTTGTAAAGCCAGACACTTTTATTCAGCTCAGCTGTAAAATTTCCACTGCTAAATTTGGATCTCTTTCCATGCAATGGGTCACATGTAATTTTTGGAAGGCTGATTAAATGCATAAGTAGGTATTATCTTTAGAGTTTATAAATTAATAAGATTTTGGAGACTGTCATGAAAAAAATCAATAATTTTGCAGCAGTAGATTTTTCAGCTAATTTGATTCAATGGAATTTGAAAGAAATACCTGTTTTAACCATTTAACATGAGCCTACAGAACTGAAAATAGCTAAAAAATTATTTTTATTGGTGCTTAGAAAAGATATAAAGGGTTATTTTCTGGATTAATATTTATTACTGTAGATTTTAAAACAAATTTCTCCCCAACATGCAAACAAAGAGTTACTGATTCTTTGGACAAAACATGGCATGATATGATGAGAATTTATTAAAAGTACTATACTCAATAAAATCACTCCAGTAGCCTTTATCCACACTTAAAATTATCACTGTGGTTGTCTATCTAACATTTTCATTGTTAGAAGTGTGGTTTGCTTAGAATGAAGCTGTAGTTTGATAAAATGGAAGTATTTCAATGTACATAGTAAATATTTCACACAAAATATAGTAGGCTTATATGCAACAGTTGTCAAATGTTTATTTTTCTATTCCAAAATAAAAATTCTACTGTAACTTAACAGCTGTACTTTCAACATGAAAGATTGTTTGAACAAGCATATAATGTATTTCTATAACTTTACCTATTTGTTTCATACAAACAAACAGATTTAACGTGGCTGGACAAGTGCACAGACCTGCCTTCCAGTGTTGCAAGAAGTTCAACAATATTTTTATCTATTAATTAACCAGAAAGGATGCTTTCAGGTAGTCATAACAAGTTTCATGAAAATCATGTAATAACTGGTGTTAAAAGCCTTTACATGGAAGAGCATAAGCATTGATCTGTCTCATCTACTTCAGTAAATTAATCCTTAAATTCTTCAAGTAGGAAAAGGTAACCACTCAGCCTTTCTTATGATAGCCTCTGAAACTTGATTTTTCATTGACCTTTTTCCTAACCAGGACCAAGGGTCATTACCTTATTTTACCCATAATTTCAGCCTCCGTTCTAGAGAGTAACATATATTTCACATGTTACTCCGTAAACAACTTCTAGTTTTAGGATTAGGCTGCATGATTGATGTCTATAGATAAAACTACTTTTCATGCAGGAAGTTTAGGTTACAAATTTATTGCATTACAAAAACACTGATTTTCAACAAATTTTCTTCTTAAAAGAGTAAATGGATCTTTATATTGATTGAAATTCCTTTCCCTAACTTTAGAGAAAATTAAATTCATTGAAGTTGGTTTGGAGACCCACTGAAGGGAGGGTATTCAATACCGGCAGTATATCTGTTTGAGTTATACTGGGGAAAAAAAAAATGCATACGCACGTACTTATTTTGATACACTTGAAATACAATGCATCATTTTTCATTTCCATTACACATATAGTTAGCTGGTATCCATAGCGTAATGTGCTAGAGGAACATCATTAGTTACTTGAATTCATTATGTTGCAGAGCAAATGAGGAAATTAATTCTTAATCACATTCCCTATGGAGCATGACCATTGTTTTCACAAAATGTTCCTTGTACATAAAATGCCAAACCAAACAATGCATAACAGAGGAGGAAGGTGATATTTACTTCCCTGCTGCTATGGTTATGCTTTTCCTGTTTGAAGTAATTCCACTTGCATGCTACTACGTTCATTTTTCATGCATATTCAAAAAATAAAAAATAAAAATTAAAAAATAAAATATTTTTCTGTATTCATAAATATGCATAACTTATATCAAAGCATTCCACAACTTGGAATATAAACTACAAGAAGTATGAAACTAGAAGAACTTTGTTGTTGTTGTTTTCTCTCACTGTAATTTGCAGAAATCATCTTTGCAATATATAATGATTAGACTGTAACGACAAACACATACGTAATACAATATTTACACTTTTAGCTAATATTAATAAAATGATTCCTCTTTGGCAACTAAGCATGTAACTTGTGTTTTATTGAACCTGAACAGACATTATTACAAATTCTGTTAACTTATAACCTGATCATCCATAATTTTAGTACTTAATGATTTAGTAATATGACTGAACACAATCTTCCTTCCTCTAGTGGATAACATCATCTAAGAAATCCAAACACACCATTTAATCTGGTCTGAATTCAATCTTCTGAGATGTCAGATGAATGTTAAACTTTTCAGAAATGGGTAACTACAGCAGATCAACAAGTGTAAGGAAATTATCATGTGCCTGCAGAATTGTTTTAGTATCTACAAAGAGGCTTAAAAAGGGGTAACATGAATAAAATGTAGGGATTATAATTTGAATTCCATCATTTGAATGCTTATATTTAACAGTTGCCTGGAAGTTAAGATGGATGAAGAGAAAGAAACCATCACTGCATTCACAAAGGAATGTGACTAATTACAACTAAACACTCACACTATTTCACACTCTACTTGTAGCTAAAACGTTCTGCATAAAAGTACCTCCAGACACATACTGTAAAGAGAGAACAAATGAAGTAAGATTACCTCAAATCATCTTCAGTAACTCAATTTTATGGTAACATTAAGAGTTCTATTTTACAATAAGCTATTCATTGTAAATGCCTGGAATTACGTGGGGAAACCATACAATTCATACTACAGATAAGCTGTGAAAACTTTCTGTCCTATATAAGTTAACTTGGTCAATCTCATTTCAAACATATAATGATGACCAATAGAAATGAGTTTCTATTTTCACAAGCAAAAAAATAGAATTTCTAAACTCTAATGTGTTTTCATTTACAATATAATTTGATGCATTTTAATTGGTGATTTTCTTCCTATAACCTAGAAGCACCAATTTAGACTCAATTGTTATTATTAAGATTTTCAAGAGTACATAAAGGCACCAAATCAAGATACAGATCATCAAAACATTCATGTAGGAGAACAGAACATGGACATCAGATTGAATCTCAAGGAATTCTTAACACATTGGTTTACAATTAGTGAGAATGTGGATGATGATTATTGGGATTCAGGTTGAATGTTCCACTTGCGTTCTCAATCTTCTTATTTTTCTTGTCTGGTTTCTACTGTTATATTCCATTTCTTCTGACCCCATCATTTTGGTTCAATGTGTCATTTTATTCCTGAGCACCATAAAAAGCGATACAGAACTTGAGGTAATCTTTTTCTTCCCTGAAATTCATTGAACCTAAATCTAGATGCACCATTTCCTTAAGAAGCTAACTGACAATCCTGAAGAGCCTGAACAAGGTTCAATCATTGATCGATTGATCAATCAATCAATCAATCAATCAATCAATCAATCAATCAATCAATCAATCAATCAATCAATCAATTGCAATAAGAATCTGTTTCCCGGGTGGCAGATTCTCATGAACTGTTTTCCTAGCCTTTTTATTTATTTATATTTTTTAAAATAAATATCTACAGGACACTCAACCAACCTTACTAGCACTTCAGTTCATATTTCTAAAATGGGGGAGATTCCTAGCCAACCTTCTCTCTTAAGGGGGTTTGTGAGTGATACCAATATTTAAGATAGCCCTCTTAACTTAAAACATCAATCTCAATCAGTTATCACAACCAGGCAGGAGAAGAGAAACAAATGTGTACATTCAACATGCTTTGTTCTCCTACAAATCTCTTTGCTTCATTTGGTCCTGACTTAGTAAATCCAAACTCCTAACTTAAAAAACAGAGAACCACAGGAAAATGCTAATTATAAAGAGCTTGAATATCTAGTTAGAAGTCCATGCAGTGTATCGAGAAGAGAAGCCTATAACTGCAATAACACAACATATCAGTCTTAAAGAAATGACAACATAACTTGACTGCCATAACATGTATGACCTGCAATAATATTTATAAGATGATGAGGCTTCTCTTCTATTTGCCATATTATACTGCAAATGAACTTTACTGTAGGCCTGCTTTTAACTGGATATTCCAAAAAACAACTTTTCTCAAGTTATGTTAACAATATAAGATTTCATAGTACAAATTATTGTACAGATATGATATTAAATTAATCTACAGAAACAATTCATTTTATCAATATTCTTAAAATAACTGGATGGATTTTGGTTTTTAGGGATTAAATTAAAAATAAATGGTAATGTAGTATGATGCTTTTCAATTAGAAATTTATTTTCAAATTTATAACAATAACAAAACAAAAAGCAAAGAAGCTGTTATCTTATATGACCAAGATTATTTTGTTAGTTATTTTTCCACTCATTTAAATACTCTGTTATTCAGTCTGAACTGTTAGCTTTGAATATACCATACTCATAATTTATAAGGAGCTTTTGTTTTAAAAATAGGGAAATATTCCACTAAGGATTCTGGAACAAACTGTGTAAGGCACACTAGGGGATCAACCAACATTAAGGATGGGAAAGAGGTGTTGTCACATTGTTCTTTGCACTGACATGAAACTGATACAAGTTATTTTCTTGTCATTACATGACTGGCACAAAGGCAAGAGTTCAGATACAGCATAAGCATTGTTCTTGGTCATACCAGATAGTACAGCAAAAATGTACTTTAATATTTTCTCTGTGCGTATCAAGTTTCTTAAACTTAAAGTTCCATTAACAGTAACATTGCAAAACAAATGCTATCAATGTAGTCTCATGGTATATCATCACCATGCCATGTGATAACAACAATTTGCATAGCTTCAAAACTATAACATGAAGTATTTTCCCAGTAAAAGTTGTTACATTCCTGAAACCACTGTATGCTGCACTGTAACAATATGTCAACATAAGATTAGATAATTACAAGGAATAACTTTGTAAGAGTGAGGCTATGGAAGCCTTGCATGTGAATAATGTGAATGATAAAGTAAATAATAACTAGCCTTTACATGTGTAGAGGTATGAATTTGTCATCTCAATTCTTCCCTTTTCCAAGTGGTTCTATGAAGTTGATTTTTTATTCATATTAGTATATTGCAGACTAAATTCATTGGAAGCTGAAATAGGAAGAGTTCTGAAGAATATACCTGTACAAGGAAATCGAGCTTGTAACTGTAGATTCTATTAATAAATTAAGAGTACAGTACTCATATGATGAACATACAATACACTTCTAATGAATATATGAAGCAGTATCAGAGAGGGAAGATAGCTGAATTGGTTAAATTAGCTAGAATGAAACCAGATGATATGGGCACAATTCCAGTCCTACTTCTTATTTTTTCTTTGGTACTCCCATTGTAAGGCAATTATGAATGACCCAAGAGCTGCTGAACAGTGGTTAATGAACTTCACAATACAACAGAGAGTGAAAAAAGATAAAATTAACAAGATTTGTACAATTGGAAGAATAACTTAATGGGAGTGTGGTGCAAGGCTAAAGAAATAAATGTGTTCAGTGACATACGGTACCTCAGAGCAATATGGATATTAATGTTCACATAAAGTTGAATTCAGTAATTCAGTACTTCAGCACTAAAAATAATGTTAAAATTACAACTGCAGCATATGAGTTTCCCAGATGTTGGCTGCTCAGAACAGAACCCTGTGAAGAGCATAGAGGACTGTGGTTGCACTGAGAGTGGTGAGTGCCTGAGGTATGCTGGGTGCACCATTGCAGTAGTCTTGCTCACAAGCACACACTTCCTGTCGACCTCCAAACCCTGATCGTTGATAGCAACGACCCTTGTAGCTGGAATCATCCCAGCCACAGGAACGGATCACTCTTTTCTCTGGTTTGTCTGAAATGAATAAGAACTGTGTAAGTAAGCATATACTGGTATTTAAAATAAAATTAATGAGTAATTAAATAATTGATTACAATATCAAAATAACATGACATTTTTATCCTCTGGGAACAAAAAACTGACACTTCAACTCTTGTAGCAATAAATGGAGAATTATCCTACAATCCAGTTACGGAATCTTATGGACACAATGAGAGTTTGACTGAAGCGTTTTACAAGTGCCCTGAAATTCTATCATGGCAGAAACTGCTGTCTAATTTTATCACATATTTTCTATATTCAAGCAGTCTGGCAGCCCAGGGAAGAGTCACAAAGGCACACAAGGGGCATTTGAACAAGTATGCACATCTATACTTTCTTATGCAACAGCTGTTTCCAGACACATGGGTGCAAGATCTCATTTAATATTAGAATCCTTATAAAAACTAATATAAGCTATCCAGTAAATAATATCAGATGATTTGTTACAAACCTCATGGCTTTGTGAAACAGCAGTCATGTTATAAAAGGTGTGTCCATAAAATACTGTAAAGATGTTGTATTAGACTGAAGGGTAAATTTGTAATGTGTCCTGTGGATACACTGGCTCTGACCATGATCCTTCACTTTCTCCACAGGTTCATCCAGCAGTGGTACGCTAAGTCTTGTTCGAGTAAAATGTGCTGGAAATGGTTACACTGATCCAGAAACAAGCCAAATGTGAGGTGCATTACATGATACTTTTTTTAAAATTGTGAAAATTGAATGCCAGCTTAAATTCAATGGCACACTCTGTTGGTGCTTATGGGAACATTATGAAGAGAAAGTATTATTGAGAATCTCTGATGGCAGGACCAATATTCTTGATCACATGAATGGCAGGCGTTTGTGATCTTGTGCCCAAAGATATTCATTTCTTTCTTTACCCAAAGAAATGCTTTGGCCGACAAAGATTCAATGATGATGATGAGTTGAAGGAAGAAGCCAAGATGTGATTGAAGTAAAGAGGCAGATGGCAGACTTCTAGGACTCTGGGGTACAGAGGCTACTGCCCAGACTATGCAGTATTTGGAACACTGCAACAACAAAGTTGAAAGATCAAGTATGTACTAGCAATTCATTTACAGTGGAAGTTTTGTCAACTGAACATTATGTGAATGCATATTGGCCTTTGTATCTTTACTTTCCAGATGGACCTCTTATGAAGTACTGAAATAATCGTACTTACTTATCGTATGTCTTAGTGCCGGGAGTGTTCGAGGACATGTTCAGCTCGCCTGGTACAGGTCTGTCTAATTGGCTCCTATGGGTGACCTGCGCATTTGGATGTGGAATGATGGTGATAATGATGTAGGGAGAGTGCAAAACCCAGTGTCAGCACATAGCCTACTCCTATCGAAAAGCAACAAGGGGTCTGCCCAAAGCTTTACGTCCCCATCCAATGGATGAATCACATTCAACAGCGTCATATGCCCTCACTCCATATGAACACTGCGGAGAGGTTTGGAATTGAATTCTGATTTTTATGATGCAATCTAGTGATTAGAAATTGTATACCAAAACCTCTCCTAACCTGCTGGCCAACATTCTGATGACGAAAATGTTTTCAACCAATGGGACTCAAGGCATAAAATCTCAAGGAAAATTTAATAAAACCACCTATTCAATACTTTCCAGAGGCAATGGGACTCAAACCAGCTAACCACAGTGTCAAACCATATAGACTAGATGCCTTAAAAATCATGGCCACCAGATGGGCTGAAATAATTGTGAATGTTACAGTAATGGAGGAAAAACTCTTCTGAAATGTAGCAGAATGTCAATAGGTCATCCAGTGGGGAGACAAGCAAACAATCAGAACGAGTACATTAATATTTTCCTTATAAACATGTGTGAATGGCAGCAGCAGCCCTGTCAAGAACTCAGTACAACTGCCCCACATGGAGAGGGTTCCCAGACATCCCGTATATATGAAATTGTTCCTTTTTTTTTTTTAAGAAATGTCCCAGTAATTTCTGGCTGGATGCCCATTTCCTGTAGTTAGCAAAAGAAACAATGAATTGAAATTTCAATTTATTTTTTATTTTTTATGAAACAAGAATTTAATAACGCTTTATAACCAACCAAGTCTATCAAAGTAGGTTAGTTTCATGTTCCGTATTGATGATAGATGACTATAGCAAAACCTTTGCTGTAGTTAACCAAGACTAGTCTGATACCCCTGAATCCTAATATAAATATTGACCTAGAACTGCCAACTGGAGAAGTAAGACATTATTAAAAGTATTGGCATTGTGAACTTTGTCTATAGTGGCAACAATGAATTACATATTTACTCCATTACAATCTATTGATGTAGTACAGACAGAAATTCATTGCAAAATAAAAACAAGAGACTGGAAAAGACAGTTCAAATAGCTATTACTAGTTTGTTCCTTTGTTCGGTCAATGGAATCAGAGAGGAGTGGCTAAGATTCAGGACTCAGCTGCTCTATATTACTTCACCATGCCAAAAATAAAGTGTTCTTATAGTAGTGACTATTCTAAACAGAGGGACTTCACTGCAGAAACTGACAAAGAACATGAAGGCTCATGTAAATAATGCCACTGTACATTCAGCATCACCCATGGTGAGAAGACAGACATTATCCAGCATAATGAAAACTGAAAACACAAACTTCAGGTTCCAGTTAAAATACAACAGAATAAGAAAAAGTAATTACATGAGAGTTAATAGTTGCATATCATACCATTCTGCACCCCTTTCAACAATTGCTGTAAAGTTTTCTAGCGCTAGAACTAAATCTACAACTTTGATAAAAATTGTAATCACTCCCACCTCTGTGAAATGAAAGTTTTATTCTATTTCTACTGATGCCTCTAATCACAGCAATAAAAAGATATTTCCTTTTGTCACGTGATATTTAATAGCTAAGAATGGGATAAAAATTACTACAGGCTGGTTCACTAGAAAATGAAATATTACATTCCACTGCTGAACTCTGCATGAGCACACTTCAGTTCTGTGGTTTGAACACTAAAACGTGCATCACATTCTGCAAAGGTAATTGCAATATGAATTTTAGCACCTTGGAACCAGCAATGTATTCTTTAAATTGAAAGGCACTTTAAATTATGCCACTGAGGGATTTGGCTAGCCTGATAATCTTTAGCATGTTATCATGCATACTGCTGCAGATACTTTCTCAACAGATGTTGAAGTTATAGCAGTGAAAGTATTTTCTTATTTTTCAATTATTAAAGTATTAAAGTTGTGTGATGCTTTGAAATCCTACTTCCTCTCACAAGAAAATGCTCTTGTAATTTTAGTTGTTTTATTATTTTTCTCCCTTTATGAAAGCCTATTTGTATCTCGTACACAGTGCTGCTCATGAACTGATGTAAAGGTAAGGAAGATTGAAGGAAAGACAAATGAATTATTGAAGTTTTGTCTATACTTAAAGAAACAAAGAAGTTCATCAACGATTGTTATGAAGCAAACTTACTCCCTATCAGCATGAAAAGCATTAAAAATAAAAAAAATAAAAAAAAACCTTGATAAAGTGGGATATAATTTCCTGGTAAACTGGACGAATGAAATGATGAAACATTAGCTGTTTACATGGATGCTTCTTAATAATTTATCAGCTCAGCAAGAGGTGGAAGAAACTTGTGCTGCTTTGATTCAGAAAAACTTGAAAATGAATGACAATGATCTTTCCAACCAATGCAGGAATCTCTGTGAATTTGTGGAAAATGAGAAGAGAAAAGGCAATGAGCAATGTCCAGCCAGCAGGTGTGGTAAAATATATTTTCAGATTTGTGAATTTAAATGTCTGTACTCAGAGCTGTTATTAAATTACCAATATCTTTTCAGTATCCCAGTACACAACACACATGTGGAACGCATTTTTTTCTATAGGGATTGTTCAGTGGACCCAAGTGGAAAGCATACGAGAAGTTTTAGTAAATGAGAATAAGTCATGCATTTATAAAACTGCATTAAAAAAAAAAAAGCCACCTTAGAGGAACTATACAGTTTACATGTCCCAATTTTTAATTTTGGAAATATGACAATGCAACACATGGGCCATATTATGTAGCCTATGTCTGATTATGGTAGAACTTCCAGATGCTACAGGTTTAGATACTACATTATTTTGAGGCATAAATACCTGTATCTCTCTCTCTCTCTCTCTCTCTCTCTGGTCAGTTTAATTCAAATGCATTACCAGAATTGAGACACCATTGCTAATGTCATTAACGGTACCGGTATAGCTTCATATCATCAAAGGCCTTTTGAACTGGGCTATATATAACACTTGGTTATTTATTGATGAATAACAGCAAAAGCAATAGCAGTGGCCCAGTATTAGACCCTTATGAATTAATGTAATGGAAATATACACAGAATCAAACTGGCAAAGAAAGCAGGCAAAGAGGTATTAGACACATTTTCCCCATGACCATTTGCATATGTTTCTTTGGCTAGTTTTCACTAGATCTTATATTTCATTAGACACAAATAAATGTTATGGTACGGTATACAAATATGAAATACTCACTTCCATTTACTTCAAAATCAATGTGCTGTACTATCTTACGGCAGAGCACATAGTTGGAACCTGCGGAGTGCTCCGAGCAGTCCTTCTTGAAGTTTTCAGGTGGCAAATCATTAGCACAGGCTGTGTCATTGTGACTGTTGCACTCAAAGCATTTGATTGCTTCACCTGCAACAAATGAACATGATACTTAAGTCTACCATACCTTAGTTTTAATAATATAGTAGTAGTGTATGTACTTTAAGATGCTTGAGCTGGAGTTTGATATCACAATTATGAGTACGTCCTATAGTAAATTAGCAGGTGATCAATTGTTTATTAAAAGATAAAAAATATTCCAAACTTATATCTACAGTACCTAGTAAGATTGTCACAAGTTTTTATTTCTACAGACAGGTCTTTAACGTGAACGAAAGGAAGAAACTTTTGTTACATGTTCAAATATGTATTCAGTTTGTCAAATCAAATCACTTCAAATTATTTAAGGGTTTGATAAAGCTTATTTACCTCTCTGTACAGAAAGCAATTCAAAGTGCTCCAACATTCATTGTTACAAGAAATGTGAAAATCAATTTAATTCCAAAAAATTTTAAAAGTCACAAATAATATAAATCTGAAAATATTCAAGCTCTTTAGTCCATTAAAATACCAGTGTTTTGCCCCAGTGTGGCAGTGGGCTTGTCAGTTGAACTGACACACCTTTCCAAGCTAGTGCACTTTTGAGACATCACTGCAAGCTTCCTTTGTAAAACAATAATAATGTTATTTGCTTTACATCCTACTAACTACTCTTTTACGGTTTTCGGAGACGCCAAGGTGCCGGAATTTAGTCTTGCAGGAGTTCTTTTACGTGCCAGTAAATCTACCGACACGAGGCTGACGTACTGAGCACCTTCAAATATCACCGGACTGAGCCAGGATCGAATCTGCCAAGTTGGGGTCAGAAGGCCAGCGCCTTAACCATCTGAGCCACTCAGCCCAGCCCTTTGTAAGACAATGCAGTGACAATGAAATAGGGCACAATCTAGTTTCCTTTCTGTTCAGAGAAAATCATTCAATTATTTTTTTAATTGCAATTATTATTATTATTATTATTATTCCAATAAATCTACTGCTCCTTTTTATACACTTCAGCTCCTGATTGGGCTACTGTGGACACATTCCAGGGTCAGTGTGGAAATAATGTACATTTTACTACATATTGTAATGACGTCAGTAATTTCAAGGTTAATTGTTACTAGATATTAATGGTACCCGCTGTTTGGGCTAGGATTCTGATCTATAAGTGATCGAAAAGTGTCCTAAAGGTAAAGAATTTATGACCTAAAACTCCTTCAAAACTGCCATAAAATTACAAAAACTGACCTAAAAATAACTTTTGTATTCTAAATTTACTTGGAAAAGAAGTTTTGAACTTTTTATTATTTAGACTAGTAGTTTAAAAAACTATTATACATAGCTAAATTTAAGTACCAACATAACTGTATAAACTTCTTCATTACTTATTTTACTTATTTTTGGCATACGGATGTGGCGACCCCAGCACCCAGTGGTTAACCACTTCAATTAGCCTCCCAAGTATTGGCGGGTAAACCATAAACCTTACTGACATGAGGAAATGCATGTCAGGTGCCGACCAGCTAATGCATAACAAAATATTAACGCAAAGATCCATGATAGGCCTAGCAAGCCAGTGGTAGCGTATTATATCGCTTTCAACAGTCAAATGAGCCTTGGGTCGAATGTAAAACCAATACCAAAAGTGACAAAGCCTTTGTGCAGATCTGTCAGGTATGACGGCCAAAATGGCTCCGATGACAGACAAATCTGTTCAAAGAAAAATATAAGAATTGGGACTATTAATGTAGTATCCTTAGAAAAGGATGCAAGAATTCAAGAAATCACATGGATAATGACAGAGAGAAACATACCAATAATAGGATTAAGAGAAATAAGAGAAAAGGGAGTGGTAGTAAGGTGCTGGAGAGATATAAAATGTGGTGGTCAGGAAGAAAAAAGAAGAAATGGTGTTGCAATAATAGAGGCTACAGAACTGGCGAACAAAGTACTCAATGTGGATTATGTTTGTGACAGAATAATTAAAGTACAGTTAATGGAAGGAAATATCCTTGATAAAATCCAGGTTTATGCTACTCAAATAGGTTGTGAAATAGGTGAAAAGGAAGAGTTCATCACTAAACTGGAGGATGCTGTAACATCTAACAAGACTGTGATTATAGGACACTTCAATGCTAGAGTTAGGAATGATAACGGAGGATATGAAACAATTATAGGAAGCCACGGAGAAGATCACAGAAATTATGAAGGGGAGATGTTATTACACATGTGTCTGAGAAATAAATGGATCATTGGTAATGGATGGTATAAGGAAAGAGATAGTCACAAGTTTACCAGATACAGTTGGAACTTGCAAGAGAAATCCATAATTGATTATATAATAACAACGCAAGAAATCAGAAGATGCTTGACAGACGTGAAAGTGATACCAAGCATTAATCTTGACGGTGACTGCAGACTATTGGTGGGGACGGACATTGATGAAATTCAGAAGGGATAAATATATGGGGGAAAAAACAAGCAAAAATCCAATGCTGGAAACTAAAAGATAGAGAAATCCAAGAGATATATTAAAATAGATTAAAACTCAACTTCCTAAAGATGAGAGGAAGGATGTTGAGGAAGAATGGAAAAAGTTCAAACTTTAGTCAAAGCAGCAGAAGAAACCTGTGGAAGGACATCAATAAAAGTCAGACACAAAGAAACTCCATGGTGGAATGAAAGAATTGCAGATGCAGTCAAGAAGAAGAATAATGCTTAGAGAGAATAGTTCAGAAACAGAATGGAACATAATAGAGACAAATGGAAACGACTAAGCGGAGCAGCACTGGCTAAAAGGATCTCCTTGGAAAAATTTACGAAAGAGATAGAAGAGAATTATAAGAATAACAAGAAAATATTATACCACATATTAGGTAACAGAAGGAAGCAAAAAGAAAATACATCAAAAGTCATCAACAAAGATGCAAAACCTGTGTGGGAAGAAAAGGAAGTTTTGAAAGTATGGAAAGAATACTTCCAAAATCTATATGAAGGACAAAATGAAACAAATGAACCCGAGGAAATAGATGAAGATAAAATAAATATCACCATTACAGTGGAAGGGACGAATAAACGATCGGATGAAATAGGAAGAGAAGATCTATAAATGTCGGATGTAGAAAAAGCTGTATTAGAAATGAAAAATGGCAAAGCTCCTGGAATAGATGACATCACAGTGGAAATGATTAAAGCCGCAGGACCTATTGGAATGCAGTGGCTGTATAGAATAATGAAGACAGTACGGACTGACAGATTCCTTATGATGGGACAAGGGCAATTATTGTACCTACTTTAAAAAAAGGTAATAAGACACTTTGTGAGAACTACAGAGGAATAGCATTACTGTGTCATTGCATGAAGATTTATGAAACAGATAATCTTACAAAATATCAAGAACAAGATAGATTCACAATTAAGAGAAGAACAACAAGGATTTAGACCTGGAGGATCAACTACTGATGATAGTAGAAAATAAATGGGAATTTGGGAAAGAAATCACAGTTGCATTCATAGATATACAAAAGGCTTATGACATGGAAATGTCAAGAGAAATACAATTCAGAATTAGAAACATGTAGGTATAACAAATGTCTGAACTGTGTTATAATAGATGGCAAAAAATCAGAATGGTTTAGAATAGACAGAGGAGTTTGACAAGGAAGTGTACTTTCACCAGTGTTCTTTAATACAGTGATGGACGACATTATGAGGAAAGTTCACCTAGGGTAAACAGCAAATGATATGAAAGTCATAGCATATAATGATATGGGAAGAAAATGAACAAAAATTGGAAGAACAACTAAATACCTGGGAGAGGACAATTGAAGAAGCAGGCATGGAAATAAGTTTAACGAAAAGTGAGGTAATGAAAATCAGGAACTGTGCGAAGGAATTTCAGACATTTGAGGACTTCCAGTAGAAGCTCAGACACCCCTGTCTTCTACAGTAGTAAAAAATTCAATATTTCTGCACTGCAAACATGGTAATTTTCTTTTGTTTGGCAATGTTACCAAGCATGTTAAGGTGAAGGGAGAGTTTTGCGTATGTCTAAATCCTCACCAAAGAATTCTGTACTGTAGCTTGTTCCAGTTTTGCATTGTTACAGTTCACAGCTAATGCACAATCTTTCTCTACCGCAGTTACTTTTTTCAATTCCTGTATATTTAAATCGTTATTCACATGATGTTACTATGCTACATACGTCAGTATACATGGTGTTTTCGTACTGATGATATATAATTTCAGGGAATGCTGGAGAAGGGGACCCGTATCCATTTGAGAGAGGAAACCTCGGTCCGGAAAGTCTCAGTTGCAGGTTCTACGACAAAGCCGTTCTCGGCAGACAGGAGGTTTGTCGACGCGTGTGGGTTCAACGTGATAGCGTCCCAAGCCACTTTTAACAGCTCGTGACTATCTTAATCAGACGTTCCCGGACAAGTGGATAAGAAGAAGAAGAAGTCTTGCTGCGTGGCCAGCTCGCCAGCCTGATCTCATCCCAGTTGATTTCTTTTTGTGGGGTCATGTGAACAGTGTTACCTACGAGACACTAGTAGACACAAAAAGAGCTCCTGGCAAGAATCCTCTCTGAACATAACATCGCTAAAAGGACGCCATGACCGAGCTCGATAGCTGCAGTCGCTAAAGTGCGGCCAGTATCCAGTATTCGGGAGAGAGTAGGTTCGAACCCCACTGTCGGCAGCCCTGAAAATGGTTATCCGTGGTTTCCCATTTTCACACCAGGCAAATGCTGGGGCTGTACCTTAATTAAGGCCACGGCCGCTTCCTTCCTTTCCTGTCCCACCGTCGCCATAAGACACATCTCTGTCGGTGCGACGTAAAGCCAATAGCAAAAAAAAAAAAAAAAAAAAAAAAACGACGCCAGAGTTGCTCGACGAGATACGCCAGAAATTACTGCGACGCTGTCATGTCTGCATCGAAGCTGGGGTACGCCATTTTGAACAACCTGTTGTAAATGTTTTCTTATACTGTGTAGGCCTATGTAATGCAGGTAAATAATTATAGGCCTATTACATCCCCACACAAAAATTCGTAAGGTTTTTGTATCTCGCGTTCATAGGTAGGATCCCAAATTTAGCTTATATCCGACGACTGAAGCGTTTTCGGACCCGGAACCCGTATCTCAAATTGATAGGCCCTACATGTGTTCTTCTCCAGTATTCCTGAAAGTCTATATCATCACCACGGAAACACAATGTGAGATGTCTTAAAGTGATCTTTGCAAGTGCTGAATTTATGAGGACTGTCGGCATCAGGACTCTCTAATTTTTTCCAAACGTAACCTTGTCTTGGTAACTCAAGACCACCAACAAAGCCAGGCTTTTCCTTGATGCAGGCTTCCCAAAATATTTGAAAATCTTCCCGTTTTTTCTTTTAAAATGTCAAGACACTGACATTTAGCTTCTACCTCCGTGACACCGATTCTCGACCACTGTATTGTGCGGCATACTTCCTCAACGGCGTTCATGACATGAAAACAGAGTTATGACGAGTTAGTGATACGTGAGAATTCAATAGTTTCTAAACATGAACAACAACACAACAAACGCAGCCCATCTACCCTGAGTGTAACCATTTATTCTTTCAAAGAAAGTATACATTTATACAAGATAGGTTACTCTGGTTTATTCGTAGTAAGCCTATGTATCATCAATCAATACTGATCTGCATTTAGGGCAGTCGCCCAGGTGGCAGATTCCCTATCTATTGCTTCCCTAGCCTTTTCCTAAATTATTTCAAAGAAATTGGAAATTTATTGAACATCTCCCTTGGTAAGTTATTCCAATCCCTAACTCCCTTTCCTATAAATGAATATTTGCCCAAGTTTGTCCTCTTGAATTCCAACTTTATCTTCATATTGTGATCTTTCCTACTTTTATAAACGCCACTGAAACCTATTCGTCTACTAATGTCATTCCACGCCATCTCTCCGCTGACAGCTCGGAACATACCTCTTAGTCGAGCAACTCTTCTTTTTTCTCTCAATTCTTCCCAACCCAAACATTGCAACATTTTTGTAACGCTACTCTTTTGTCGGAAATCACTCAGAACAAATCGAGCTGCTTTTCTTTGGATTTTTTCCAGTTCTTGAATCAGGTAATCCTGGTGAGGGTCCCATACACTGGAACCATACTCTAGTTGGGGTCTTACCAGAGATTTATATGCACTCTCCTTTACATCCTTACTACAACCCCTAAACACCCTCATAACCATGTGCAGAGATCGGTACCCTTTATTTACAATCCCATTTATGTGATTACCCCAGTGAAGATCTTTCCTTATATTAACACCTAGATACTTACAATGGTCCCCAAAAGGAACTTTCACCCCATCAACGCAGTAATTAAAACTGAGAGGACTTTTCCTATTTGTGAAACTCACAACCTGACTTTTAACCCCGTTTATCAACATACCATTGCCTGCTGTCCATCTCACAACATTTTCGAGGTCACGTTGCAGTTGCTCACAATCTTGTAACTTATTTATCACTCTATAGAGAATAACATCATCCGCAAAAAGCCTTACCTCCGATTCCACTCCTTTACTCATATCATTTATATATATAAGAAAACATAAAGGTCCGATAATACTGCCCTGAGGAACTCCCCTCTCAACTATTACAGGGTCAGACAAAGCTTCACCTACTCTAACTCTCTGAGATCTATTTTCTAGAAATATAGCAACTCATTCAGTCACTCTTTTGTCTAGTCCAATTGCACTCATTTTTGCCAGTAGTCTCCCATGATCCACCCTATCAAATGCTTTAGACATGTCAATCGCGATACAGTCCATTTGACCTCCAGAATCCAAGATATCTGCTATATCTTGCTGGAATCCTACAAGTTGAGCTTCAGGGGCAACTAGTTCAATTCTCCACAAGAGTGAAATGTAGAAAAGGGTTCTGAGTTCAAGCTGGAATCTCTCTTAGTCCAACGAACGGGCACGAAGGACGAAGTGCAGCCTCGTTATTCTTCTCATAAAAGTTAATGCTTATAAACAGATTAACACTTTTTGGAGATTCTCTAATTGATTTGATTAGTCATTTGCTAAAATCATCGTGTTCCTCATTCAAGGCAGATGGCGCAAGCTGCAGCTAAATTCAGACTGTGATTGGCAGAGTCCAACAAAGGAATTTTGGTTGGAAATCTGAGACTAACTTTTGCAGCCCTTTGAATTTCCCACGCGTTTGGGAGGCACTGTCCAATGAAACTGTAAAGAGTAAATCCAAACGTGAAAATACATCTTTTACAATTTCGAAAACAGTCTTAGCTTTAGGAGCTTCATAAAGACCAGCAAAACTTTCACATATGACTAAATTTGCATTACTGTCCTAATGCAAAAGATTAGGCTACTTCTTCCTGAATAAATATATCGCATGTTTCGTCAAACATAATAGCAAATTGTTCACAGCGTTTGATCTCATTTATCAAGGAACGCGGAACAACTCGCTCCAAGACATAATAATTTAATTTTGGACATCATGCGAGATCCACATGCATGCGGAACGGCTCTTCCAGTCAACTCAGGCACGTCTAATTTCCGCAACTGTAATAACTGCTAAAAAGTTGATGTTATGTCGCCATATCTTCGAACTACTAAGCCCTGCGCAAGCTCGTAGTAAGTCACCATAGCTGCTAAGCGCGAATTCCTCATCCCATTGTTCAACTGTTCATGCAAATGCACCTCTACGGTACGCTCGGTTTGGAAAAAGACGCTTTCGATAAACCCTCCTTACGGGCTTGGGCGTTTCTATGTGCTCGAGACTTTTCAAGTGATTTCCTCCAATAACTAAAGCGCCAGTAGTGGCGATTGAAACTTACAAGTGGGGGAAAAAATTTACAGACAAGAAAACGTACCCCGGTTTAATATTAAAGAAAATAAAGGAACGAATTAGCGGGTAATACAACAGGGTTTGTACAAACTACTTTTTAAAATAATTCCTATAATTCTAGTTTAAGGCAGCTAAAATGGAATAAAAATGTAATGTTTTCTCCACAAAGGGGGACGCCCCTCCTCATCGCGCCCCTAATTGCCGCCACTGCACCAACGGAGGTAAAAGTATCCTCCTTTGAGCTAAATTGTAATACGCTATTTGGCTTCAGCTTCCGTGCAAGTTTTCCAGAATACCTCTTCAACAGAGGGATCCCACTCTATTCAACTCGTATATGATGATTGAAAGGTTCTCCTCCGCTTCCCACTTAAATTCCTACGAGGGAGCAATTGCGTGGAAGAAGCTAATGAAGCTGAGATGGGGTAGACGGGATGGCACTTGAAACCTCATTTTCTGTCAATTCCAAGTGTGTTTTTCTCCTTGTATCAAGACAAATTTATCCATGATAAATACACACGCGTATTATGGTGAACGTCAGGTTACAACGAAATGAAGAGCTCAATACTTATACCACGACTCGCAGATCATACTTGCTACACTGCAGCTTCCACAGATCAGCATTGCCACTCGCTACATCGATATCGGGCGAGACATTGACGAGTGATTTGCGCATGCTCACTCCAGTCCTGTCCCCTCTAAGCCCAGCTATGCACGTTGGGCAGCCCATTCCTAATTTCTCTTCGTATAAACGGGTACTTGCTTCAAAATAGTTATCTTGAGTTCAAACTTTAACTCGGTAACCATGAACAGGAGCATCATGGCCAAACTAGTCATATTATAGGGAATATTGTGCATGAAAGCATTATGTATCAGTTTTCAGTATTCTCAAAACCATATCTATCACAAACAATAGATCTTATTACTCGCGTAGTCGGCACAAACAACATTCAGTTCTCTAGGCCTACCGTACTACACGCTGGTCGCCGTACGATGCGGGGACAACGCTCTCGAGATCTATCGACACTTCTCGCGAGCGACAGGTCATTGCGCTAGTCTCGAGAAACTTCGAGATCCATTTTAAGACTTCCCATAACTTCATTAGAGTGCCATTTTCCTTTGAATATTCCACTACTATTGCAATATGACTTGAATGACTGCCACGCAGTAAACGATCACAACACATATCACCTACCCCACAGTAGCTACTTAGGAGGATCACAGGCAGAGAGCAGGTCGTTTGAAATACCTAATTTGCTTCGTGCTACTCAACTTCAACCTTTTCCGGTTTCTGCAGGAGTCCTTCGTTGAAATTTACTAATAATGTCATTCGTTTTTCGAAGGTGCCGTGTTTGATATTGTGGGGGACCTTTCTTAACAGTCTCTCTAAAATAACTACAAGTTGTTCCCAAAACAAGTACGCGCAATGTTAGGAATACACTGTAGAACAGAACATGCTGTTCCTGGTGAGCCATTGTGTGGTACAATCGCGATCACATCAATTCCGGATGGAAAATGAAACAGGTAACGTTTGGGCGAAGGTTTTGGCCAACCCTGAGAATGAAGGAGAAGTAACCACGACAACGTCACATGTGTTCGTCTTCCAGGAGGTGTGGCTTGCGACGTTGCGCACTTAAATTAGACTCCATTTTTTCGGGAACTGATTAAGATGTTTCGATGGTTAAACACTCTGGCTATAGGCTACTGGCTTTTCCTAATCAACGAAAACAATTAACTGTAATTTAATTGCGATGAAGTATGCACGATGTAATCCCACCCCAATATATGGTATTTAATTGTTTGATAAGCGCTGACAATAAATAACTTCACAGGAACGGTTTTCCAAACGCACTTGCGTCTCTGATAATCATAATTATTTAATGTCAGGTTATTTTTACTTTGGTTTTTTAGGATAACAATTATTATTGCTATTATTTTTTATTATTAATAGTAGTAGTAGTATTTAACAGGGCCTATACTGACGAAAATAAGGGTCATTCTTTCTTACAGTGGTTGAGCGCGACGCTAACATTTCAGCCAGACCTCGCACACAAGAATTACCAAGAAAATTTGACCTGAATGAATTGATATACACATTACGTCTGTTGCCTTAAAGGAGACGAGTGGTTTCTCCCTTCATTCCCCTATCCCTTCAATGTCGACCCAGTGGGACGTGTGGACAGGCGGGGAAGCAAGTACTTCCCCCTCCGCGTGTGTTTCGTTCATGTTAGATATCTTCGTACTTCCGTTTTCTCCACCTCCCCTCACTCCTCAGATGTGTGCATGTGTTCATGCGTCGGATGGATGTGACCAATGAGAGAAAGTGTGTGTGAGCAGGTACTGGGTACTGATTTCTTGCCTGAAATGAATATTTCTGGCCACGAGATACTAAAGATTTCGAGTGTACATGCCGCCAATATTGTCGTTGTGTAACCGTGAAGAAAGGCTGTCGGCGGTGCTGAGATATCGGATTTGCGAAAGCGAACAACTTCAGAGAATCATTTTACGAAATATTTCGCGGTATGCGGTTCTAAGCACAAGATGTGTATGGTAGGTAATATAGTTGAGGTACAACATCAATTTTCTATTAATTTACTGGAGCATATCTCATGTGAAGTGTTTAAAATGTCAGCCATTCACAACTGTCCTCGTCGGACCATACACCGTTGGATGATTAAGAGCGCGTCATGTGCTTGGTCGTGAATCTCCCCTGCAGCAGCGACAATCGTGTAATTAGGTCTTCTTAAGTGTGCAGAGGGTTTTTATGCAGCACCACCACCTTCAAGTGTGCCCACAAATAAACATCCAATTATAAAAGATGTTTTAAGTTTTATGTCGCAATAAATACAGTACTGTTCTTCTTTTTGCCATCTGCTTTACGTTGCAGCGACACAGGTAGGTCTTATGGCGACGATGGGATAGGAAAGGCCTAGGAATAGGAAGGAAGCGGCCGTGGCCTTAATTAAGGTCCAGCCTCAGCATTTGCCTGGTGTGAAAATGGGAAACCACGGAAAACCATCTTCAGGCCTTCCGACAGTGGGGTTCGAACGCACTATATCCAGGATGCGAGCTCACAGCAGCGCGGTCCTAACCGCACGGCCAACTCGCCCGGTTTTTTAATCATTTTCGGAGACGCCGAGATACCGAAATGTTGTCCCACAGGAGTTCTGTTACGTAGCGGTACATCTACTGACACGACGCTGGCATAAATCTTAACGCTTTCAGATATCACTGGACTGAACCAGGATCGAACCCGCCAACTTGAGCACAGAAGGCCAGCACTCTACCGTCTATTCAGCTCGGAGAAATAAGATAACTGAGAGGCGTGAATTTAGCGATTCACTACGTTTGGTGGTGAGGAACCTTCCAGTATTGACAAAGAGTGAATGTGTTGAAATCTCGGGTGCGGAGGGGAGAGCTCTCAATATGGATACGTTTAGCTCTGGTATTAAATAAAATGTTGAGCTCCTAGAAGCTCAACTCTCAGTGTGACACTCAAATCATCTGAGCTGCACTATGCTTCTTTTCCTGCTTCCTGGCCTTTTCCCCAATTTCTTGGGGTTGTCATTTTGTGTGAGTCTGTCCCAGTTTTACGGCCGGATACCTTTTCTAGCGCCATCTCTGTGAGGAGAGTTGTATTCACTATTGGGCGTTTCTGTGGTAGTCGGTATTGGAAGTGATGTATGTAAATGAAATTGTGTGCTAAGACGAACTAAAATATCAGTCCCCGATCTAGAGGAATTAATATACACATTTAAAACCTTGACCCGGCGTGCCCTCTGACGCTGGCCATTCAGCCAATGAGCCGGACCAGACCTACACACTAGATCTTCAAATTTGTTATTCCGATATACCTCCGTTCCCTGCCGCCCTCAAAACAAAACAACACTGGACTAAAAGAGTGAGAAGTGAATTGAACGACATGACCATAAAAACAGGATATGGAAACACAAGGTTATTGAAACGCAAGCAAGTAAGCATTTCATCTTGGGAGCGTGGGTTGGCCCCCATGGGTCTATAGTTGAGTCTGACTTTACTTCCACTTACTTGCACTAGGCTCCTCATGTTCATGTTTCTTATCAAACCTCCTTTGGTTAACTCTTGTTCTATTCCGATCCGACGGTATTAACATTGCGAGGCCTAGGTAGTCTTCGATTTTTACGCCCTCCGTGGTCCTGCCCTACCTTTTACTGAAATATTCATTCTCCGAAGTTTCGGACATCTTCCATTTTCCCTTTGATTAGTGTTGTGCTTCCTCTTAAAATAACAACCACAACCATCACCATCATCAAGCTCGAAGATTTTCGCTACCCACTTTAATGCTATTTACTAGCGATACCGCGATTTGAAGAAATGATGAGAGTAATCTCCAGGAACACCTTGACATAGTAAATAAAAGCACTGATGAATATGCAATAAAAATAATTTTGGAGGAAGTCAAGGCAATAGAATAGAGAGAAGGAAAAGGAGCAGAAAAGTCAGGAATAAATATCATGATGGACTAAGTGAGCTGTATGGATACGGGCATTATCTTGCTGTCATGTGATCTGCTACGTAAAAGTGACAGGAGGTTGGGTCACATAAGCTCACTGTGCTGTCCCCGTGCCTTCAAGAAACCCAAGTGGTGATCGGGAGACGTGAATGAAGGCTAGAGCCCGGAAGTTCGGTTTTTTGTTCATATTTGGCTAAAACAGGCAGGCAAATAACTACTTCCAATTCTGGAAATATGCAGCAAAATAATTAAAATAGGCATTTAAAAATAACGCCCGGCTGCCTTTGACCCCAGAAATTAACCTGGTACTCATTTTTGATGTAGGCTGAGTGAACCTCAGGACCATATGCACCTTCGGAAGTGGAAATATCGTTTCTTAAATTTTACAACTTCCTGAGGGGGAATCGAACGCACGTCCTTCCGGGCGAACCGATCACACCTTTCATTGATCATTTACCCTAAATTTCACCATTAGTAGGCTACTCTAAGAGGCACTGATTACCGGGCGAGTTGGCCGTGCGGTTAGGGGTCGCGCAGCTGTGAGCTCGCATCCGGGAGATAGTGGTTTCGAACCCCACTGTCGGCAGCCCTGAAGACGGTTTTCCGTAGTTTCCCATTTTCACACCAGGCAAATGCTGGGGCTGTACCTTAATTAAGGCCACGGCTGATTCCTTCCCATTCCTAGACCTTTCCTGTCCCATCGTTGCCATAAGACCTATCTGTGTCGGTGCGACGTAAAGCAAAAAGAGGCATTGATTTTACTGCAAATATACGACTCCTGGGTGTAGCAATTCCCATGTCAATCAACGTTGTTGGGAAATGATTTAATAAAGTATTACAGTGTGGGTTCTTTCACACAGTATGGAATATCCGATGGAACAATGATGTACAAATGAGAACTAAAAAATAATATACCTTACTATGTGTGTTATGACATAAGCAGATACAAAACAGAGCACAAGCAACCAAAATTACAGTTCCGATAAGTGTTTTACGTAGGGAAAGATGCAGAGACAAATGAAACACACACACAGGAAGAAATATAAGGAAGGAAAAGTTACGGTAAAATGAAGAGACAGTTTCAACGCTTAAAAGGGAAGAAGGAAAAAGGAATGCTAAAACAAACCATATAATTACAAATGAAAGCCAAAAGAGGCCAAAGAAGACACCGATTAGGACAGATGAACTTTGTTGAAAACAATGAGGTCAAGACTGGAAAATGACGATGGATGAAAAGGGGTCGAGAGAGGCTAAAATAGGGAGGAACCTCTGTGCAGTCATGAGTGCATCTCGACATGTCTACATAATTATGTCTTCTATGGCTCTCATTTTGGCATCACCAACTAAGGGACAGATATGTACCTAGTAGTAAAAAGACTGAAGCACTGCAGAGTGCTTAACTTTCCCTGGTGGAGGTGGAGGTGGGGGTGGACCAGCCCATATTGATCTGGCCGCAGCCTCCGCTCGGCTCCAGAGCTCTGCAGCGCCACTGACCCACTTCCCGCCAGCCCGGAGCATTCACTCCGACTTCTTGCTTTTCTCAGGCGTAGGCCTTAACGAGAAGAGCCAATACAGATGGTTCTGAGACGAGTATGTATGTATACAGATTACATAAGCTTATTGGTTCTACGTTCCATTAACTAGCTCTGCATTCGGCAGACGCGTGAGTTCGAACCCCACCATCGGCCGTCCTGAGAATGTTTTTTTGTGGTTTCCAATTTTCACTCCCAGGAAAATACCAGGAGAGTTCCTATTCGTATGCCACAGCCTATTCCTTCCACCTCCTTACTTAACTTCAGTCACCATCATTCATTTCATCTTGATTAGCTCCTCAAATGAGGAGGGGCATCCGGCCGTAAAGACATGCCATTACAATTCATTTCACCTCATCCCCGACCCCGTTATCAAGAAACGATACTAAGGGGTAGAAAGGAAGAAGAAGAAGAAGAAGAGGTCCAATTCTTAGAAAAATAAGATATCAGTAAAAGAAAGGAAAAGGCCATGAAAGGCGTCAAAGTGAAAGACCCCCTAGCCTTGTAATCCTAATACCTCGATAATGACCTCGATGACCTCGATAATGTTGTGAGATGGACAGTAGCCAATGGCATGATGATAAACGAGGTTAAAAGTCAGGTTGGGAGTTTCACAAATAGGAAAAGTCCTCTGAGTTTTAATTACTGCGTTGATGGGTGAAAGTTCCTTTTGGGGACATTGTAAGTATCTGGGTGTTAATATAAGGAAAGATCTTCATTGGGGTAATCACATAAATTGGATTGTAAATAAAGGATACAGATCTCTGTACACGGTTATGAGGGTGTTTAGGGGTTGTAGTAAGGATGTAAAGGAGAGGGCTTATAAGTCTCTGGTAAGACCCCAACTAGAGTATGGTTCCAGTGTATGGGACCCTCACAGGATTACTTGATTCTAGAACTGGAAAGAAATCCAAAGAAAAGCAGCTCGATTTGTTCTGGGTGATTTCCGACAAAAGAGGAGCGTTACAAAAATGTTGCAAAGTTTGGGCTGGGAAGAACTGGGAGAAAGGAGACGAGCTGCTCGACTGTGTGGTATGTTCCGAGCTGTCAGCGGAGAAATGGCGTGCAATGACATTAGTAGACGAATAAGTTTGAGTTGTGTCTTTAAAAGTAGGAAAGATCACAATATGAAGATAAAGTTGGAATACAAGAGGACAAATTGGGGCAAATATTAATTTATAGGAAGGAGAGTTAGGGATTGGAATAACTTACCAAGGAAGATGTTCAAGAAATTTCCAATGTAATTGAAATCATTTAAGAAAAGGCCAGGAAAACAACAGATAGGGAATCTGCCACCTGGGCGATTCCCCTTAATGCAGATCAGTATTGATTGATTGATTCATTGATTGATTGACTGATTGATTGATACCGTCGGAGTCGGAAGAGAACAAAAGTTGACCAAGGGAGGTCGGATTAAAGTTAGGAGTCTGGCGCAAGTGGAAGTAATGCGAGAGGGCCTGTGGTCACCAACCTGTCAAGTTAAGAGCCCGTGGGGCCTTTCTTAGTTGTTTATTACGATAGGCAGTGGCTACTAGGGGTGTATTCTAACCGCCCTACTCACAGTGGGAAGATGTTACAGTCGAGCCTGTCCAGAAACTGTACACCTTTAATCTGTGAGATTTTTTTCAGCTTATCCCTAGTATACTGCTTATTTCGGGTTTTGGTCAGATCTTTAAAGTCGGATGCCCTTTTCTAACACCACATGACCTTTTAGGTGAAAATTCCATTCGAGCGGGAATAGAACTCGGCCATTCGAGTGGAAAGCCAGCAACAAAGTCACTAGGCTAATCACGCCTCCATTCCAAGAATAAATAAATAAATAAATAAATAAATAAATAAATAAATAAATAAATAAATAAATAAATAAATAAATAAATAAATAACAATCGCATGGTCTCAAATGCAGTGTGATATTTCAAGTTCCTTCATTTTAATAATGAAGCCGAATTCTACTGAACGATTCCCTCTGCTGAGTTAATTCTGTTTGATAGATGCGGAGTGTACCATTGGAGTTTTTTTTTTTTTTTTTTTTTTTTTGCTAGTTGTTTTACGTCGCACCGACACAGATAGGTCTTACGGCGACGATGGGATAGGAAAGGGCTAGGAGTGGGAAGGAAGCGGCCGTGGCCTTAATTAAGGTACAGCCCCAGCATTTGCCTGGTGTGAAAATGGGAAACCACGGAAAATCATTTTCAGGGCTGCCGATAGTGGGATTCGAACCTACTATCTCCCGGATGCAAGTTCACAGCCGCGTGCCTCTACGCGCACGGCCAACTCGCCCGGTTGGAGATTTTTAACATGCCAACAATTATGTCATGCAGTGCCAAGAATTCTTTCCATCCTTCAAAACTCGGCTACATCAGCCGATATCAAATCCAGGAACATGGGCTCATGAGTTGGACACTGCCTCTAATACCTCGAGGCAGCTCCATATTAGATGTCTGTTTCAGAGGGACCTGATTAGATGCATTAAGAAAGGGGGAAAAGGGCACAGCTCGTCAGTGTCATTCGTGGTGGTTACATTCACTCTATTGTATAATGTCATTTTCAATCTATCATCTACACTTTCAATGTAGAACAGTCCTATCTACTGATCTTATCTGTAGTCCATCGAGAATCTGGAGCTCCAGTTGTGTTTTATTTTGACCACTTAGCGAATAACTACAATCCCTTGCAATGTATTACAGCAGTGCTTAAATTGCACGCCATCTATTTCGTTTGTGCCTATGTATATTGCAATATAGCTGCTGTAAAGTACGAGTAATCAATCAACTCGAAGTATTAAAAACTGATTGGTTCTAATATCTACAGAGGTATATCTGAGGAAGGAGGCGGTATCATCACCCACATGCCCAATTAAAGAAAAATCTTTTTTAATATGGAAATGGCGACCTGAGACGGACATACGAGTAGTTTCGTATCAACTTCTTGCACCATTCCGCTAGTAACGACTAACTGGGGATGCAAAGTGGACATAAAATAATAATTCCTAAACATCGGGAGTGCAGCAACTTAGAAGGATTATGAGGGACAGCGTAATAACTCAGAAATCTATTTTCTGTGGGGGGAGGGGGGAGGGGAGGATCGAAAGAGATCAAGAGGCGACTAGTGGAGACAAGAAAGGAATCTAGAATAAATATATAAATATAAATGTAATATAGATATATATCCATAGTCATAATCTATAGTATTCCCCACTAGCTCATAATGTCTGAAAGGGAAACATTAGTTTGTAAAGACTCAAAAATCGAGTTATGTTTTAAGATGTCACGGAAAAGTTCCACCTGACTGAACTTAAACACCAGTTACAACATCGCAACAATTATGGGAGTTCCTGGAAGAAAGCCAATAAAATTATCGCAAGATTCCTCTCCTGTTTAGTCGAGATTGTTTACTCACTCCAACATAGTCCAAGTTTCTATAAATTCTAGGGACGAGTACACAGATAGCGGTGGTGATTGTTTTTTTTGTTTTTTTGCTAGTTGCTTTACGTCGCACCGACACAGGTAGGTCTTATGGCGACGATGGGACAGGGAGGGGCTAGGAGTGGGAAGGAAGCGGCCGTGGCCTTAATTAAGGTACAGCCCCTGCATTTGCCTGGTGTGAAAATGGGAAACCACGGAAAACCATTTTCAGGGCTGCTGACAGTGGGGTTCGAACCTACTATCTCCCGAATACTGGATACTGGCCGCACTTAAGCGACTGCAGCTATCGAGCTCGGTGATTGTTGTTTCAAGAGGAACTGCAACTGAGCAATCATCCTCTGTTAACACTAATCAGAAGTAGAATTAGAAGAGGTCCGACACTTCGAAAAATGACGGTATCGGCATAAGAAAGGCAAGGGCCACGAAGGGTGTCAAAATGAATGACTCCTTCGGGCACGCAAACCTGATACCATCGGGATCGGAATAGAACAAGTTAACCAAGGAAGGGCGGATAGAATTGATGGAAGGGAAGAGTCTGGCACAAGTAAGTGGAATCAATGCCAAACCCAGCTACGAGAACCGTGGTCGCCAATCCACGCTACGAAGTTCAGAGCCCCTAGTTCCCTTTTCAGTCGTTCCTTATGACCGGCTGGAGATACCGTGGATGTATTCTATCATCTCCACCCACAGGGGGACGAGTACACAGATTTAACCGATATATTTCAATTGACTTCGAAGGTATTCCAGCGAATATTCATCAAGAACTGTTGGTAAGAGTGACATTTTCAATCTTCCTTGCGTGATGATTTAAAGTATTGTTTCCCGAACTAGCGTATAGTACAACTGTGCACTATAGATTCCTTGAAAAGGTCTACACTGATTTTTTCTAAGGTTCCCAATGAACAGTTCAAGTGTTAACACATGAAGTACAGTAATTGTACGAAATGTACCTAGTTAAGGTCGTTCCACGATACGAGCTGGCAACTGTACCGTTAGAAGATCCGAGGTTCGAATACCAGTCTTGCGCGAAGTCATCTTTCGGAATATGTTTTCTTTCGCGATTTTCTTTACATTAATTCCAGGGAAGTGGCCAATGGGATAATACCTTCAAAACAATAACCACCAACACCTGAGGTATCTCCTTAGAAACAGCTGAGGCAGTTGTCCCAGCAAACTGCATCTTGTAGGTATGTTTATAGCAACAGCTGATGAACAGCTGAAGTATTATTGTCTTAAACTAGGCCAAGTTTACAGTCAATAAAACATCTTATATTATTATTTTACAATCTGCTTTGCATCGCACCGACAGAGAGAGATCTTATGGCGACGATGGGATAGGAAAGGGCTAGGAGTGAGAAGTAAGCGACCGTGGCCTTTATTAAGGTACATCCCCAGAATTTTCGTGGTATTAACATGGGAAACAACGGAAAACAATCTTCAGAGCTACTGACAGTGGGGTTCGAACCCATTTTAAGCTCAATTTCCTGAGTAAAATAGCATTAAGTTCAGTATGGATCGTCTTATTCCACCTGAGAAGTTCGACGTTCGACCTACACTGGCACCAAAAAGTATTGGCACACCTACTATTATATACCGGGTGAATCAGCCGCGCCTGGCCTTTCTGCTTTCAGGCAACCCAACGAACGTCAGTGGTGTAATGGTCGATTTTCCTTTGCCGTATACCAAGCTACAGTCGCCTTTAAAGCACTTACTGCGTCATCACTGCACGACTTTTACAAAACATGTATGCGACAGGTATTTACATAAGACATCAAACTGTCACGCGGGTATGTAAAATGTACATGCCAATTATAAGCTTTCGATTGATTATGATTGATTATAAAAGCGATGGCATTCGGAAAGAAAACGTTGGCGAGTTTGTGAAGCGGGACGTAGTTTTACACCAAGTACGCTTTCTTATAAACTGGAGGCACACATCACCGTGGCGTAGTGGACTAACCACAGACGTGTTGGCGCATGTTACGTTGGTAGGTGGGTTCGAATCCCACGAGCGATAAATTTTTATTCACATTTTGAACTTTGAGGATCAAATAAGAGGCCATTCGTGCCACATTCGACCAATAGCATGCATGTTGAATGTTTAGTGGCCCGACACTTTGTGTAGTCTAGCAGTCCTGGTCATTTCTTCGCTATGTATTCAACAGATGAGTATGTTGACATACTCCTCATCTACAGTGAAGCTAGACAGAACGCACAGGAAGCACAGCGCCTGTACCAGGAAAGATTTTCACACAGACAACAACCAAACGCAAATACACTGACTGACAGAGCAAATGCAACACCAAGAAGGAGTGGTCAGAACTTTATGCCAATTGCAGGGTAGACTGACGTCACTGAGGTATGCTCATGATGTGAAATGCGCCGCTGTGCTGCGCACGTAGCGAACGATAAATGGGACACGGCGTTGGCGAATGGCCCACTTCGTACCGTGATTTCTCAGCCGACAGTCATTGTAGAACGTGTTGTCGTGTGCCACAGGACACGTGTATAGCTAAGAATGCCAGGCCGCCGTCAACGGAGGCATTTCCAGCAGACAGACGACTTTACGAGGGGTATGGTGATCGGGTTGAGAAGGGCAGGTTGGTCGCTTCGTCAAATCGCAGCCGATACCCATAGGGATGTGTCCACGGTGCAGCGCCTGTGGCAAAGATGGTTGGCGCAGGGACATGTGGCAAGTGCGAGGGGTCCAGGCGCAGCCCGAGTGACGTCAGCACGCGAGGATCGGCGCATCCGCCGCCAGGCGGTGGCAGCCCCGCACGCCACGTCAACCGCCATTCTTCAGCATGTGCAAGACACCCTGGCTGTTCCAATATCGACCAGAACAATTTCCCGTCGATTGGTTGAAGGAGGCCTGCACTCCCGGCGTCCGCTCAGAAGACTACCATTGACTCCACAGCATAGACGTGCACGCCTGGCATGGTGCCGGGCTAGAGCGACTTGGATGAGGGAATGGCGGAACGTCGTGTTCTCCGATGAGTCACGCTTCTGTTCTGTCAGTGATAGTCACCGCAGACGAGTGTGGCGTCGGCGTGGAGAAAGGTCAAATCCGGCAGTAACTGTGGAGCGCCCTACCGCTAGACAACGCGGCATCATGGTTTGGGGCGCTATTGCGTATGATTCCACGTCACCTCTAGTGCGTATTCAAGGCACGTTAAATGCCCACCGCTACGTGCAGCATGTGCTGCGGCCGGTGGCACTCCCGTACCTTCAGGGGCTGCCCAATGCTCTGTTTCAGCAGGATAATGCCCGCCCACACACTGCTCGCATCTCCCAACAGGCTCTACGAGGTGTACAGATGCTTCCGTGGCCAGCGTACTCTCCGGATCTCTCACCAATCGAATACGTGTGGGATCTCATTGGACGCCGTTTGCAAACTCTGCCCCAGCCTCGTACGGACGACCAACTGTGGCAAATGGTTGACAGAGAATGGAGAACCATCCCTCAGGACACCATCCGCACTCTTATTGACTCTGTACCTCGACGTGTTTCTGCGTGCATCGCCGCTCGCGGTGGTCCTACATCCTACTGAGTCGATGCCGTGCGCATTGTGTAACCTGCATATCGGTTTGAAATAAACATCAATTATTCGTCCGTGCCGTCTCTGTTTTTTCCCCAACTTTCATCCCTTTCGAACCACTCCTTCTTGGTGCTGCATTTGCTCTGTCAGTCAGTGTACGTTTAGGAGGGTGGAGCGACGTTTGCGTATAACTTCGTCACTTTTCCAAACAAGTCCTGTTAGAAAGGCACCAGTTACGTCCGGTGAAACTGCTGAGATGGTTTTGGACACTTTCAGGGAGAATCCGCACACAAGTACCCAGGCAGTAATACAACAGGCCGACATCAGCCAGTCGTCTGTTGTAAGGATATTGCATTCCAGTTTTATTCGTCCGTATCACCTGCAACTACATCAAGAACTCCACGGACGAGATATCGAAACTCGTGTTGATTTCTGTGCGTGGATACTGACGCAAGTGACAAATGATCCGGCGTTTGTACCTCACATTTTATTTTCGGGCGAGGCACGATTTCATAATAATAGCTCTGTGAATCGTCATAATATGCACTACTGGAGTGTTGAAAATCCCCACTGAGTAAGGCAGGCAGCATTTCAGGCACAATGGGGAGTAAATGTCTGGTGTGGTATACTGGGCGATCACCTAATTAGACCATATTTCTTTGAGGATCATTTGAAAGGAGCCCGGTACCTACAGTTTCTTCAAGACCAATTACCACTGCTGCTAGAGGATGTGCCCCTGGGTGAGGGTGTAACCATGTGGTATCAACACGACGGAGCTCTCCCTCACATGTTAGCAGATGTTCGCAACTACCTGAGTGTTACACATCCCGGCCGATGAATAGGAAAGGGAGGACCTGTCACCTGGCCTGCTAGATCGCCCGATTTGACGCCACTGGACTTCTTCTTATGGGGCTATTTAAAGGATGTAGTGTACGCTCAGCAGCCGGAAAATCCTGAATGCCTTCGAAACCTTATTGCGGAAGCCTGTGAATCCGTAACATCTACAATGCTACAAAGTGCCTGAATGGCAGTTCAACGGCGTGCTGAAACGTGCATTACTGCAGAAGACCATCTATTAGAACACTTACTGAGCTAACAGGTTGTTGCTCAGTCAAGCGGATGCAAACCCCCAACCATTCAACCCTCGTCCATCCCTGCTTATAAAACATCAACATAAGCAGCCCTAATGACCTAGAACAGTACCAGAATAAATAAATAGATAAATAAATAAATTAATTAAATAACCCACGATGTGAGGGCATTCGGATACATTGGCTCCGTGGATGATTCTCGAAGTACAAAATACGAATAAAATTTACAGACTCAAGTGGCATTCGAACCCACCTACAAAACGCAGCTGTATTAACAGCACCGCACTTTACCTATGACACCACGGCGACTCCAGCGAGTAAGTTTCCAGAAAGTCTACTAGATGGACTACTACTTCCGCTCATAATTGGCAGGTACTTTTTACATAACCGTATGACAGTTTGATGCATTGTGTAAATGCCTGTCGCATACGGTGCATGTTTTTGCATAGGTCATCAACAGTAAGAGAAAATAAGGTAAAATATCAGTCACTTGAAGAACGTATGCTACACGATGAAATACAGAGGAACACTAATGGCCTCGGACAACCTGATGCAGTTGAGATCGAAACATCACTAATGCTAGGTAAACAGAGACGATGCTAGGAGACGTGCCGAATTCTAGACTCAGTTTGAACCTCGTCGTAACTGCATTTCAGTGACGCGCGCGCGCGCGTGTGTGTGTGTGTGTGTGTGTGTGTGTGTGTGTGTGTGTGTGTGTGTGTGTGTGTTATGGGAGTGAGGTGGCGTGGGGGTGATTATTACTCTAAGGTGTAACCTAATGGGATTATCAGGTCCATCATGCGGATAGAATATTAATTTGTTCCATATTGTTTTCTTTCATGCAGAAGCCACAGACCTTTCTGGCAAGGCCCTTTTCGTGTAAATATGTATGACAAAATGATTTATTTTTTTGCTAGTGGCTTTACGTCGCACTGACACAGATAGGTCTTATGGAGACGATGGGACAAGGAAGGGCTAGGAGTGGGAAGGAAGCGGCCGTGGCCTTAATTAAGGTACAGCCCCAGCATTTGCCTGATGTGAAAATGGGAAACCACGGAAAACCATTTTCAGGGCTGCCGATAGTGGGGTTCGAACCTACTATCTTCCGAATACTGGATACTGGCCGCACTTAAGCGACTGCAGCTATCGAGCTCGGTAAAATGATTTCTACCGAAGACCATCATCGTGGTCATATTTTCACTAGGGAAACACCCAAAATAAGGATTCCAGTATCTTAATAAGACCCCATCACAAGTGTAAAAATATACATGTGGATAAAAATGTAGCTGCTAAGCGCGAAGTAAGCCATGGAAGCCGGAAGAAGGTTGCTATATCTAACAGCTTTCTTCATGTCTGGATATTTAGAACGTCATCCATGATAGTTCCAAACCTCTAGAGAATATTGACGTGTTCACAATATGTCAAAATATCAGTGTATTCCACCTTTTTCAAGTACAGTATTATGAATAATATTTCTAGTTCCATCAATGTTTAATCGGTAACATTTTGTATGTCGTAATTTGATAATAAGTGTGCTCTAATGTAATCTGAAATACGATGTTTGCTTTTCTTAACACACATTCCTCCTCAACCAAATTTGTACAACTTCCCACACCTATTATCGCTTTCCTCAGCAGCCAACATTTTGTATACACAAGTAATTTTCCATTCCCTATCAAATACAGTATAACGAATCTCATTCAGCCCCCTATTTGGACGGCTCCCTCATCAGTATTTTATTGCTTGTTGCTACAGTAACGTAAGAGCTGTTTAACAGGTTACAACAACGAGGATCCTTTCTATTCATGCACATTGACACACAATGGAAGATCACAGATAGGTGTGGGTCTGCACGCTATATCGACCGGTCGGTCAACTAGCAAACACGCCCTTGAACGTAGCCCATTATGTTCAGTTCGTCCGTACTGGTGCTGAGAAACGACTAGTCGCGGCAAATCAAACGCGCTAGATAATTTACAGTGTAACATCTTTACAATGTTTTATTTTACAGCTATATTTTGCGAAGAACAAATCGTCAAGTTTCCTTTAAATCGATGGTGTCAATTCATTCTTGAGCCATCTTCTATAGATTCCCTCGGTTTTAGAACACAAATTAATCTCGTTGGTAGTAATATGCACCATCACTTGAAATCGCGTGATCAATGATGCTCTCCTTGTGTATAAGAGTTTGTATCGGGAAGATGTATTATTTTATTTGCATAATTGCCTCCCAATGGACATAGGTAGCCCTAAAGGACTCAGTATACCCACAATACAGTAATAATACACAATAACATTATAATTACAATATTAAAATATAAGAAAATATGAAATAAATATATTGTTAAAGCGAAGCGAATGTAGAAAATTGGTACAAATCGGCGTTCCCAAACTAATTCACCATCTTGAAATTATTGACGTTATATGTTTAATATGCGGTCAGTCTACCTCTAATAATAATAATAATAATAATAATAATAATAATAATAATAATAATAATAATAATAATAATAATAATAATAATAATATTTACCAGTAATGCCAAAGAACACGATAGAAGAGAGAGACAACTTCCGCTTGCGTATAATCCTGAAGTATGAATATTACCCTCATTTACACGGCGTTCACTGTAATACATGCAAGTTTAGAAGCGTGAAGTCTTCTCGAAACATTAAAGAAAAGTTTCCGTGGTTTTCCGTTTTCACACTAGGCAAATGCTGGTGCTGTATCTTAATTAAGGCGACTGCCTTTCCAATCCTCGCCCTTTCCATCCTCGGATCGCCTAAAACCTTCGATGTATTAGTGCGACGTTAAACCACTGGGGGGAAACAAAACAAAAAGTGGTCAATAAATATAGTAGAGATACAGAAATTATAAGCAATATTAATCTTGTAGGTAGGGTCAAGTCTTGTAAAACGGCCACATTTCGTTCTTTTAAATCTACCGCCTTCCTATCTGGAGAGGAACCCGACAGTGTGTGTTAAAATCATTGCCATACTTGTTCGGCTTCCGTTCAGTTATCTGCTATTGTCATGTGTCTGTTTTGTGCTTTTCTACGAGTGAATATTTAACATCAACATTCTGACGAAGCAGTTTCCATTTTTCGCGTTCTTGAAATATAATTCCCAGTAGCAGTATGAGTTTTAAATTATAAAAGGTGAACATTGCCTGTTAAAGCATGGCCTTCAGTGAAGAGAAGCGTAGTTCGTTACGGTAGATTAGTGCTGCCATATGTGAGATAGGTCGTGAATTATTCGGAAGTGTATGGTCTTGTAACACGGCCGGCAATCTGTAGGCTGCAGCAACTAGCCCTACGCCTTCTGTACCAAGGAAGAAAAATACAGAAAAATACAGCCACAATTTTGACTTCGCTACAACACATAAGATAACGAAGAGCAAAGAAAAAGGCGAAAATGAACCCGAAAGCGAAAAATGGATCCGCACGAAACACTGATGACAGCAGGTGCGGATATTATGATGGACTCTTCAGCGAAGACCACGACGGGAAAATCTGGGTGTGGTGTGATGAGAAATGTGCAAATACACATGGTGTAAAAGATTTTGTGTGTGAAAAGTGTTCATAAACAGAATTTGCCATAGACGGCCATCTTACAAGACTGTCTTCTAATACGGCCGATTTGCAATGATCGTAAATAAGTTCAAGTAAATTCATCTATAATACAGTTGTTTTGAATTCCTGCATACTAAACGTTTAGTAGTTATGTACATTTCATTTCCACTTTAATTTGTCTTTGTACTCCTTTTCACCTTGGAATAAAATATACGAATATACTTTGGTGGCCGTATTTGAGATCCTGGCCCTATATCTTGCATACCAAACTTTAGGGTTAAAGCAAGTTATACCCACAGCTTGGCTCGGCTTCTGAATGCTTTGCTGGGTAACACAACACACAGTTCCAGAGATCAGTTGGCCTGTAGGAGAAACTGTCATGGTAAGCAGCTGTGCGTGCGAAGGACACCGTCCGCTCTCCATCGGTGGGCGTTTAGTATCCCTTAACTGCTGATGATTTGCAAGGTCAAAATAATAACTTATTCCTTACTTTGAAGGGCCATCGATGTTTCAAAAGTATCCTTCTTCCTTCTTTAGACAGGGCCTGATGTCCTCGATTTACCCATTTTATTACATTTTCAGGAAATGGTGTAGTATTGTACGTACCAAGATATAACTTAATATCCAATTTGATACAGAGTTACCGATTTCAATACAAAATTACCATACAAGAATTCTCTTAATGATGCCGACAGCATGGCAATAAACGTCTCCTAAGGCTGTGAAGTAAGACACCCAAAAATTCAGGTGTTTGCGTTTTAGCCCGCTAACTTGAGAGTGACTCACTCACTATTCGCACTTTACTCGCCCTTATGACAGCCCGCACTGGTAAATAGCGCCTAGCTGAACAGCTCTCGGCTGGAGAGGTGATGTGTTTTTTATTACGCATCTGGTGCAGTGGAGTTTTTTCCACACCCCAGCGGGAACTGGTCTTTATGACGAAACTGAAAGTAATACCATGTTAGAAGCTGGCATATCTACGTAGTGAATGTAATATGTAATTACAGTTAACTAACACACAGTCACCCCCCACCCCCACAAAAAAACCCACAATCATACCAGGCAAGTTGGCCGTACGGTTAGAGTCGCGCAGCTGTGAGCTTGTATCCGGGAGATACTGGGTTGGAATCCCACTGTCGGCAGCTCTGAAGGTGGTTTTCCGTGGTTTCCCATTTTCACACCAGGCAAATGCTGGGGCTGTATCTTAATTAACGCCACGGCCGCTTCCTCCCCACTCCTAGGCCTTCCCTATCCCATCGTCGCCATAACACCTATCTGTGTCGGTGCGACGTAAAGCAAATAGAAAAATCATAATTACAGTAATCAAAATGATAATTTACCGAACTCGATAGCTGCAGTCGCTTAAGTGCGGCCAGTATCCAGTATTCGGGAGATAGTAGGTTCGAACCCCACTGTCGGCAGCCCTGAAAATGGTTTTCCGTGGTTTCCCATTTTCACACCAGGCAAATGCTGGAGCTGTACCTTAATTAAGGCCACGGCCGCTTCCTTCCCACTCCTAGCCCTTGCCTGTCCAATCGTCGACATAAGACCTATCTGTGTCGGCGCGACGTAAAGCAACTAGCAAAAAATAATAATAATAATAATAATAAAATAATTTCAAGTGTAGATATTGGAGAAATGTCAGGAAAGTCACTTCCTTTTCATAATATTTCAAATCATTTAGGAGAAATTCACTGCTGTTGTATTAATATCAAGAACTATTTAACTATCCCTGCTTTGTACGAAAACAAGTTTAGAGGGCATGGTCAGCGCAAAATTTCACTGAACATGTACCACAGAATAGTGTTTTACAGTCAGAGCTTCTGATGATTCTTCTCCTAATTCATCCTCCCTAACGGAGATACCTTTCATTCTGTTTTGTAGCGTTTTCTTTTTGCTAGTGGTTTAACGTCACACCAACACTTCGAAGGATTTCGGCGATGGAACGATGGGAAGGTAGCGGCCGTAGCCTTAATTGAGGTATAGCCCTAGTGTGAAAATAGGAAACCACGAAAAAGCATCGTCAGGGCTGCCAACGGTGGGATTCGAACTCACCATCTCTCAAATGCAAACTCCCAGCTACGCGACCCTAACCCCACAGCCAACTCGCTCGGTCGGAGATAACTTGTTCCGTTTCGATGTGAAAACTAGGTGCAACCTGGTGCATCGCCACTATAATAGCTTTCTTCAGTGTACATACAGTCACTCCCATAAATATTCGGCCACTGCTAAAATTCGCGAAAAAGTGATGATAATAACGCAACCATGAGCAGAATGTGAAACCAAATATGTCTAAGTAATGGAACTACATGTGGTTGCTTATGCCAAAGAGGAATCACGCAGCAATGATGTACAGTATGCTGTAAAAGAAATGTCATTGCGCACATGGGTGAAATAAGACGCCTCAAATATATTCGGTTACCCGGAAAGGCCGGGATTGCCGTTGTGTTCATTGACAGAGACAGAGCAGGCAGCGTTGCAAAACGTTCAGTTCGGTAGTGCGGTGCCACAAGACACGTCGTGCCGAAGCCATTTTTCTGCGGATTGGTATCAAATGGAGTGCAGAAGACAACACTATACCATATTTGAAGAACGCTAGCTCGTGATATTCCATCACGCTCGAGGTAAATGGCATAGAAAGATATCCGAGATGCTTAACATAAGCAGAATAATGGTTGGAGATATAATCAGGCGATTCAAAATTGAAGACAGAATTGATTCAGTTCCCCAGACAGGCATACCAAGAAGGCTGACAGAACGAGAGGAGCAGTTTGTGATTCGGAATGTGAAACGAAATCCGAAAATTAGTGCTCCGAAACTGGCAGCAGCTGTTTTAGAGGAGTGTGAAAAGAAAGTGGGTACTGCAACTGCGCGATGCGAAGGAATGAGTTCTTTGGAAGAAGACATAGGAGAAAACCATACATTATTGCGGTAAATATAAAGAAGCGGCTAGAGGTTGCAAAACCCTACGTAAGCAAACCCATTGTTTGGTGGGAGGGTGTGTTATTTGTTGATGAGTCAAAGTTCAACGTCTTCGGGTCCGATGGAAAGCAATTGGTGAGGCGGAAACGTCACGAGGAACTGGAAACAAGCAATTTACAAGCAACTGTAAAATATGGCGGAGGAAGTACAATGATGTGGGGATGTGTTGCATCGCACGGGGTTGGTACAAGCACAAGTCGTAACTTGTCAGGGAGTGGCTGCTGTACAACTGCCCAAAGATTTGAGATTCCAGCACAATCGCCCGACCTGAACCCCATCGAGAATGTGTGGATTCAAATAAAGGCAGCTCTTCAATTGCGACCGCCAAGTTCCCTCTCAGTCTTGAAGAAGAGACTGCTACACAAATGGGCGGCATTAAGCCCTGATTGTATCAGTAAAGTTATCGCCAGTATGCCGAATCGACTGGAAGATGTCATAAAACATCAAGGTGGACCTGCAAAGTACTGAAAGTGTAACAGGGTTGTGAATTATGCGAGTTTATGTTGCTTTGTGTATAGTCGCCGAATACTTTTGAGGCGGCACTGGAATTATTGCTTTTATTTAATGCACGACAAGTATCTGTATATCATTTACTCAGTCCCCCGAACCTCAGGATCATTCACATCCAAAGCTGTTTCCGAGGCCTTAAGCTAACAGTATTGGAAACTGTCTTCGTTTAAATTTAAAAAGGTATGGATACATCAAGGGGATTTTAAGTGCTATTACTGGTACGGGAACAATTTCTGTGGCAACAAAATCTATAACAGTCGCCTCTATTGTAATTCTTAAAACAAGTCGTGTCTCATTACAGGCGCATTTGGAGGTTAGTAAGTTTCTTAGTGACATGATTATACCATCTATCTTCTCAGTTTGTGAGGAGGTTTCGTGGTTGGTGTCAGACTGTTTATTATTCAGGGCAAGCAAAGACTATCTCATCCTCAAGCAAACCTTGAAGTATACGATTGTTGATTTCTCTTTGATTGTTGTACATCCAATCGATTCTTCATTAGCAACAGGAGGAATTGGTCTTCCTTCAAGCTGTTGAGTGGTGACAGTAGTGAAGTCAATATGGCCATGTAATTGTTCAAATGGATCTTACACCCGTGGATAGCATTTTTAAGGTATCGTAATATCCGTACTAGTACCCTCCAACTTCTAAGAGCCATTTTCAAAACTCTCTGTCAGAATGTATACGCGCAGTTTCCACAGTACAATTAATTTATTTCAAAGTGTTCGTGTATGCTACTTCATACACCTGGCAATAGTCTGAGAATGTGAACCTGGCGTTATTAAAAGACAGGATTTGACAGAAATCCCCACCCAGTAGGATTACTTTACCACCGAATATTTTATTATATACTTGATTAATCTATTGTATTGCTAACAATACATACAGATGCAGATGAGTCTGTGGAGCTTCATCTCACACTATTAATTTTGTATATGCTAGGGATTTTGCTTGGAGTATGATTGGTTTTACATTGCAGATAGAGTTAGCATCCATAGTCGATTGTATTTTAAAAACAGAGTGAGCAGTTTATTCTCCTAGTTAAAGTGTAGCTGTTATTCCGGTAGAGTCCGGCTCCATGGCTAAATAGCGTGCTGGCCTTTGGCCACAGGTGTCCCGGGTTCGATTCCCGGCAGGGTCGGGAATTTTAACCTTAATTGGTTAACTTCCCTGGCATGGGGGCTGGGTGTATGTGTCGTCTTCATCATCATTTCATCCCCATCACGACGCGCGGTCGCCTACGGGTGTCAAATCAAAAGACCTGCATCTGGCAAGCCGAACTTGTCCTCGGACACTCCCGGCACTAAAAGCCATACGCCATTTCATTTTTTCATTCCGGTAGACACTAGTGGGGTAGCTTGATCCCCATTTACCCTGATTACATGATGCAGTGTCGAGTAAACAAACGTTTTATCTGTAAATATTGGTCTATCTAAAACGAAACACGTTTTTCGATGTACGTGTTTGGTTTTTATATACTGCATCAAAGAATGCATCAACAGTCACTAGATGTTCATTACGTTTCTACTGCCAGTGGTCCTAGATTGCTCTTGTACCATATCAGAGAGGTGCCATCCTGAAGCCTGAAGCTTTATATCTGGTAAATTCTATTCTTCTTATCGAACCAGTAAGAACCACAAAGTTCATGGACTCCTGCGAGTGCAAGTTATTGAACACTTTCTTCAGAATATCTGTACATAAAATTTCCCGATAATGCATCTATATTTTAGTAAAAACAAATTTGTGATCTCTTTCTTGTTCTTCGAAACGACAGATTATTGCAAGTAACGTGGCATACACGTGTGAGTTGCTTCAAATAGAGTCTCGTCCCTTGAAGAAATCCAAGTTATTTACATGCTTCTGAAAAGGTCTTGCACAACACTTCATTCATGGTCTTTATTACAGGCTACTCTCAAAAGTCGCGGTTCTCTTCTTCCTCGTTAATAACATTCACAGAATGTATCATTCTCTATTCTAAATACAACTGCTGGCATTTTACCTATTACGTCCTTCTCATCCCCGTTGCCACCGTTTCCAGTTTGTTATACTTTTGTCGTACACATAGTAATTCGGTATATCTGTCTACGTGAGGATAAGCGCTTATTCATCACTAAGTTCGAAAAAGCTGTTGGAATTACCTGGTGTTTCTGTCCTTTGTGAAACATTATTTGTCGTTGGTTGTTGTTGTTGTTGTTGTTGTTGTTGAGGAAAATGCATTGGTAATCGGATTACTGTATTTCTCTGGCATGGCGAACTTACTGATTTCCAAATTACGACCACGGAAGTAACATATCTACCGTCACATATGTTGAATTTTCATCATGATCGAGTTTTGCGTAACCGCTTTTATTTTCTAGCTTAAAGAATGCGCCATCATGCCCATTACAGACATGTATGTAGAGGTATTTGACACTTAACAGAAGCGCAAACTTCTATATTGATAAGAGCGTTGAATTTGTTCAATAACCGCGGATTATCAGGAACCATTCATCCATTGCCAATGCCCAACTGGCCAGCTCTAACGGGAGTCGCGTATCGCCTGCTGCATGCAGGATATCCATTAATGTATTCTTCAGTTATTATTATTATTATTATTATTATTATTATTATTATTATTATTATTATTATTATTATTATTATTAGAATTTGATTTACATCGCACTAACACAGATAGGTGGGACAGGAAAGATCTACGAGTAGGAACGAAGCGGCCGTGGCCTTAATTAAGGTACAGCCCCAGCATTTTCCTAGTGTGAAAATGGGAAACCACTGAAAACCATCTTCAGGGCTGCCGACAGTGGGGTTCGAACCCACTATCTCGCGGATGCAAGCTCACAGCTGCGCTTCCCTAACCGCACGGCCAACTCGCCCGGTAGTTATTTCTCTGAACTCTTTGGAATGTTTTACAACACGCATCTTCCTTCAAGCCTGGTCAACGCCAATTAATTACACCACATTTTGTTAAGATTTCAAAATGCCTTTGGATGATATACTAATCAAGTCTTTTGGCATTTACATGCACATCGACGTCATCCCTTGAACGAATCATATTAGGCTATGTAAAATCTGAGCATTCGACAGTCCCTGAAATTCTATTACGTAAATATATGCTGTAATATTTCTAAACGATGTTGCATTTCAGCAGATCATTCAAGAGTTCTTTTAATTTCATTTTGAAAACCCGCATTACTAACTGGTCAATTTTTAGGCCGTTGGAAGTCTTTATTTCATATATCATCTCAGGTCATGTGAAATTACAGGTGCAGTTTGCTACATTTTATGATCATTCGGATGTAGTTGACGTAGTCTTCAGTTACGAAAATAATCTTTTAATAAAATCATCATAGGACATACACTATTGTTTGCTACATATGTTTTATGATACGCCGGGCCAAGTAGCTCAGGCGATCACGTTCGTAACTACATTGTACAAATGCACAGTGGGATGAGGATTAGGTTACTACGGCAATAACATGACCTGTTTAGACAACACAGGGCTTCACTGACATCCGGATATTTGGGAGGTGTCAATGTCAATTGAAAGGTACGGATGCCTTAATTCAGAGCGTGTGCGAAGGTTGGGCTGTGTGGAGCGTTGCCTACTTTCTACAAGGCCGGGAAATACACGCAGTTCTGCACTAAAAATGGTGCTTCATGAAGTTCCGACAGTCAACCCTAGGATCGCTTTGTACCACCCTAGCTTCAACATTCGCGCCTATTTAACTCATTAGTAACATTGCGAATAGTAGTTATTTTAATGAGTATTTTCGTAAAAATGGTTCTGTATTCTACTTCTTGTGAGGGAGAGTGTAAATCCATTTCGTTTCCTACGTTTCTTGTTCATCAAGAATCAAGAAATAAGTGGATTTCAGCTATTTCTCGATAAGGTGATGAATCAGATAGGCCTACTGTGTGGACTCCTTCGGAACGGTCGGCGGTTTGTAGTCGGCATTTTAGAGAACACAATTATAGTGTGAGCCAGTGGCGGCTCGTGACTTGTCACCCGGGGTTCAACAAACGTTTGTAAACAATTGTATCACACTTCATCATCATCATCATCGTCATCTAAATGTTTTTATCCCCCTCTCTGAGGGAGGGATGGGCCACCTAGAGGGTAACGACCCTGTCTGAGCAACATATTCGGGAAGGTTGGGGAGGAGAGAAAGATGAAGGAGTTGGGTAAATGTTGTTGGCTAGTTACTGTATTTGTTAACTTTTTATCAGCTTAATTAAATTTATTTTTCTTTTTTGTGTTGAATAGTTTGGGGATGATAATATGGGGCAAGGGATTGGACGTGGGAAGTAAGAAGGATGGAAAGCATTTTGTTTGCTTTTTCTGTGGTGGTGGTGGTGGTGGTGAATAGTTTTGGATGATAAGGAGATGGGATAAGCGATACGAAGTGGGGAGTGTGAATGGATGGATGAGCATTGTTCCTCTTCCCAACCACAAACCCAAGTCCTGTTAGCTGATCACCATAAAGGTGATGAAAATATCCCTCTACGCCCACCCAGATAACCAACTTGATTTTTTTTAAGATATAAAATTCATATAGTGCGCTCATTTGTAGGGTGCTAAAGCGCGATACTGGTGGCAGAGCTCTGAACTCTAGCGTAACCCTAATCGCTGCGCGTCTCCCGGTCTGGTATGATAAAGTAGACAACGGTGTGGAGTATGTTTACAAGTCACGTCTGATTGTGAGGACCGAGGTAGCCAACGACGGAATGAAACCACCCGTGCACCTACATCGCTTCAAGAAGACTACTCGCAGAGGTAGTATGTTGCTAGAATGACTGGTGTTGGTCACAATACAATTTGGTATCTGTGCAAACGTTTCCAGGAAACTGGAAGTATTGCCTGGTGTCCTGGAATAGATCGCCAAAGGAAAACAACCGCAGGGCAGGATCGTTTTGTGCGTCTACAAGCACTCCGAAACCACCAAGTTACAGCACGAGCACTACAAGTCGACCTATAACAGGCTTCTGGAGTACGAATTAGTGATAAACAGTCAGAAACAGGCTTCGAGAGGCCAATTTAAGATCCCGACGACTCGCTAAAGTACCTGCACTGGGCAGACGACATCGTGGTACTCGTATAAGACTGCAGTTTGCAGAGATCATCTGCATTGACAGCTAAGACACTGGTGTCCTGTGCTGTTCTATGACGAATCCCGTTTTGCGTTATAACGTTCAGATGGTCGCCTGCGAGTCTCGAGAAGACGTATGAAGTGGTTTCATCCGACAGATATGCAATCTGTTGGGTGCGGACAGGCATAAGTCTTGACACGAAAAACCGATCTCCTGACCTTTCGCAATGGATTCGTGACTGCTTGAAGGAACACTGACGATATCTTAGAGCCACGCGTGATTCCGCACGTGGGGCAACTCGGAGGAAACGCAGTGTTCATGTATCATAATGCTAGAGCGCATTTAGCCAACATCGTTCGGAGATTCCTACAAGAGCACAAAGTTCAACGAATGGCCATCCAGAAGTTTCCGACTGGAATCCAATCGAAAAAGTCTGGTACCAACTGCAGCACCGCATCCGAGCGAGAAATTCACCATCCCAAAACACTACAAGCCCTTTAAGACTCGCTTTTGGAAGACTGGGGACGTCTGTCCCAAATGAACGTGCGGCTCTTTGTCAGAGGTACGAGAATGCATTGTGAAGCTGTTATCAATGCAAGGGGTGAAAGTACTCCTTTATTAAGATGATTAATTCGTAGCCACGGTGCTGTATGACCTGACACCACTTTGTTTGTGACTCATTATTCAATGAATTCGTGTAGTGAGTTTCCAAATAAAGCTTTTCAGTTCGGTTCTTAATTGTTGCAAAGAAGAAGGTTTCCTTTCATTGCGAGTCTGTTTTCATTTCAATATGTATGCGAATCTTGGAGGTATGAACGTAAATAAGTGTCCAAATTACCTTTTTGAGAAGTGTATATATATGTAAAAAAGAGTACTATAGCAAAACTCACTTACCTAGCGCTAAGAAAATGTTAAACATTAGTAGACTTATTAGTATTCTTCGACCATGAGAGTTCACTACGCTATCTATTCGGCAATACATGCTATACGTGCACGCCTATTAAACCAAAGACGCAGTGTTAATAATTCCCGAGTGAACGCAATATCGAAAGTAAAAAAAGAACAATCCACTGACTTTTAAGAAATATAGGATTTTTCCTGAACTGAAGTCCTAGTGCCGCAGTACTGCTAAATCAGACAAGTGCGCTGTGGCTGTGGAAGCAGGACTGATACTTGGACGTGCAGTAGTGCGGTATCTGCATTGTGCTCCGTGTGAATTTGTTACGCCAATCATGAATATTTTTCTTTCGAGCGAATGCAGAATATAGATAAAGAAGATTTTTGTTTTATAATATTTAGTGTTAATAATGCTATTGCCCGACTTCTTGGCTGAATGGTTAGCATACTGCCCTTCGGTTCATAGTGCCCCGAGTTCAATTCCAGCCGAGTCGGGGATTTTATTCGCTTCTGATTGATTCTTCCGCCTCAGAGACTGGGTGTTTGAGTCTGTTCCAACACTCTCCTCCTCATATTCAGACAACACATCACACTACCAATATGCAATGGTGATTACATCTTTCCATACAGGATTGGCCTCAAGAAGAGCATCCATTCCTAAAACAGGGCTAAATCCGCATGTGTCACCACACAAGTATGGGGAAAGCGGCAGTAGTATTAGTAGTGGTAGTAGAGGCAGAAGGAGAAGAAAAACAAATGTCAATAATGCTGTCCCCAGTATTGCAATTTCAATTTCTCTTTCAATTTAAAGCACTGGATTTGAATAAAATATGGTGTTATATGATCATCACTACGGATATCAAGATGGAATCTATTACAATCATTCTTATACGTTGAATTCTGATATTAAGGATTTCCGAAAGATCGTTATATACTAATGGACCATACTCCCATACAGGTAATATAAGGAGCTGCACAAATAGCTATCGTATATTTATTGGCATGCACGAGATGTTTTTCCTATATAATTGGCTTAACGTCGAAGGTACAGCCCCAGCATTTGCCTGGTGTGAATATTGGAAACCACGGAAAACCATTTTCAGGGCTGTCGACAGTGCGGCTCAAACCCACTATCTCCCGGATGTAAACTTACAGCTGCGCGCCCCTAACCTCACGGCCAACTCGCCCGGTATGTTTCTTCTACTGTATGTTGATGAACAGTAGAGACAGCTTTATTAATAATAAATCTTATGCGTTCAGTCCAAAAGAGTGCTAACCATTATCATTCTCAGGCTTTTTTACCGCACTACTACACAGAATAACAATAACAGGATGTAAGTTTCGATCAACAGCAGAATTGAGTAATCGTGTATGTCCAACGAAAAAGAGTTGCTTTTTCGAGGTATTCAGAGTCAAATTGTGATTAGCTGCTCTTCCTAAATATTCATTCATCTTTTGAATATTGCCACGGATATGTGTTGCAGTAAAATGCATATAAACTAGTAGATTGTCCGCAAACACATGACTTTTCGCATACTTAAATGACGTAAAGATGTCACACCAATATACTGTATCACAAATAGAAGTGGTGCGAAAACAAGACCCTTGTTGAACACCATAAAAACAGTTGTTCCACCTGAGCATTGCTTATCGTTGTCAGATATTACTTGATATCTGGACTTCAGATAATTCTGTAACCATTGAATAAAACTGTTAGAAAACCCAATGTGGCGTAGCTTAGAGAGAAGGGGCTAATGATGAATAGCCAAATGTCTGCTGAAATTAAAAAGGCACAAGAGAGTTAATTTTCTTTGGTCCCTGGCAAGACGAATGTCATTAGTAACTCTTAACAATGCTGTGACTGTACTATGATCTCTCTTAAAACCCGACCTGCAAGTGTTTATTATACTGTATTATGTACATGCAGATATAAACAGGCTTGATCACGAATAATCCCTTCAGACATTTACTTGGAGTACACAGGATATTTACAGAACATATGTCACTACATTTCAGTGGTTTTTATACTATACAAACTATACGTACTTAATGAATAATTAATGATTAATTCTTCTGCCACAGATACTGGGTGTTTGTGTCTGTCCCAACACTCTCCTCTTCATATTCAGACAACACATCACACTACCAACATGCAATAGTACCAAGGATATGATTGTGTTGCAGCAGAATGCATATCAACTAGATCGTCTGCAAACACAAATGAAATCAGATCTAAACACGGTGTTGTCGGTAATAATGAAGAACACTAACCTTTATTTTTAAAACATCGTGCTCTAGGATCTAGTATAATGTGATTACTATCCTTCAGAAACATTCCGTTCCAGATGACACAAAAGCTACTCCAGCCCGATCTTTGCGCTTTGCTCAAGTCTCTTGGAGATAAGAGAGGAGTCTTAACTCGTCACTACAATACATTCTAAGCCAGAATGTCATTATGAAGAAGGTTACATAGAGATGAATTAATGTTACATTTACTGTAAGTCCTTGTATGTAGCAACCTTGATATTATATAAGCAATTAAGGAGCGAATGGTAATTCTTGTGATAATACCCTCACAATGGTTATCAAAACCTTCTAGAGCTTATCCCAGATATTCCAGCGGTCACTAAACCTACCCAGGCGCATTATTATCTTACACAGCGTTTCAGGGCCAGAAGATGCCCTTCCTGACGCCGCGTGACATCTCAGGTAAAAGTTTCATCCAGCGATCTACTGGGATAGGATTCGAGTCTCGCCATCCGGATGGAACGTCAGTCGCTAAGCCAGTGAGCCGATCACAACCCCCTACCCTTCAATATGGTTGAAGACGTCAATTTCTTGATTATTGTAGAGTATAAAGATAACACTTTTCGCATCAATTCATCGCGTGCGCTTGTGTGTGTGTTTGTTGAAAGATGATGATGCAGAAACTTGCGGTAGTATGTGGCCTTCACTGTTTGGTTCGGAGAAACAGCATGGCGCAGTATGATACCCTCCACATCGTACGCCACTATCAGCATCACCTTCTTCTGTGTCGCGGTGATGATCATCTTCGTCCGCCCATTGTCCTACACGACAAAACCCGCTGTCACAATGTTGCTCCTGTGAAGGAATTGTTGGCACGGTTGAGGGGTGAGGTCCTGGAGCATCCACCCTATTCACCGGACATGAGTCCCTGTGACTTCAGTCTGCTCCCCAAATTAAAGGATCCACTCCAAGGGAAGCGTCTCCATACACCAGGCGGCATACTTCAAATGGTAGGGCGTTCCGTCGCGGATATAAACAAAGGCAGTACTGCTACTGGTATCCTGTGCCTTCTACACATCTCGCAACGGGTGCAACATGTTGCAGGAGATTACAATAACGGTCTTTAGATCTTTAGGGGGTACTGCAATAAATGGTTTCATCTGTATGCATAGTCACTATTTTTTTTTTTCAACCGAATCCTTTCACAAAGGGTTGGCGTCAGGAAGGGCATCCGGACAGAAAACTGGGACAAATCCACCTAAATTTGTAGCCCCTATAAAATGGGAACAAGGCAAGGTAGAAGAATACTTTCTTTTTCCAGCCTTCGTATTTATAACGTATTCGTTGTAGGAGAAATACATCTAACTAAAATAAACTGATTTTCATCCTCAATCTATCACAACAATTACTGTTTTCGATTAACCGTAAGTATACTGAATTGTTATATTTAAATGTTACAACTTGAAGAGAATTTCACCAAGATAATAAATTCGCGTTGAATTTGGTCAGGATACAACAGTAGCCTACTTAAAGCCAGACCTGATGCGAATAAAATCTTATAAGGCTAAAGGATGGCATCCAATAAATGGGGTGTCAACCCATTAACATTTACTTAGCTTTCCAATAAACAAATAAACCCAATGGCGCTACAGCCCTGATGGGCCTTGACCTACAAAGCGACAGCTGCTCAGCTTGGAAATCTTCAGATTATGCGATGACCCAAGAACAGCGCGGCCAATCTTCTAGGCCATCATTCTTGGCTTTCTAGACCGGAGCTGCTATCTCATCGTTAGATAGCTCCTCAAATGTTCTCAAATAAACTGAATGGACCTCGAACCGGCCCTCAGATCCGGGTAAAAATCCTTGACCTGGCCGAGAATCGATTACGGGAACCCATAAACCGTGGGACCGGTAGCGTTTATAATAGCATTTAATATTATATCAAGATATCTTCGATTCAACCGACACACTGTCGTTAACATGCCCCAGGTTTCTTCTCAGGAGTGAAGAGGTTTAGGTGCAAAACGACGGGATTATACGCTCAGCGTAATAATAAATAACATCCATGTTCCGATCCCTTGAAGGAAGAAAAGGGAAGTGAAAGTCTGGAAAATAAACACTGTCTTATCAAAACCAGAAAGTTTAATATCGTCGGGCGGAAAAAATAGAACAGTTGTCCAATGAAGGTCACACGGAAGGACCCTGTGAATGCTGCACACATCTCACGAGATATACGTACACGCCTGAAACTGATTTAGCGTGGGACCCCCAAATTTCCAGTAAACCATTATTCCAGCACATTCGTAAAGTAGATGATGGAAAAATCGGGTTAATATCAACTACTTCGCTGAGATGGAGTGAAAGCTGGGTGGACTCAGGATACGTTGTTCAAAAATTACAAGTAACAGGCTCGAAAGTAGCGAGAATGATTGCAGGTAAAATCAGACTAATATTACTTAATATTCAAACTGCTTAACGCATAGTATGTTACTTAAATTATTTCACGCATGTGAGAGTGAGATTGTTAGTACAATGCAACTCTGTCAGGTTATTAGATTCAATCCAAGAGTTGGAAATAGCAGTGCAGGATACGAAAAAGTGATGAGTAAATGTAAGGAAGATATGGAAGCTTATACGGTAGGAATAGAAAGCGTTTATTGGACTTCTGTGTTAGTATGGGATTAGCAGTTACGAATACATTCTTCAAGCATAATACTACTCGTTACTACACACGGGAGGGTAGGGGCACCAGATACAGAATAGACAATACCATAACCAACTTTGAATTCAGGAAAGCTGTCAGGAATGTGCGGGTATTCTGGGGAGTTTTGATTATACAGACAACCATTTGATCTGTAGTGATCTCTAGGTCTGGTGCACCTGGCGAGCCAAACATGCCCTCGGACACTCCCGACACTAGAAATTATATGCCATTTCCATAACTAGGCCTAGTATAGAAAATGTAAAATTTGTCTGCAGACGAATAAGCGTATAAAATCTCCACGACGATGAAATTAGAAGTTTATGGACAGTAAGCAGGTTCAGGATATAGAAAGAGAGTGGGTGATATAGAAACAGCGAAAGAATGCCTGGGAACAACTGTGTGTAAATTTGGTCAAAAGCGAACATCTTGATGGAGCAATTGAGGGCAGCTTGTTAACGTAAAAAGGAAGGAGTATCAGAAATGGCTCCAAACAAAGAGTGGTGCAGGCAGTCTTGAATCAAAGACGAAGTCAAGGAGAGATTTCGGTAATAACCTGAAAAGGCTAGGTCAAGCAGCAGGAAAATCTTTCTGGACATTAATACAGAATGTTAGAAAGGGAGAGAAAAAGGAAATGAATAGTGTTTTGGGTACATCAGGTCAGCTCATGAAAAATCCCAGGGAATCACTGGACAGGTGGAAGGAATATTTTGAAAATCTTCTCAACGTAAAAGGAAATCTTCCTGGTGTCGTCGCGAACAATCGAGATCATGGGGAGATGGACAAGGATATTGGTGAAATTGCGCTTTACGAAGTGGAAATGATGGTAAAATGTACCTTCCGACTGGATGGAAGGAGTAAATGCACCTATCTATAAACAAGGGAAAAACTGTCAAGGCATTTCATTGAGGAGTACTTTGTATCAGAAATGGCTCAAACAAAGAATGGTGCAGGCAGTCTTGAATCAAAGACGAAGTCATGGGGAGATTTCGGTGTTCACCGGCATCTTGGGAGGGTGCGATCGGTGGTTAAGAGTAAACTGGATGAAAACCAGAGTGGCTTCAGACTTCAGGGGCCGTCAGGATCAGATTTTCAGTATACCGGGCTGAGTGACTCAGACGGTTGAGGCGCTGGCCTTCTGACCCCTAAGTGGCAGGTTCGATCCTGACTCAGTCCGGCCGTATTTGAAGGTGCTCAAATACGTCAGCCTCGTGTCGGTAGATTTATTGGCACGTTAAAGAACTCCTGCGGGACTAAATTCCGGCACCTCGGCGTCTCCGAAAACCGTAAAAGTAGTTAGAGGAACATAAAGCAAATGACATTATTATTATTATTATTATTATTATTATTATTAACATTTTCATTATAAGCAGCTAAGTGAAAAATGCTACGAGAGGAATGGACAGTTACGTTTATGTTTCGTAGATCTAGAGGAGGCATATTTGTACGATAAGAGTACGGAGGGAAAACAAGTAAGCAGTACTAGGGGTCTATGGTATTAAGGGTAGATTATTAAAATCAAAGGCATGTATGTTGACAGTGAGAATTGATGGCAGAATGAGTTCTTGGTTTGTATATTATTATATTACAAGTTATTTTACGTCGCACTGACACAGATAGATCTTACGACGACGATGGGACAGGAAAGGGCTAGAAGTGGGAAGGAAGCGGCCGTGGCCTTAATTAAGGTACAGTCCACCCCCCTCCCCCACCCCCAGCATTTGCCTGGTGTGAAACTGGGGAAACCAAGGAAAACCATCTTCAGGGCTGCCGACAATGGGGTTGGAACCCAGTATCTCCCGAATACTGGGCACTGGCCGCACTTAAGCGACTGCAGCTATCGAGCTCGGTAGTTCTTGGTTTAAGATACTTACAGGGGTTAGACAAGGCTGTAATCTTTCACCTTTGTTCTTCATAGCTTACATGGTTCGCCTACTGAAAGGTATAAAGTGACAGGGAGGCATTCAGTTAGGCGGAAATGTAGTAAGCAGTTCGGTCTATGCCAATGATTTGGTCTTAATGGCAGACTGTGCTGAAATCCTGCAGTCTAATATCATTGAACTAGAAAATAGGTGCAATGAGTATAATATGAGCATTAGTCTTTTCAAGACTGGTGTGATATCAATAGGTAAGAAACCTAAGAGAACAGAATGTCAGGTTGGGAATACAAAGCTGGAACACGTAGATAATTTCAAGTATTTAGGATGTGTGTTCTCCCAGGATGGTAATATTTCAAGTAGGATTGAATGAAGGTGCAACAAAGCTGCGAACAATAGTGTTCTGTAAGAAGAACGTCAGCTCCCGGACGAAACTATCTTTACACCGGTCTGTTTTAGAGATCAACTATCTATGCTTTATGGGATTGAAAGCTAGGTGGACTCAAGATATCTTATAAGTAACAGACATGAAAGCAGCGAGAATGATTGCTGGTAAGAACGGGTGAAAATAATGCCAGGACGGAACGATGAGATAACAGCTAAGTTAGGAATAAACTCGATTGATGAAGGTGTGCGCACAAGCCGCCTTCGGTGGTGGGGACACGTGAGGCGAATGGAGGAGGATAGGTTACCTAGGAGAATAATGGACTCGGTCATGAAGGGTAATGTAGGATGGTTTTCTCGTATTTCCTGTTAAAACAACAATCACCACCACCATTACCACTCATGGAGGGTGTGAGAAACAAGGGGAGACCAAGACGACAATGGGTTAGACTCAGTTTCTAATGATCTGAAGACAAGAGGTACAAAACTAAACGAGGCCACTGAGCTAGTTACAAATAGAGGATTTTGGCGGCGTTTAGTAAATTCACAGCGGCTTGCAGACTGAACGCTGAAAGGTATAACGGTCTATAATTAAGATGTAGGTATGTATGTATTTATCTGTGTAGCCTATATATTGTATGATTCACCCAGAATAGGCATTGTAAAATATCGTGACCGGAGATAAAACTACTCATCACTGACAGCATCGTTGAATCACGCAATCTGTTTTAACAGTGTTATTCCTCGACAGATTACGGATTATTTTTCGTCCTCTTGGTGAAAATGGAACCAACTACACTGATAGCTCTCTAGTTCATGCCGTGACGTGAGGAGGTATTTCCCATGACAATATGAGGTAATAAATGAAATGTCGTATGGCTTTTAGTGCCGGAATATCCCAGGTTAAAAAACTACTTATGTTCTAAATTCCATGTAAGTAGCCAAAGGCTAATCCGTGTTGGAATATTAAGTGTCGATATATGTCAGAACTTAAGCAATACTTGAATGGATGACTGCTAATGAGCTACCACAGGGAAATCCTTTTTTTTCAAGTTCCGGTCCAATCTCTGGTGTCCAGTTGGACGCAAATTGCATGAATCATTCATTGATCAGGTGAACGTTCATGCTAGAAACTTGAGCGAGGGAATCTACGATTACAACTCAACACGGCGATTCAAATCAACAGCGGCAACCCCGAGTGTGTTGCGAGATGGCAAACTCTTCGCACTGTACTTCAAGATGGGAAATATTTGGCCGAGTGCTGTGGGACATTTACAATGCTTCGGATATGGTGGTAGGTAAAGTAAACTCGTGTCCTCATACCGAGGTAGTGCCACACCCCCATTGGAGGTGAGCTGCATGTACCATTTCAACCACATACCAGCCCTCCTGCCAGTTTTAAATTCCTGGCAGTACCGGGAATCGAACCCGGGCCCCCGAGGACGGCAGTTAATAACACTAACCGTTACGCTACGGAGGCGGACATGGTGGTAGGTGTACGTTACATATTTTGCCAAGAAACTTCCACGAACCCAACAAGAGCACCACTTCGTGTTTTTAATTATAAAAGGGGTTCGAGCCATGCAATGAGCGAGTCTGAGCTCATTGAATCAGATTATACCTCTACTCAGCTCGTTTGGTCAGAGAACGAGCCCGTTGCTAGAACGAACAGAGAAAGACTCAAATGAACGAGTTTGGACAGACTCGAACCACACTCGTTGCTGCTCAGACAAAATGAGCGATATTTGATCAGTGATTAGTGTGAGTCAACCTAAACTTCAAACTCGATAACAGGCTCGGCATAACAGACCACTCAGCTGTCCCGTCACTCAATGGATCAAACTGCGAGTTGTTGCTTTTTCCTTCACATGAGTGCGTTTCGAGCGTTACATGCAATGGCTGTATAAGAAAGATGTTCGGGGAACCAATGCATGTGGCAACAGTGTACCCATGAGTGAGTTTCCGAGCTGTTCAATCTCTTGAGACTCGTTTCTGTTCATCTGCTTTACGTCGCACCGATACAGATAGGTCTTATGGCGAACAGGCGATAGGAAAGGGACAGGACTGCGAAGGAAGCGATCGTGGTCTTAATTAAGGTACACTCCCCGCATTTGCCTGGTGTGAAAATGGGAAACCGCGGAAAACCATCTTCAGGGCTGCCAACAGTGGGATTCGAACCCACTATCTACCGAACTCAAACTGCGCCACCACTTGCGCGGTAGACTAATTTGTTCAATAAAGCTGAGTGCTTTTTCGAGTTTGGCCTTCCAAACACTTAATGAACAATGGTCGAGCAGGAAACTCTGAACGAGTCTAGACTGAGCGAGACCTACTTCTTACAAAATGAGTTTGAGCGTGTCTACACGTCGCACAGTGGGACCGTTGCAAGGAAAAGCTGGCAAGAAGTCCAAAAATCAAATCTCGGAATTCTTAGTGAAACGTTCCTTTTCCATAAAGTTGAAGACCACGTGCATCGTATTTCGATAAGGAAATGACGCAACAAGTATTGTACTCCTTACTGCGGAAGTCTAAGCTGCCACGTCACCTCCACTTGACTCATTGAGTAGTTGATAACGGAGAGAGTGCTGTGTTTTCAAGTCATTTACACCCGTTTCGTGTTCACCTAAGAAATAACAACATCAATGGAATCGTCACCTGGAGGTATGCACTTTAATATTGTACTATATTTAAGTTGATTATTTACGGAACAGACATCAAAATAATTAAATATACAAGTCATGCGTTTCGTTAGGATTAAGATATAGTCCATAGTTATATTACTATGATTTGAGTATGGTTCCGGACACATCCGGGCTAAAATTTCAACTTTTTCTGCTACTCAGGGGGGTCATATTATAGGAACATTAAAAAAGTTGCTAATAGTTGCCAATCTCGCCTGTAGAATACATTCTTTAAGACCTGTAAGGACCATTTATTTGTTTCATATTTAGGTAACTGCATTAGGTTCTCTACTTTTCCTTCAGGATCTGACTGTACTGATGTTTTCATAACAAGGAGGAATCTGTATGATGTAATAAGGCATTCAGGGAAGACAAACGTGGAGGAAAAATGTGTATCTGGAAGGAATATGTGGAAAAAACTCACCGAATGCTAGGAAAATCTAATTTCGGATTAAAACAAGAGGCTGTCCTATTTTATCTCTGATTTCAAGAAGATGTGGCAAGCAGCCAGGAGGAATGAAGTCATTAAAAAAAAAAAAATAGGCAATGGCTGGAAATGTCCATCACATTCCCAAACTACTCGGCTGCAGGTAGAAAGAACGCTGGTCGGCCACTAAACCAGTTCCATGACATCACTGAAAGATCAAAGCATCAGAAAACTCGACATCTGCGGCTCCTACATTCTCCCAAAGAACTTTCATATGCTTCCCAAATGAGTTTTCGTTCTTACTAAAGATGTTACAACAACTTCACCTACACAAGCGTCAAAATGCAGGATTGCATACAAGCAGTTAAATATGTATAGTGCCCTAGAAGTACCAGCAACAGAAGCTATCTATGTTCGTTGCCGCTGATCTGGGACGAGAACAGTATAATAAAATTAGAGAAAAATATTAGTCTCGATTTCCTTCTTATAAGAAAATCCATTTAGCCAAAAAGGATGTTATCCCGAAAAAGAAACTATTTTTTTTTTTGCTAGGGGCTTTACGTCGCACCGACACAGATAGGTCTTATGGCGACGATTGGACAGGAAAGGCCTAGGAGTTGGAAGGAAGCGGCCGTGGCCTTAATTAAGGTACAGCCCCAGCATTTGCCTGGTGTGAAAATGGGAAACCACGGAAAACCATCTTCAGGGCTGCCGATAGTGGGATTCGAACCTACTATCTCCCGGATGCAAGCTCACAGCCGCTCGCCTCTACGCGCACGGCCAACTCGCCCGGTAAAAGAAACTATTACTATTACCGAAACTTCTGCCAAAATACAATTACAAGCATTCCTCAATCACATCTTCACGAATTGTGCAAGTACAAAAAAGAGGTTTTATTAAATCGAGGACTAGAGAAAGTGAAGAAATTGTGTTTGATTAGTAAACGGGGATTTGATTGGTCCAATCAATCTGAGCACCAGCAAATGTTTACCACAAATCCCGAAGCAACTGATGCAAATATGTTCATTTCATCTGTAGTGCCCTTGCGACTGATTGTGGCTGCAGAAACGTCCGCCTCCAGGACCAACGAGGAAACCACAATTTGGCAAAATAGTAGGTGTTCATCTACTAGATTTTGTATGCCTATCAAATTTCAGTTTGCACACGAAACTGCTGATCTTTTCAAGTCTGAAAGAATCATATAGAAAAGCAAATTAAGGACTTACAATCAACGAAATACACGTTCACTGACACAGTTATAGAAATAACTCACAAACTACTCCTGACAATGACCGAGCTCAATAGCTGCAGTCGCTTAAGTGCGGCCAGTATCCAGTATTCGGGAGATAGTAGGTTCGAACCCCACTGTCGGCAGCCCTGAAAATGGTTTTCCGTGGTTTCCCATTTTCACACCAGGCAAATGCTGGGGCTGTACCTTAATTAAGGCCACGGCCGCTTCCTTCCCACTCCTAGCCCTTTCCTGTCCCATCGTCGCCGTAAGATCTATCTGTGTCGGTGCGACGTAAAGCAACTAGCAAAAAAAAAAAAAAAAAAAAAAAACTACTGATAATGGTGGACGGGAAAGTGTGCAACGCTCTGACAGAAACTACGTCGTTGCTATGTTTGTGGTCTTTCTTCAAAGAATTTTAATGATATCACAAAAGTTAAAAATACTGAAGTAAGTCCTAACATTTTCGGATTTGGGTTATCAGTGCTTCACGCATGGATAAGGTTTTTAGAATGCATTATACACCTTTCATATAAACTACCTCTGAAAGAGTGGCAAGCGCGGGGACTACAAAATAAACAATTAGTTGCTGAGACAAAAAAGAAGATACAGAAGGAGTTCAGAAATGAAATGGATCTACACAATGACAAACCTAAGCCTGAGTTTGGAAGCAGTAATGCTGACAACACTGCTAGACGTTTCTTTTCTGATCCATATAATCAGCATATATTACAGGGGTTAGTGTTGTGATAATACAGAGATTTAAGGTTATACTACAAACGACATCCAGTGGGCACACCACAGCAACCGACAAATTTAGATCATATGCTTTGGGTACTGCTAAATTATTTATCGAGGTGTACCCTTGGTACCCAATGCCACCAACCGTTCACAAAATTTTGATTCATGGACCCGAAGTAATTTCCAGTGTTTTGCTTCCTATTGGACAATTAAGTGAAGAAGCCCAAGAAGCCAGCAATAAAGTGTCCAAAAGGCTAGAGAACGTTTCTCTAGAAACATGTGCCGAGAGAAGACGAATCAAGATGTGCTTAAATAGGTCCCTGATTGCATCTGACCCATACATCTCAAGAATGGACGAACTACACACTACAAAAGACATATTTCGATGAAGAAGTGTTAGATATGTTGCTGCCACCAGACATTAACTTTGATTGTGCAAATAAGTCTAGTGGTAACAGTTCAGATTCTGACTAAAAGCATCTATACACAGTGTATACAGGTATGTACAATAAATTAAGCTGTTATTTTGTTACAAAAAATGTGTTTCTGTCACTTAAGTTACTAATATTCACAAATTTTTGCCATCTTTTTCCCCGTTCGGCCCCACCGTGCGTCGTTTTGCACAGCTCTAGCCTACATGGGCAGTACAGAGAGTGGCGCACATGTTCAAAGACGTGCGGTTGTTGGCTCAGTATTTCAGTCACTGCGTGGATTCCTACGATACGATCCTCCTTTGGCGAAACAGGAGTCTCGTGCACAGTACCCTTGAGAACATCCCAAACAACATGCTAAGCGTTGGCCGCGTTGTTTTGAACAAATATATATTTTGTATAAACGTAACTTCTAAAATTCACGAGGTCCTAGTAAGATAACAGGAAGCTCTCAGCAGTCCTTTGTAAACGTCTTCAAGTATTCGTTTTCCTTCAGACATTCATTTTACCTTAGCATTGCTCATTCAATGCGACATTGTGTTGCCCGTGACTAAATAATGTGCACTGAAAGTGATTGTGCCTCTGTCATGGGTTTACCAATTGAGTACGGTACTGAAATTATTTTTTGTTCGGAGCGATCAAGTCATATAGAATTTCGTGTCATCACCAGCTGTTGTGGATGAATGCCTACTATTCGTGAAACGTCTCATGAGTAAAAGACCATCTAAAACGAACTGTTGTGTTGGCATTTACGATGTTCATTGCAGATCATTTTATTGACGGCTGGCGCCTTCGAAGGACTATCTCGTACCAGGAGAAATAATTCATTCTGAAATATTCTTCAATTTTTGTGAGTGATATATAAATAATAATAATAATAATAATAACAATATATCCCATCAATTACGGAGACGCCGAGGTGCCAAAATTTTGTCCCACAAGAGTACTTTCACGTTCCAGAGTACCTCCAAATACCACCAGAGTAAACCGGAATCGAACCCGCCAACTTGGACTCAGAAGTCCAGTGTTTCTACCATTTGAGCCACTCAAACCTGGTACCGATCTAGTAGTTCAATCGACTTAAGTAATTCCTTCAGCAAACTGTTACAGACGTCGGTGCTCCGTATTCACTAATACATTATTTCCACAAAAGTGTGCACCATGAAGGAATCTCGTTGACAAAATGTGGAACGCACGCCTATCACCATATCCGAAGCATCATCCAACTTTGAAGCCCAGATAAGGTTGCCACACAGAATCTTCACAGGCTGACATGTGTTCCGTTTGCATTTAATGACGATTTCTAGCGTGGAAAAGCCACTGAGGGGCATTTATGCCCGTCCCTTATTTAGAGATGCAAGACACCGAACAAGTTCCTAGTAGCAGTGTGAGGCACAGTGCTAAGTTGAGTGCCCCGACGGCAGATTTCAGAAGCTTTTGACCAGCTAGTCGGACTGGGAGAGGCAAATTGGACGTTTCGGAGCATTGTTCGCCACTAAACCGTTTTAGCTACATTGTGCAACGGTGTTGGACGCAATGGGAACGAGCCGGTACATACACGTGTCGAGAAGGCTCAAATAGACCCGGCGGACTACCAGCAGGGAGGACAGTTTCGCCGTGCGACAGGTTGTAAGCACTCCACAGACATCGCTACGCACCATCTTGAGAGAAGTCACAACAGCTAGGGACATGCCCTTGTCTGCCAGTACCACCTCCAGGCGGCTAGCAGAGCAGGATATGTCGTGGCGGTGTTCCTTACGACATTCACCATTATGACTTGAGCATCGCTAAGAACGTTTGAACTTCTGCCAGAAACGGGCAGTATGGCACCTCATGGATTGGTGACGGACGAGTGGTGTTCAGCGACGAATCACAGTTCTGTCTGGATAGAGACGACCGGCAAATTCGAGTGTGGACACGTCTTGACCAGAGCAGTGATCCACGCTTCATTGTAGAGCGGCACACCACCTCAACGAGAGGTGTCATGACGTGGGTACAATTTCCTACGATTCTTGCTCTTCACCGGTAGTGATTGACGGATTCCTGATGGTGGAGACACATGAAATTCTAGGTGTAAGGTTCATTTCTAAAGATAATAGGCAACTTGATATATTTGGAGTGTACAGATCGGGAAAGGGTAGCACTGACGCGGATTCGGAATTATTTGATAGGATAGTCAGCTATGTGGGAAACGACGTGGAAAGAAATGTGATTGTAGCGGGAGATCTAAATTTGCCAGATGTAAATTGGGAAGGAAATGCGAACGACAGGAAGCATGACCAACAAATGGCAAATAAGTTAATATGGGAAGGACAGCTGATTCAGAAAGTGATGGAACCAACCAGAGGGAAAAATATCCTGGATGTCGTGCTGATAAAACCAGATGAGCTCTATAGGGAAACTGAAGTAATAGATGGTATTAGTGATCATGAAGCTGTTTTTGTGGTAGTTAAAAATAAATGTGATAGAAAGGAAGGTCTTAAAAGTAGGACTGTTAGGCAGTACCATATGGCTGAAAAAGCAGGCATGAAGCAGTTTCTAAAAAGTAACTATGATCGGTGGAAACGGTAAATAAAATGTAAACAGACTCTGGGATGGATATAAAGAAATTGTTGAGGAATGCGAAAAGAGGTTTGTACCTTTAAGGGTGGTAAGGAATGGTAAAGACCCACCTTATTATAATAGAGAAATAAAGAGACTAAGAAAGAGGTGCAGACCGGAAAGAAATAGAGTTAGAAATGCCTGTGGAAGTAAGGAGAAATTGAAGGAACTTACTAGAAAATTGAATCTAGCAAAGAAGGCAGCTAAGGATAACATGATGGCAAGCATAATTGGCAGTCATACAAATTTTAGTGAAAAATGGAAGGGTATGTATAGGTATTTTAAGGCAGAAACAGGTTCCAAGAAGGACATTCCAGGAATAATTAATGAACAAGGGGAGTGTGTATGTGAGGATCTTCAAAAGGCAGAAGTATTCAGTCAGCAGTATGTAAAGATTGTTGGTTACAAGGATAATGTCGAGATAGAGGGGGAGACTAAGGCCAAACAAGTAATAAAATTTACATATGATAACAATGACATTTACAATAGGATACAAAAGTTGAAAACTAGAAATGCGGCTGGAATTTATCACATTTCTGGGGATATACTGAAGACAATGGGTTGGGATATAGTACCATATCTGAAGTACTTATTTGATTATTGTTTGGTCGGAGGAGTTATGCCAGATGAATGGAGAGTTGCTATAGTAGCCCCTGTGTATAAAGGAAAGGGTGATAGACATAAAGCTGAAAATTACAGGCCAGTAAGTTTGGTATGCATTGTATGTAAGCTTTGTGAAGGCATTCTTTCTGATTATATTAGATATGTTTGTGAAATTAATAACTGGTTCGATAGAAGGCAATTCGGTTTTAGGAAAGGTTATTCCACTGAAGCTCAACTTGTAGGATTCCAGCCAGATATAGCAGATATCTTGGATTCTGGAGGTCAAATGGACTGCATCGCGATTGACCTGTCTAAAGCATTTGATAGGGTGGATCATGGGAGACTACTGGCAAAAATGAGTGCAATTGGACTAGACAAAAGAGTGACTGAATGGGTTGCTATATTTCTAGAAAATAGATCTCAGAGAGTTAGAGTAGGTGAAGCTTTGTCTGACCCTGTAATAGTTGAGAGGGGAGTTCCTCAGGGCAGTGTTATCGGACCTTTATGTTTTCTTATATATATAAATGATATGAGTAAAGGAGTGGAATCGGAGGTAAGGCTTTTTGCGGATGATGTTATTCTCTATAGAGTGATAAATAAGTTACAAGATTGTGAGCAACTGCAACGTGACCTCGAAAATGTTGTGAGATGGACATCAGGCAAGGGTATGTTGATAAACGGGGTTAAAAGTCAGGTTGTGAGTTTCACAAATAGGAAAAGTCCTCTCAGTTTTAATTACTGGGTTGATGGGGTGAAAGTTCCTTTTGGGGATCATTGTAAGTATCTAGGTGTTAATATAAGGAAAGATCTTCATTGGGGTAATCACATAAATGGGATTGTAAATAAAGGGTACCGATCTCTGCACATGGTTATGAGGGTGTTTAGGGGTTGTAGTAAGGATGTAAAGGAGAGTGCATATAAGTCCCTGGTAAGACCCCAACTAGAGTAGTTCCAGTGTATGGGACCCTCACCAGGATTACCTGATTCAAGAACTGGAAAAAATCCAAAGAAAAGCAGCTCGATTTGTTCTGAGTGATTTCCGACAAAAGAGTAGCGTTACAAAAATGTTGCAATGTTTGGGTTGGGAAGAATTGAGAGAAAGAAGAAGAGCTGCTCGACTAAGTGGTATGTTCCGGGCTGTCAGCGGAGAGATGGCGTGGAATGATATTAGTAGACGAATAAGTTTGTATGGCGTTTATAAAAGTAGGAAAGATCACAATATGAAGATAAAGTTGGAATTCAAGAGGACAAACTGGGGCAAATATTCATTTATAGGAAGGGGAGTTAGGGATTGGAATAACTTACCAAGGGAGATGTTCAATAAATTTCCAATTTGTTTGAAATCATTTCTGAAAAGGCTAGGAAAGCAACAGATACGGAATCTGCCACCTGGGCGACTGCCCTAAATGCAGATCAGTATGGATTGTATTGTATATGGCAATGCGATACGTCCAGAAAGTTATGCGTTCGAGTATGCTTGCGTTCCTGTTGCGGCTCGACAACCCCATTTTCCTGCAAGGTATATCCGGCTTCACAGAACACCTGGGGACGGAATGGACGGCAAATTCGGCCAGTGGCAACTATGGCAGATTTGGACGGTCAGTTGCATAAGCAGTGGCAGGATCTTCTTCAGAACACCCGACGTCTGTATACCTCCATACATATTATTCGTAATGTGTTCGTTTTACGGGTTCATTCGAGGTACTCACAATGAATTAATAGTGGCGCTCACGATTCCTGCTCGTTGTTAGCTCGTAACCACACATCTCTTTATATTACCACGGTTTAGGGACAGAATTGTAGTAAACGCGGCGAGATGCATAAAACTAAATCGCAAGAGGCTGTCAAACCACCCGGTATGCTGATTTGATTCCTCTTTCAAATGACACTGTCGTTCGCAGAATTAACGATATGACAGGTAACGTGGAATCTCAGTAAATCGAAAGAGTTGAGAAGACTATATTTTGTAGAAATTTGCCAACCCGACCAACTGGAAAATAAATCTTCCACTCTCTCGGCAGCTACACAAGAGACAAGGGAATCCAGTGACGAAAATGTGTAGGCTTCTGTACGGATGGAGCTCGCAGCCTTAATGCAGACATAGTGGGGTCGTTTGTAAGGTCAAGGAAGTAGCTCCGGATATGAGTTAGGTGCAGTGATTCATACATAGGGCAGCACCGGCCTCCAAAGGAATCCACCAGAATTTAAAACTGCACGAGAGCGCTAATTCAGTAAAGGCACGGAGTTTTATTGTTTGTAAGTGAACGTAATTCTGATTTTGCACCACTCATTGTTTCAATATTGACGAAGCATGGTTGCTACCATTTTCCTACCTTTTAGATAGTTTTATTAAAAATTAAATGAATTATTTCTCTCTTCTTTAACTCTTTCTTGATGCTTACGATAACATAAAAATATACCGGGCGAGTTGGCGGTGCGGTTAGGAGCGCGCAGCTGTGAGCTCGCATCCGGGAGATAGTGGGTTCGAACCCCACTGTCGGCAGCCCTGAAGATGGCTTTCCGTGGTTTCCTCTTTTCACACCAAGCAAATGCTGCGGCTGTACCTTAATTAAGGCCACGGCCGCTTCCTTCCCATTCCTAGGCCTTTCCTGTCCCATTGTCGCCATAAGACATATCTGTGTCGGTGCGACGTAAAGCCGATAGCAAAAAAAATCTAGAAAAAAGATAGGACATTTGCACTTTTTCCAATATTGGAATAACGCTAAAGAAGAAACTGAAACATATTTTCCAAATACATTTTATAAAACAAAAAAGTTCGCGAGTTCGAGAGTTAGGAGACTTTTCATTATCGAAGAAAAAACAGTTAATAATTGAACTTTCACGTGACAGTCAGCTTAAAATACAATTTCGTGATCTTGGTTTGCCTCGATTCTGGATCTCGACTTGAAAGAGAAGTGAATATCCCGAATTATCTGAAGCAGCATCGAAAATCGTCAAGTAGTTTCCAACAAACTTTGTGAGAAAGAATTTTAATCGCTCCTTCGAATAAAAACAAAATATAGAAACCGACTTAATGTATGTGCTGACATTGTTAGACTAAATTTGACTAATATTAAGCCAGATGTCCAGGAATTCTGCAAGGGGGCGCACAAGATCAGACATTTCAATAACAGTGAGTAATAATATTAGTATTATTCTTTCTTTTCCGTTGTTTACTATCTCCATTTATAGGTTCATAATAATAATATTAATTTGGTTTAAATATATAATTTACTTTTAATAATTAATTTCCAATTTCATAACTGTGTTTCCGTAGGAATGCAAAATGCATTATGCTAAAGTGGTACAATACAATTCATCCCAAATGTTAATAATATACACATAGGTTAAAAAAAGTAGTAGGTCCAATAAGTTAGTGGCCGTAGAATTATTTCTGACATTTTTTAGTTCTCAGGTTGAAAAAGCCTGAGAAACGCTGATGTAGATTATTTAACAGCACGTAAAAGAACTCCTCTGGAATAACATAGCGGTATCTCGGCGTATCTGAAAACTGTGCAAGTAGTCAGTGGGATTATTATTATTATTATTATTATTATTATTATTATTATTATTATTATTATTATTATTATTATTTTTTTGCTAGGGGCTTTACGTCGCACCGACACAGATAGGTCTTATGGCGACGATGGGATGGGAAAGGCCTAGGAGTTGGAAGGAAGCGGCCGTGGCCTTAATTAAGGTACAGCCCCAGCATTTGCCTGATGTGAAAATGGGAAACCACGGAAAACCATCTTCAGGGCTGCCGATAGTGGGATTCGAACCTACTATCTCCCGGATGCAAGCTCACAGCCACGCGCCTCTACGCGCACGGCCAACTCGCCCGGTATTATTATTATTAGCTGCCCTATTGTGTGCGGGGCACTGGTGTGATTGGCGTAATAAGGGCCAACTACGGAATTATCATCTCCGTACTGGGTAGTGTACAAGACCGTGTTTCAAATGCCTCGGGTCAATTTCATTGACTTACTGTTAAGCATGTGGGACAATTGGGCAAGCTTGTTTCAAAAGACGACACGCTGTCAAGTTCTTTTAAATTATGGAGCAGAATCTTCCTCTTGCGCTAAACACGACAGTACTTCTTTGTCCTTATCCCCCCAACTGGTACACCTAAAATATGTTACACATAAGGTACATCTGCGACCATTGAACCTACTTAAGATTTCGTTTTGTTAGTATAAAAGGAAATCATTCAATATGATTTAAACATTGTAGATTTAATAATGGTCTATTTTCATCATCTTCTACACAAGTTATATAAAACGATAATTTAAAAAAATAGGACACCTAAAATGTGAAAACCATACATATACGAAATAATATGTAGCAGTAGTAGAAATAGGGGGCTCCGGAAGCCTCAGCCTCCTCACGGATGTGCTGACTACGAGTGCATGTTTAACCTCACATAATTTTATAACCTAACGCTGGCTACGTGTGCAAGCTTAATCTCACAGACTTGGATTCAACTCCAGACTTAACTTCACAGGGGCACTAACCTTACTAAAATCTGATGACCAAAAGTGCAAGCTTAACCTAAGAACAGACATCATCACGTAACCTACCTTAACCTTACAGACTCAAAGTTCAGGCTCGGATTCGACCCCACGCCTAACCTCACAAACCAAAGTTCGACGACAAAACCGCATAAGAGTGTAACCTTACAGGATTGAATTCGATCCCAGGATTAACCTAACCGCCATACTAGTCATGTTTTAACTTTACTTTATTATAACTAGTAAGCTTAAGCTAGTAGTAAGCCCTGCAGGGCTGAGTGGCTCAGACGGTTAAGGCGCTGGCCTTCTGACCCCAACTTGGCAGGTTCGATCCCGCCTTAGTCCGATGGTATTTGAAGGTGCTCGAATAAGTCAGCCTCGTGTCGGTAGATTTACTGGCACGTAAAAGAACTCCTGCGAGACCAAATTCCGGCACCTCGGCGTCTCCGAAAACCGTAAAAGAGTAGTTAGTGGGACGTAAAACAAATAACTATTATTATTATTATTATTATTATTATTATTATTAGTAGTAGTAGTAGTAGTAGTAGTAAGCCCAACCTATAGTATTGTAAGCCGTAGTGTTAAGCACTGGAAATACTTAAGTTGTGTGTGCAATTGTATATCTTGATGCTGGATTTAGAATGTTAACCTAGTAGTATTTCTTGTAATATTTTCTTTTCATGGAATTGCTTGTTGTACTTTTGCTGTTGTTGTTCTTGGATAATTGTGTTTTAACATTCCTTATTACCACACTACTGTAAGGGACCATTGCCACCGGGATATTTCCCAATTGCGATGTACGTGTTAATAATAATAATAATAATAATAATAATAATAATAATAATAATAATAATAATAATAATTCACATGGCACTAACTCCGGAGAGCTACCTCAGGGACTCATCACCTGTGACTAAGGTCCTATTGGTCTCATCGGTATAACTTCGAGGAATTGATGCAAGGACTACTGGGCAGGATGGCTGCTATACATTGCTCTTATGAGCAACTCTGGAGAGATACGCCAGGGGCTCACAACTTGTAACTTTGCCTGAGCCACGGAAGCTCACTCACGTCTAATATAATGAATTCATATTTCATTGCTATGGCAACGTGGGCAGCAGAAGAGCAATAATTTCAGTATCGTTTGTTTTCCCGCATACCGTAATTATATAACAGATCTCTGCACATGATTATGAGGGTATTTAGGGGTTGCAGTAAGGATGTAAAGGAGAGGGCATATAAGTCTCTGGTAAGACCCCAACTAGAGTATGGTTCCAGTGTATGGGACCCTCACCAGGATTACTTGGTTCGAAAACTGGAAAAATCCAAAGAAAAGCAGCTTGATTTGTTCTGGGTGATTTCCGACAAAAGAGTAGCGTTACAAGAATGTTGCAAATTTGGGCTGGGAAGACTTGGGAGAAAGGAGACGAGCTGCTCAACTAAGTGGTATGTTCGAGCTGTCAGTGGAGAGATGGCGTGGGAGGACATCAGTAGACGAATACATTTGAGTGGTGTTTTAAAAGTAGGAAAGATCACAATATGAAGATACAGTTGGAATTCAAGAGGAAAAATTGGGGCAAATATTCGTTTATAGGAAAGGGAGTTAGGGTCTCGAATAACTTACCAAGGGAGATGTTCAATAAATTTCCAATTTCTTTGCAATCATTTAAGAAAAGGCTAGGAGAACAACAGATAGGGAATCAGCCACCTGAGCGACTGCTCTAAATGAAGATCCGTAGTGTTTGATTGAAATGCTTCACGTGTTAGTAATTAGATTGGTAGAGCGCGTAGTTCTGTTGTGTTGAAAGTAAATTATGTTAACATATTAAACAGAACTTTCGCAGAGCCCTCGTGGCTCAGACGGCAGCGCGCTGGCCTCTCACCGCTGGGTTCCGTGGTTCAAATTCCGGTCACTCCATGTGAGATTTGCGGTGGACAACGCGGAGGCGGGACAGGTTTTCCGCCGGGTACACCGATTTTTCTTGTCGTCACTCACGCCAGCAACACTCTCCAATACCATTTCATCTGCCAGTCATTGATTATTTGCCCAGAGGATTGCTTCGACAGCCGGATAAATTCCTATCCACGCCACTAGATGGGGACTTCATTCATGCCATCCCTGACCCACTCGAATAACTGGAAACAGGCTTTTGATTTTCATTAAAATAGAAAATGGAACATTCGGTGTACTTCTACAGTAAATACGCAAGACCATTCTACGCCATCATCAGCTAACTGCCGCGAGCTTATTTTCAGCAATTAATTATAACACTACCGTTGATTTCACAGCAAGATGTCTATTACCATTAAACTTACGATATGTTACTTGATCAGTAACCTATGTTCTACTGAAATATTTCTGGTTCAATTCAAACAATTCTCTTATAAGTTTCAACCAGTGATCAAATAATCTTTCCGGAAACAGAAATAGGCCCTACTGGATATCTAGCCCGGGACCTAAAAATAAACGTATAAATACCAGTTTCTTTGATGGTTTCTGTGGAAAACCTTAATTTCCTTCACTTCACACTTCAGGTGACCGACAATTATACAAGCTTTGCAACACTTAGGCCTAATCTATACAATTAAAATAGAATATGACCATTCTTCAAACATTCCAGTTTTCTAACTGTATGATTATCACTATCAATATCTAAGCAAACATTCCGTCGTTTTGCTTCAATAACTCTTAATTTTTAGGTCCATGTTTACTGTACGAAGGACGTCAATCAATCAATCAATCAATCAATCAATCAATCAATCAATCAATCAATCAATCAATCAATCAATCAATACTCAGGTGCATTTAAGGCAGTCGCTCGGGTGGCAGATTCCCTATCTGTTGTTTACCTAGTGTTTTCTTAAATGACTGCAAATATATTGGAAATTTACTGAACATCTCCCTTGGTAAGTTTTTCAAATCCCTAACTCCCCTTCCTATAAACGAATATTTGCCCAAATGTGTCCTCTTGAATTCCAGCTTTATCTTCATATTGTGATCTTTCCTACTTATTCGTCTACTGATGTCCTCCCACGCCATCACTCCATTGACAGCTCGGAACATACCACTTAGTCGAGCAGCTCGTCTCCTTTCTCCCAGGTCTTCCCAACCCAAACTTTGCAGCATTTTCGTAAAGCTACTCTTTTGTCGGAAATCATTCAGAGCAAATTGAGCTTTTTTTCTTTGGAGTTTTCCAGTTCCTGAATCAAGTAATCCTGATGAGGGTCCCATACACTGGAACCATACTCTAGTTGGGGTATTACCGGAGACGTATATACCATCTCCTTTACATCCTTACTACAACCCCTAAACACCCTCATAAACATCTGCAGAGATCTGTACCCTTTATTTACAATCATATCTATGTGATTACACCAATGAAGATCTTTCCTGATATTGAGACCTAGGTACTTACAGTGATCCCCAAAGAGAACTTTCACCCCATCAACGCAGTAATTAAAACTGAAAGGACTTTTCCTATTTGTGAAACTCACACCCCGACTTTTAACTCCGTTTATCGTCGTACCGTTGCCTACTGTCCAGCTCACAACAATTATACAGGTCACTTTGCAGTTACTCACAATCTTGTAACTTATTTATTACTCTGTACAGAATAACATCATCTGCAAAAAGCCTTATCTCTTATTCCACTTCTATATACGTATCATTGATATATATATAAGAAAACAAAGGTCCAATAATACTGCCTAGAAGAATTCCCCTCTTAATTATTACAGGGACAGATAAAGCTTCACCTACTCTAATTCTCCGAATTCTATTTTTTTTAAACACAGCCACCCATTCAGTCAGTCTTTTGTCAAGTCCATTTGCACTCATTTTTGCCGGTAGTCTCTCATGATCTACCCTATCAAATGCCTTAGATAGGTCAATCGCGATACAGTCCAATTGACCTCCAGAATCCAGGATATCTGCTGTATCTTGCTGGAATCCTACAAGGTGAGCTTCTGTGGAATAACCTTTCCTAAAACCGAGTTGCCTTCTATCGAACAAGTTATTAATTTCACAAACATGTCTAATGTAATCAGAAAGAATGCCTTCCCAAAGCCTACATGCAACGCATGTCAAACTTACTGGCCTGTAATTTTCAGCTTTATGTCTATCACCCTTTCATTTATACACAGGGGCTACTATAGCAACTCTCCATTCATTTGGCATAGCTCCTTCAACCAAACAATAATCAAATAAGTACTTCAGATATGGTACTATATCCCAACCCATTGTCTTTAGTATATCCCCAGAAATCTTACCAATTCCAGCCGCTTTTCTAGATTTCAACTTTTGTATCTTGTACCGGGTGGTACACCTCTACGACGCAAGTTCAAATCTTGCGCCAATTGAAACTCCTCTACAGGAGAAACTCTGAACTGTAACAACTGGATCAACTCTACTGTTTACCAGAAGATGTCACTGGCTGTTTTTGATTTGCTTTTGTTGATCAAGAAGTGTGGACATTCTCTAACAGATGTCTCTACTAAAAAGGAATGAACCTTCTTGGAGAAATTTTGTATTCATAAGTTTTGTCTTTACTAAATTTTGTTCTTTCATTTGTGGGTTGGCAATATTAAGCATTCTTTCCGCCTGTTTTGAATTTAACCAATCCTAAATTTCTGTAATTAATTTTCCACCAATGAGGCGTTTCTTCATTGAATTGTGTGTAACTTTTGCTGTTAATCAATAAACATTTGTGGGCGGGTCTTAATCATTCATGAAAGGTCTCGAATTTTCCGCGAGGGTATAAAAACTGCTGATTTTCTTATCTCCGGGCCACTTCAATAACATCTAGCTTAGCGTGTGGATTTGTAGCAGGGGGCGGGAAGCGCCTCTTTCTTCGGGCAACACATCTTCAACAAGGTAATGGCCATTTAACATCTTTTCTTGCTAGCTCAGCAGTTTAACTCGCGGGGAAGGTTCGAAACCTTTAATATGTAACCCATCTCTTTAAAATATAAATCCCATTTCAGTCTATGTAAAAACTGCAAATTTCTTTAACTGTAAATTGGGGATAGATAGTGCTTTACCCTCTCGAGCTCCCCTTCATTTTGAAGTTGAGGTGACTACGTTTTCATAACTGAGTTTCTACTCTTCCTTAAAGTGTTATAGTTTTCCCTATACGAGTCACCTCCCTAGCTTGGGATTAGCCCCTGTGTAATTGGCCTAGCGCCACTTAGGTATTTTACAAGCGTTCATGTAGGAGTGCAAGTTTCGCCTCCTTTCACCTTGTTTTGGGCTATTTATAATTTATCACATATTTTTCTTTGTAAGGCCCTGTAGGTTGTATACAAGTTACCCCTGTTTATTTACAAGTGTGCCTTGAGGGCAGTTTGTAGTAAAGTCCGTTTATGGCCTCTTAATAGGCTTGAAAGATTGAGAGCGGATCAGCTCTTTCTGGTATTTTGAAAGGTGCCTCGGGGAGGCATGACAGTTTGATTGCTGGGAGCTAGTGCTCCATGTAATTAGGGGCGTTCCGCCCTTTGGCATTTTGTGGTTGTGAGCTGAAAGCTCAAGGATTGACGAATTTGGGCTTGTAGCTCAGAATTTGTAAAGACCCCTTAACTTGTGCTTTCTTTTGTAAAGTTGCATTGTACCTGATTTTCTTTGTTATTTCACCTAGTGAAAATTGTTAAATGTTGTTATCTGTTGAAAATATATTTATTTAAATTTTAAATTCATCTTTAAGACTTGTAGTTAGACCCATTCCAGCCCGTACCTTCTTTCACCTCTGCCTTCCAAGGAAAACTCCGTAACATATCTTATTGTAAATATCATTGTTATCATATGTAAATTTTAATACTTCTTTAGTATTAGTCACCTCCTCTATCTGGACATTTTCCTTGTAACCAATAATCTTTACATACTGCAGACTAAATACTTCTGCCTTTTGAATATCCTGGCATACACTCTTGCCTTGTTCATGAATGATTCCTGGAATATCCTTCTTGGAACCTGTTTCTGCCTTGAAGTACCTATACATACTCTTCCATTTTTCACTAAAATTTGTACTACCCATAATTATGCTTGCCATTGTGTTATCCTTAGCTGACTTCTTTGCTAGATTCAGTTTCCTAGTACCTTCAATTTCTCCTTACTTCCACAGCCATTTCTAACTATCTTACCGAACTCGATAGCTGCAGTCGCTTAAGTGCGGCCAGTATCCAGTATTCGGGAGATAGTGGGTTCGAACCCCACTGTCGGCAGCCCTGAAGATGGTTTTCCGTGGTTTCCCATTGTACCTTAATTAAGGCCACGGCCGCTTCTTTCCCAGTCCTAGCCCTTTCCTGTCCCATCGTCGCCGTAAGACTTATCTGAGTCGGTGCGACGTAAAGCCAATAACAAAAAAATAACTATTTCTTTCCAACCTGCACCTCCTTCTTAGTCTCTTTACTTCTCTGTTATAATATAGTGGATCTTTACCATTCCTTACCACCTTTAAAGGTACAAATCTGTTTTCACATTCCTCAACAATTGCTTTAAACCCATCCCAGAGTCTGTTTACAATTTTATTTACCGTTTTCCACCGATCATATGGCACTGCCTAATAGTCCTAATTTTAATATCTTCCTTTCTTTCACATTTATTTTTAACTACCACAAAAACAGCTTTGTGATTACTAATACTATCTATTACTTCGGTTTCTCTATGGAGCTCATCTGGTTTTACCAGCACCACACCCAGAAGATTTCCCTCTAGTTGGTTCCATCACTTTCTGAATCAGCTGCCCTTCCCAGATTAACTTATTTGCCATTTGTTGGTCATGCTTTCTGTCGTTCGCATTACCTTCGCAACTGACATTTGGTAAACTGAGTTCACCCGCTACAATCACGTTGTTCCTTTCCTTATCGTTTCCCACATAGCTGATTATCTTATCAAATAATTCTAAATCAGCGTCAGCGCTACCCTTTCCCGGTCTGTACACTCCAAAGACATCAAGTTGCCTATTATCTTTAGAAATGAGCCTTTCACCGAGAATTTCATGTTTGTCATCTTTAACATTTTCGTAGCTTTCACATTATTCTTTCACCGGGCGAGTTGGCCGTGCGGTTAGGAGCGTGCGGCTGTGAGCTCACATCCGGGAGATAGTGGGTTCGAACCCCACTGTCGACAGCCCTGAAGATGGTTTTCAGTGGTTTCCCAATTTCACACCAGGCAAATGCTGAGGCTGTACCTTAATCAAGGCCAAGGCCGCTTCCTTCCAATTCCTAAGCCTTTCCTGTCCCATCGTCGCCATAAGACCTATATGTGTCTGTGCGACGTAAAGCAAAATGGCAAAAATAAAATAAAAAAAGAGCATTGTTCTTTCACCAGAATGAATACTCCCCCTCCTACAATTCCTATCCTATCTCTACGATAAACACTCCAGTTCCGTGGGAACATTTCTGCATTCATTTGTTATTTCTCAGCCATGATTCAACTCCTTCATTGCAAGCGCGCTAGATGCATGATGCCGAAGCGGATTATCATCGAAGGGGAGTGCCTTGTTCACACACCGCTCTCTGTCGAGGAAGTGACATCCGTAAAACAACTGAAAAGCATATGATATAACAATCCATAATATTCTCCGACCCTCGCGTTAGAATTTTTCTTTGGACAACCTTGACGGTTTTCAAACCTTCGAAAAGGCGTCCTGCACTTCTTTCGTTACTATACTGCGTGTCTATTTCCTTGTTAAGCCTTCCTGTCGTAAACGGGAATTTCTTGGTCACACTTTCCAGGACAGAACCTTTAATGTGAGAGGAGGTAGTGGTGATTATTATTTTAAGGTGAAGTACAGTATGAGAGATATTAAATGCAACATGTTTACAGAATGTAAAGACAGAGACCACTACTTCAGAATCTCTCACGTGATTCGATCGTCCTGACAGAGCTTAAAAGAAGGCTAAATGTTCGTTTTAACCCTTGACTTTATGCATATCTGCACACAAACTCGATCCATGTGTTGACAACATCTTGCAAGAACGTATTGGCCGTTCTTTCGTACTCCAGAACTCAACGCTCATCACGTCTTCCTGTACGTATGTGTACTAGTGGCGTGCATTGTTCGAACTTGAGACGGGTAACCAAGACGAAGCTGCATATGCAACAGCCATCACGCATGAGTGGAGCTTGTAAGCTAAAATTGCCCGAGTTTGCTGCAATTCGTTCGAGAGAGCATGTCCGAAGCGAAGTTTGCTGGCTAGCGAGGATGACCTTGCTTGCTTTACTGGCGTTGCAAGCAATGTAGTTCATCCAGATATGAGTAAGCCCTTGTTTATATAGAGCAAAGGCTGAGTTTTTTTTTTATTTTTATACAAGTTGCTTTACGTCGCACCGACTCAGATAGGTCTTACGGCCACGATGGGACAGGAAGGGGCTAGGAGTGGGAAGGAAGTGACCGTGGCCTTAATTAAGGTACAGCCTGGTGTGAAAATGGGAAACCACTTCAGGGCTGCCGACAGTGGGGTTCGAACCCACTATCTTCCGAATACTGGATACTGGCCGCACTTAAGCGACTGCAGCTATCGAGCTCGGTTGGCCGAGAATTCGGAGGTATAAATGGATGATAGAAAGGTTCAGTTAACCATTAGTTTTGACTGCAGTTCACCATGCCACGTGAATCAACGGACAGCGTTATGGCTGATATTCGAAGCAATGAATATAAACCAATTACGAGATGTGGGCTCAGTTCTGATGTTTAGAAGAAAATGCTACTTGTGATCACTGCAGACAGTCAGCAGACAGGGTATGTTTCCCGTGACTCGTGCAATGCACTGTTAACATATAAATACGGTACAACTCATTTAAAAAACACGTTTGCGAATTTAATGCTGGCTCTTCTCACCAAGTATTGCCCGGCAATACAAAGCAAACCATAACTAGCGCGAGTGTTTTCATCTGTGTCAAAGATTTTCGACATAACACTGTTGCAGGAGAAGGCTTTAAAAAATTAGGGTAGGAACTAATTAATATTGGTGCTAATTTTGGCAAAGTAGATATTGTTGATGTTTTACAACATCGTTCAACCATTAGTAGAAAAGTCCAAGCAAAGGCAGATGAAATACGAAGTGAAGTAATTCCTCTGATTATTTCTGCCATGCACGACAAATGTTGCCTTGGCTACTTTGATATGTGGAGTGACCAGATCCAGTATCTGACTCGGACTATGCAGCGCACAGACACAGAGTGGAGGCTGTTCATTAACGTGCTTATTTACTACAACATTTCCAGATACACAGAGTTACGAGTTAAACATTCCTCAGTGTGATTATAAAGACATGCTTTTCGTAACGGATCAGAGTTCAAACACAAACTGAAAACTGTGAAATTATAGCCACCTGGGCGACTGCCCTAAATGCAGATCAGTAGTGATTGATTATTATCCCTTCTGAGTTTTGTCGAATTCTGACTTCCTGCTATAGTTTCTTGCAAATTCTCCCTTCTGTAATATCGAAATACAAACCAAATCCCATGGCTGAACAGCCCCGAAAGGTCATGGCCTACCAAGCGACCGCTGCTAAGCGCGAGGGCCTGCAGATTATGAGGTGGTGTGTGATCTGCACGACTCCTCCTCTCGGCCGTTATTCCTGGTATTCCAAATCGGGGTCGCTATCTCACCGTCAGATAGCCCTCAGTTGTAATCACTTAGGCTGAGTGGACCTCGAACCAGCCCTCAGATCTACGTGAATATCCCTGACGTGGTCGGAAATCGAACCTGGAGCATCCGGGTAGAGGCAGGCACGTTACCCCTTCATCGCGGGGCCCGTACCGAATTACGCACATAACCTCAATTCTACGATACCATAAACTCTTATCTTTTGGTTAATGTAATCAATCTCCAATACTGAATTAGTTTAGACTTATAACAAAATAATAAAAATGTAATCAGTTAGAATTGCCCTAAATTGCATACCTTAGCTACTATTCTTCTTCTTCTTCTTCTTCTTCTTCTACCGCTTTTCCCACACCTGTGGGGTCGCAGGTACGAACTGTGTCGCACTTGTGGACTTGGCCCTGTTTTACGGCCGGATTCCCTGCCTAACACCAACCCTATATGGAGGGATGTAATCACTATTGCGTGTTTCTGTGGTGGTTGGTAGTATAGAGTGTTGCTTGAATATTTAGAGGAAAATGATGGGACAAATACAAACACCCAGTCCCGGGGCCAGAAGAATTAATCAGAGGCGATAAAAATCCTCGACCCGGCCGGGAATTGAACCCAGGACCCTCTGAACAGAAGGCCTCAACGCTGACCATTCAGCCAATGTGTCGGACTGCATGTCTTAGGTAATATAGGGCATACATTCCTCCGCATAATTTAAGGTTATACCCCAAATAGCCTACTATGTTAAATAGTATAATACAATATTACAGCAAATCAATTCTTAAACATTTACGCAGTCCGCCTATGTGGTTTAGTGGTTAGTGTGATTAGCTGCCACCCCCGGAGGCCCAGGTTCGATTCCCGGCTCTACAACGAAATTTGAGAAGTGGTACGAGGGCTGGAATATGGTACACTCAGCCTCGGGAGGTCAAATGAGTAGGGATGGGTTCGATTCCCACCTTAGCCATCCTGGAAGTGATTTCCGTAGTTTCCCACTTCTCCTCCAGGCAAATGCCGGGATGGTACCTAGCTTAAGGCCACGGCCGCTTCCTTCCCTCTTCCTTGTCTATCCCTTCCAATCTTCCCATCCCCCCCACAAGGCCCCTGTTCAGCATAGCAGGTGAGGCCGCCTGGGCGAGGTACTGGCCATTCTTCCCAGTTTCATCCCACGACCCAATGTCTCACTCTCCAGGACACTGCCCTTGAGGCGGTAGAGGTGGGATCCCTCGCTGAGTCCGAGGGAAAAGCCAACCCTGGAGGGTAAACAGATCAAGAAGGAGAAGAAGTAGAAGAAGGAACATTTATGCAAAGCTTATTCACTTTGCTATTTTAAAGAAGAGTATGAGGTCTTCTTCCTCCTGTGGTCGTTCGTAGTATAGAATGTTGTATGTAGACGAAAGTGAGTATTAAGACGAGCACAAACACCCAGCTCTGGAGCTAAAGGAATTAACTATGTATGTGTATGTTGGGTATTCAGCCCGAAGGCTGGTTTGATCCTTGACAGTTCCGCCAACGGATGTCATAGATAGCCTAGGCGTCACAGAAGAGGCATACTGGGGAAATGAGGAGTGAGATAATGTCCCGTTGCTTTCCTCACCAAGCCAGAAGTTGCTATTACATATCATTCTGCCAAGCCCACTGAAATGCATGCACCAACCGACCCTATGAGTGACATTTTCACACTATTCATAACAGGGACCGGCTGCATAAGGAATGGTATTACTAGCATCACACATACCACGGTCACTTTCATACTGTCAAAGCCAAGGATAAGACAGACAGTTCAGTGAAAGTAACACATTTATTCTAGCCCATACTAGAAGACATAGTGCACTGTAAACATTACATCTCGCCAGCAAAGGTATATGCTGTTAAAATCCCTGCCCCATTCGGGAATCGAACTCGGGGCCCTCTGAACCGAATGCCACTTCGCTGACCATTCAGCCAAGCAGCCGGACTCTGAAGATTTTCTCTCATGTAAATCACAGGTAAAAATAATCACCTAGCTAAAAATAATGAACTAATTTGCGCTAAACGGGCAGTGGTATACTTAGTGTGTGTAAAACACGCTCCGTGCTCGGTTCATATTTGTCGAGTATGGCTATGACCGAATTTGCTTCTCAAAGGCGAGGCGAGTCATGTTCGTTCAACCTTGCCCCTTGATACTCGATCCTTCATACGGTGTCTGAGTCACAGGTATATGTGCCCGCCTCCCTCCGTCTTTGGTTAGCCGTACTCTGCTGTTTGTCTCCTGTTCCTTTGCGTCAATGGAGGACTCATGACTGGACACGAAACTGTTAATAATTAAACTCATATTTTTATACTATGTTTCTACCTTATACTGGGAGAAATGGTTAATGGATTTCACGTGCTGCCACGTGTCTTCTGGCCAGCGTAATTTACTGCTCAACATACGGAAACTAAATACACATTCTTCTTCTTTCTTCGAATGGGCCAACTAAGGACCACGATGTTCAACTTTTCTCCTTGGAGAGGGACTTGACATTTGCCCAATAATCGCGCATTCTCTGGCTATGTTTCTCCCTTCTTTCCTTTGCCCAATGGGCACATCTTTTATTACATGATGGTCTGTCCTGAAATCTCTTTTGTTCGATTATTCTTCTGAGAGGTGCTCGTTTTTTTTATATCGTTTTCAGTCCCAGTTCCTGCATGTCTTTCGTCATTTCTGTTAGCCATGGTGTCCCTATCTTTCTTTTTGCCCAGTAGTTGAGAAGCCGGTAGGTCATCCTACGTCTGTGATTTTTTTTCAATATAACTGTATAGCTCCTGGTTAGGTCGCCTTTTGTACTCGCCATCTACTTTGATCGGTCCTAGTTTCTCAAGTTGTTCCTCTCTTGGACCCCCAGTTTGTCCAACAATCCTTTCCTGTTCAGCATCAAGCATTATGTGGAATATAGGGCTTCTGGGCGGATAACTGTCTGATGGTGCCTCAATTTGGTGTTACGAAAGAGACATTTCTTGTTATAGATGTCCGTGGTCAATCGATATGCTAACTCTAGTTAGTTAATCCGGGTTGTTAGAGCTACCCCTTCTCAGGTACTTAAATCCGTTGACTTCCTCAATCTGGCCCTGTTCCAACTGTAGTTTGCTGGGAGTATCACTGATATTGGTGAAGTATTTTGTCTTTTCTAGAGATACCTGTAATCCCACCTTGGCAGCCTAGTGTTTAAGTGTATTGAGTTGTTTCATTGCTACGTCTACAGAGTTCGCCAGAAGTGCCAGGTCATCTGCGAACGCCAAACAGTCAACTAGTAGCCCCTTCCGTTTGTGTTCCAGGTAAATACCACTTGGTAACTTTTGTTTTTCCAGATCTGTCCGCCACTGTCTGATGACTTTGTCCAATGAACAGGAAGAGAAAGGGGGGCGTGGAAGTCAATCTCCCTGTCTAACTCCTGTTTTTATTTCAAAACTTTCCAAAAGTGTTCCTCTGAACTTCACTCGTGATCGCGTAATATTCAGGGTCTTTTGGATAAGGCTGTGGGTCCAGGTCCATTTCCTGCAGAATTCTAATGAGAGTAGTTCTGTCTACTGAGTCGTATGCTTTCGTAAAGTCAACAAAGGTGACTACATACCTCTTACCCGTTAGTTTAACTTGCATTAGTACCGACTTCAAGTTGAGGATCTGTTTAGCACAAGAACGTCTTTTTCTGAAACCACCTTGGTATTCCCCCAGTTGTGGATCCAATTGAGGTTCGGCTCTGTTCAATAAGGCGTTGATAATATCTCGTATGTAACTAGTATCAATGAGATCCCTCTATAGTTGTTCATGTCAGTCAAGTCACCCTTCTTGTGTTAGGGGTGGATCAGAGCAGATGTCCAGTCACCTGGTAGTTTCTCAGTTTCCCAGATGTTCCGTACGATCTCTGTCAACTTGCTGATTGCTTGGTACTCGGCCTACTTCCATAGTTCGGCAACTATTGCGTCTTCTCACGGTGCTTTGTTATTTTTCAGAGATTATATGATGTTTGTTACTTCTTCTGTTGGAGGAAGAGTGTTTGGTTTTCTGGGTCTATCTTGGTAGACAAAGGAAGTCTTAGAGGACTCGCAGTTGAGGTGATTCTCGAAGTATTTGGCCAATAGGTGACAGTTGTCTTTGTCATTATAGGCTAAGTTTCCATGTGGTCCCCTGAAGTGTAGGCTGGGTGGGGTATAGTGCCTGAAGTTTCGTTTGAAGGTTTTGTAGATGTTTCTGGAGTTGTTATTCTTAAAGTCTTAATCAAATTGTGTTAATTGGTCCTAGGTGTATTGATGCTTAATCTGTCTGATGATTCTGGCAATATGTCGACGCTGCTCTATGAACTTTCCTATTCTCTTGGGACTTCTGTGAGTTCCATCGTAGCCAAGCTGCCCGTCTGTGCGATCGCTTGGTCGCAGATACTGGTCCACCAGGTGTGTTTCTTCTCTTTCATTAACGGGGTGACTTCTGTGGCAACTTTGGCTAAGTTGTCCCGTAGTCGGTCCCAGTTACAACTCTCGTATTCTAGCGCTTGCATTTTCTCTGTATTCATGTTGCTTCTCCAGGTCAAACTTGATGAGTTTGGCTGTTCGTGCTCTTCTTGTGTTTCTGGGTAAGAACCGAAATTTTATTTTGGAGAGGTAGTGGTCTGAGTCCAGATTCGCCCCCATTAGTACCCTGACGTTTTGTATTTCTCTGCAGGACTTCCTTCAAATGGCCACATGGTCTATCTGAAATTTTCTAAGGAGTTTGTTTGGTGAAATCCGTGTCTTCTGCTTTCTTGGTAGACGATAAGGTTATTGCATGGCGCTCTGGAATCTTGTTAATTGTATCTTCGAGTTCTTCCCAAAACGTGTCTGTGTCTTCAGGAATCCAGTTGTTGTCCTGGTTAATGGGTGCATGTACATTCACAACTGTGTAGACCTTATTGGTGCACCGAAATGTTAGTAGAGGTACTCTGCTATTGGGCGAATGGAAGTCAATAACTGAATCCAGTATTTTGTGGCTGACAATGAAGCTAGTCCCCAAATGAGGGACGTTCTTTACATTCCGACGCTCCACTCTTCCCTTGAAGATCCGGTATCCCAAAGATTCGAATGCATATTTATCGGAATATCTGGTTTCTTGTACTGCTGTGATCAGAATCTGGTGTTGTGTCAAGGCGTCTGTTAGATTTTTCAGTTTAGCTATCTTGATTAGGGAGTTGACAACCAACGTGGCAAAGTAGTTGAGCTGTTTGTGCGTATCTTGTTGCAAGAGGTTTTAGGATGCTCCGACTCATCCTTGTAGCATGTCGGTGTGGGCTTCCCAGAATCCGAAGGCCCACGAACGTCACTGAAAGTGACGGTGGATTGGGTACCATCTGGGGTAATCATTTCCGTATGTTTGTCCTCCATGCTTTAGTTGCCATTACCTTCTCAATTGGTATTTGGTAAGTAGAGATCACCTGCTATGATAACAGGGGAGCCGACTTTGTCTCCCCATCAAACAAAGTAACTCTCGCCTAGGTACCCGTAGCGTAGGTTACGTTCAGTGAGAGAGAGATAACAGAGGGCTAATGTCGATAATTTTATGTATTTTTATTCCTTGGAAAGTACGAAAGTGAGTTGGTCCAGTGACTCAATTTTTATGTTTCCTGAATTCACTCCATTTTGACTTCGAAGCAGTTTTTACAGTATATATTTTAAGGTTCTTGTATGATCTTTTCAATACCAGTACCTGTAAACTTTACTCATATTTTTTAACTAGCAATAGCGGTACCTATTCTAAAATACTTAGGTACTTAATATAGAACACTGGAAGCCTATTACAGTTGATTTTCATGAGAAAACTATGGTAGAAAAAGCGTTCCAATAGTGTACCACTGCATACTCAAGATTATCTCCCAGTGGTCAATGGTACATTTTGTACCACCTGCCTATATGGCAAGAAAAGGTCAATTCACATTAAATTTTCGAATTTGATCTATTCTGCATGCTCTTCTCAAGTATATCTCACGAAAAAAGATATATTTTTCAACTCCCAACCTTATTACCTACAAAGGTTTAAATTGCCCTCTTTCGACGCTAAGATAATGTACGGTACGCTGCGGAAGCATGCAGGGTTCTTACACTCACATTTCCTACTTCTTCTGTGTTTGTGTCTTGGAGTCGAGAATTAAAACTATTACAGAAACTAGAGCAGATTTTCTGAACTTGGTGTTTGCGAGCAGAGCGGTGCTCTTCAAATGACATTTTGTGTTGCTCGCGAGCAAGCATTTTTTTAAATTCAAACAATTGTGCGAACGAGAATGGTAGTGCTGCTATCCATCCATTAAAATATTTTAGTACTAGCTGATGTACCCGTGCTTCGCTACGGGATTCTCGGAAAGACGGACTGTGTGGTTTTTCTAACTGAAATCAACATAGGTCATTACAAAAACGTAAGTATGAATATAGCGATTGAAAGCAATGCTATCATATAAAATACTTGATCAAATGGAAAGCCGCACGTTTTATCACTTTTAACGAACAGTGCTGCGGTTAGATTGCGGTGCCAATCTAATAGTCCAAAGTTCCAGAGCTGGAATGACCAGGCCGCAGATTGCCATGAACACTCATCTGTCATTATTCCGCTAAATATGCACACTGTTCATTCCAATCAGTGCCTCAGAGTAGGGATTGAATACCCCCAATGCTATGCTGATCCAGTGTGTTACGTACCAGTAGTATCAGAAAATTTATAAACCAGGGGAATGGCATGCTAAAGAAGAAAGTTATCTAACTCCCCAGCTACTTCCCATCATTATTCAGGCAGGCTGTTACACTCTGTCCGACTGGGCGAGTTGACCGTGTGGTTAGCGGTGCGCAGCTGTGAGCTTGTATCCGAGAGATAGTAGATTCGAACCCCATTGTCGGCAGCGCTGAAGATGGTATTCCGTGGTTTCCCACATTCACACCAGTCAAATGCTGGGCCTGTACCTTAATTAAGGCCTAAGGCACTCCTAGCCCTTTCCTATCCCATCGTCGCCTAAAACCTATCTATGTCCGTGCGACGGAAATCAAATAAAAATACTCTGTACGCAGCAGTAATCCTATCTACCGGAGATGAGTGGCAACAGAAGACACAAAGCACATCACGACAAACAATGGTCAATGTAATGTTATTGTTGATCAATGTTATGAGCTTTCTATATTGTAGGCCTACACATTTAGTTTTCTTTCGACTCTGTGATTTGTAAAATATTTTATACCGTAAACTGTAGTTTCTTATTCTCCGACTTTACATACCGATTTTCATTAAATACTGTTTACCGATTTTCTCGTTACTCGCCGCTGATATGGACTTAGTAACAAAAATCCAAATTCATTCATATCTTGGTGATCATAGCCAGTACGGTAACAATGTATAAGACATGAATAATAGGAAATTTAATACTAACCTTAGTTATCTAGCATTCATCGACTACATTTCTAATAAGAAATATTTGAGAATTACATTTTAGGCCTTCCCTTAAACTACCATTTCACTCAGCGTGAATAAAATAATTTACAGCCTAGACTATAGCGACTTATTTCCTGACTTTGCATACCGATTATCATCAAGATAGGACTACTAATAACAACAATATTTGAGAAGTTAAATTTTAGGCCTTCCCCTAAACTACCATTTTTCTCAGCGTGAATACAATTATTGA